>NW_026889750.1:1422500-1695000 GCF_033153115.1 Saccostrea echinata
CAACATGTCATCTCTAAAGAATGAATGTTCATATGAAACTTAAAAAATCTTTTTTTGGAAAAAAGAGACCAACACACACACAAAGTTAAACAATTTGCCCAAACCTGAAAATCCTATTTTCTATATGTGTGTGTGTGTGTGCATGGTTTAAGGGGAGGAGGGGGAGGAGTTGGAGATCACACTTTCCCAAGTTACTTTTCTTTTGCAAATGACTCTTTCAAGGCCTTACTGTTTTTAAAGGAGTTCATGTTTCCTTTGAGATGGGGGGGGGGGGGGGTTCAAGGTCATTTTTACATAGAAATTTAATATCTCCAAAAATTCCATGGGGGCAGACCTTAAATCTGTCATAAATCTACTGCCTATTCTGAGCTCTAACATTCTTTTAAGTATTTTAGAACTATGTAATATTTTAAACATATATCAAATAGAAAAAAATACAACTGTAAAATTAATGTTTATAACTGAACATTTTAAATGCACCCTATAGTAGTATCAGGTAGATAATTTTTACATGATTGTAACATCAGATTTCAAACACATAGATCATCTTGATCATGATTTGCAGTTTTTAAAGATTTTAATTCAATTTCATTCTCCTCCACTCTTTAAAGAATTAAAGCATACACTTAGATCTTAAATTGCTATATGGAAGAAGTTTCTTGTAAGTTGAATCTGAGTCTGTTACCTGTAGGATTGTGTTTTTGAACAGTATGCTAAAGATTTTTATGCCTCCGTAATCAAAGATTCAGGGGCATATAGTTTTTGGTCTGTCTGTCTGTACGCAAAAATTTTAACTTCTGAACAGATGGTGCTAGGGCTTTCATATTTCACGTTTATTCTTTGTGATAAGATCCTTTCTTTGCATACCAACATTTTTGTCCTCTCAATGTTGAAGTTTGACCTACTTCTGAAAAACGTTAACCTTGACCATGAGCTGCCGTACAGGGCATCAAAGTTTCACAAACATGTCTTGTTTCATAAGTGATTCTTGGTATTTATGGAAAAGCTTAAGAAGTGTTGTTAAATGGGCTATTGTGTAATGTATGTTTGTGTTCAGTTAGTTGATAATATTTCTATTTTTTGATTCAATTTGATCGAGTCTCGAAACATGGTCTGAGTGGGTGTTTTTTAACTCCATTTCTTTCTATTTTCATTGTTGTTTCACACTTTGTCAGTACTTTTCCCACTACATTACAAATGATTAAAAATGGTCTTAACCAAAAGTTCTTACTTTTTCATCATGTTCATGATCTTAAGATCATAAAGTATACTGTTGTGTATAAATTTATCATAACCTGTAAGTCAGTCACCTTTAAGCTGATTGTATTTTTTTAAGATTATTTTTGAGGAATTTGGCATTGATCTGCTAGTAAGTCAAAACAGTTTTTTGCCAGAATCTGTAGCCAATTGCATAAAGAAGTATTCTGTTGCATTTAACATGTTTAAGTTTTTGTCTAAATTTAACTCCCCAAAATCTGACTTATAGGCATGTACAATTGATTACCTCAAAGTAAAATGAAGTTTTACTATGCAGTTACAAGCTTATTCAGATTTCTGGTTATTAGTGCACTATAGCATATGCAACCTGTAGATTTTCAATATTTTCTGTCAATTAAGGCATTTTCTAAATTTATATGTCACAAAATGATGCATGCTATTTTAATTTTTGAATCACAGTACTTGCATTGATGTTTATGATAATTATAGGACAGATGATACAAACAAACTACACATACATGATAACTTTAAAAAAACCATGAAAATAACAACTTTAGTCATGTTTATGTAAGTAAAATGAGTAAGACTTAGTTTAACTACAAAGGTTGTATTTTTTCATTCAAAAATTTTATAATATTGTCCTATAAAGTGATAAAAAAAATTGTATAGATTTATAAGGGTGATTGCAGAGAGGTAGAATTTTTAACATCAAAGAAAGTGTACAATTTCTCAGTATTTTAGAAACTTGATTTTTGCACCATTTACAACCATTTTTTTTTTTTTTTTGGCTTAATTGTAACATCTGTTCTCAAGTGCTATATAATTTCAAGCATTAATATTGTGTTTTTATAGTGCCTTGAGGCTATCTATAGGTCTCTCAACCTGTGTCTATTATATAAGAGATTTCATGGAATTAATAGCATCCCTGTTTATGCATGTATTTAAGTTCTTGGCACCTCGTGTCACATCACGGCAACATCCTGATATATATTCATCAAGATTTCCTTATGGTGTTTGTCTTAAACAGCATTTAAAAATCCAAAAATACTTAATACCACTCTGACAAAGTCTGTTAACACCAAGGATTTTATTTTCTTAACAACAATACACATGCAATTCAAAACAATTTCCGGCACTGACATATATAATAATAATAATGCATTTCTTTATATATTTATCTTCTTTCCTTAAAAATAAATAATGAAGTAAATGGTTTTATTACATTTTCAACAGTGAAAGACTTTGATTAATTTATTGAATAAAAGTGATTATTCTGTCACAGTGTGAAAGGATACCAAGGTGATATTCTATCACAGTGTGAAAGGATATCAAAGTAAGTAAAAAATAATTTCTGGCCTGTCATAGGATAGAGATAGTAATTAAATCATCTTGATAGAGACTAAAATTAATAAATTATGTATATCTGTTTTTAATTTCACTGAAATTACTTTTTAAAAAAAAGGATTTAAAAAAAAAAACCCATTTTCTAGATTTGATCTGATTTCAAGAAGACTTAAATTGGCACACAAATAAATTATATTAAGATGAATAATTAAGTGCCTGGGTTTTAGATTTTGATGAATGGTGTAGCTTGATGTTTTCAAGGTTTTCATTTCCCTTGTGCCCTGGCTATACTGTACGTACCTTTAAAATTAGAAAAAGGTGTTATAATTATACATCTGTTATAAAATTTACATTGGTTACCAGGCATGTAAAGCAGGTCCTTATATATTCTGAGTGCATGGATTGAAAAAGGTCCCAAGGCGAGCCTGTAAAGGCAGGGATGCTTAGTTACAAAGAAGAATGTGGTGTTATTTTAAATTTTTGGCTGACATTATTATGGAAGCGTGTTCTTTTTTGCAAAACATCAGAGATTGACAGTTAGTCATGGTCTGTTGGTTTTGAATATTATGATCATTTTTGATAGCTAGTTGTTAACTCAGAAGACAAATTTTAGAAGCAATCTTTGATTGAATCAAAGGTATTCATAGATCATCAACTGAAATTTTATTCATGTCTGTCATTTTAGTGCCATTTATGAAAATTTTGATAAAGATAGTCTTTGATTCGGATTTGCATAACTCATTTCAAACTATCTTTATAATTTTTAACCTGGATTCATGTCAGCTACTGCAATATTAATTTTCAGGCAGTTTTAATTAAGTCAATTTAAGCCATGGAATTCTTGAACAAAAAGCATTTCTTGAACTGAATATTTTTACTTGTATGCCTTAATTTGATATAACAAGTAATTTGCAAACTACAACAATTTTTCGTCTATAAAGATATTTATATATATTAAAATAAATAAGTATGCACATTTTTGATAATTAAATATCAGATGTATTAAATGTATTATAGTTTATCGATCATCAAATATTTATTTCAAGATGAAGACATGCAACTTTAATCAACATGCATGCAAACCTTAAAGCTATATATGGTGTATCCGAGCTAAAAAAAAAATTTTAAAAAATGAGATAAAGTGTAGATCAACATATTTGTTATTTACGTTCAAATTAAAATTTTCACCGATTTTAAACTTGAATATCCCCACGTTTCTGTAGTTAAATTGACTTTAAACTGTGTCTGATATTTAAATGCGGAGTCGGTAAATAAATTGGTTATTGTTTTAAATCTCTGATATCTATGAAACACAATTGATTTAAATTGTGCAATTTACAGGAAAGTCCTATCTTTATATAATGTCATCAAACAAATAGAAAGATCTTTTTAATTTTAATAAGTCTGAACTTATCAAAAACACGCCATATATGACTTTAGCAGCTAGACTAAAGCTTATAATTATTAAAGTGTCAATAATCATTCGATATGTATATCATGAATGTATCAATGGTCTCTGACAAATTTAAATTTGGTCTTAGAAAGTTAGATTTTTAAGAAATAAGAATAATGGGGAAAATTATTAGTAATTTTAATGGATTATGAAAACAATGTACCCCTACATAGTTTTGTGAATTAACAATGGGTACATGTTTATGAGAGAGAGAAAGAGTTTAGTAGGAAGATTGATTATTTCTCAAAATTCATTAATAATGCTTAAACATCCTCTGTCACATTGATTATTTCTTGATACCATCTATACACACTTGTAGGAAACAATAATGATGCTGATAGCTATGACAGCAGAGAGACGTGATGTTTGATTGTCACCAGGAGACTTTGCTCTTTTATTTAATGTATCTGTCTGCATTTCAGTTTCAGTTGTCCATTATTTTCTTTTTCAGCAAAATTAAGGCTCACAAAATCAATGACGACTAATAGACTTTGAATGAAGAACTTGAATTGAAAACTGCTCTCTTGTGGAACCATGTCTAACATGTCCAAAACTCAGTTACTGAATAGTGATGCCAGCACGAATACAAATTCTGCAAATTCCCATGTGGAATCGGTGCCGGGTGGTTCAGCGGAGACTGGTCCAAACTCTGTATCCTCCACACACACCCAAGTGACAAATCTGACTTCCACAACAATAAACCCTCCCTCATCTTCTTCTTCATCCACCCCTGAGGAGAATTTGAGTCCTCCTCCTCAGATGACCTCCAGCACTGCCCTGGACAGTCAACCCACACAACAGAACCTGTCACAGGTCAACGTGTCATTCCAGTCGACAGCGGTGGTACGGGTCCAGATTGAGTTGCATGATGGGACAGTGTATGTTGTGGATTCTAAGGATGACTCAAAAGTTGTTGAGGACTTGTGTATTCAGTTGCTTAGGAAACATTTCATAAAGATGGGACCTGCTGCTGTTCAGCTCTTTGGACTGGCTTCTATAGACAAGAAACGGACACCAAAAATGCTCTGGGTAAATCCTTGTATTACGATGGAGGAGCTAAAGAAACAGATTCTAAACTCAGCCACTGCTAATGCAAAAAATATTTTCTACCTGAGGATCAGGTATGTTCCAGGGAGAAAGTTTGTGCACAACTTGCCTTTTCTTGGACAGGATCTCCTAAAGTATCTGTACCTACAGTGTAAGGACGACTTTGTTAAAAGCCGCCTCAGTGATATTTATGAACAAGACATAAAGAATGAGGCCAAGGCCCGAGGTTATGCTGTTCTCAGCATCGTCATTGCCATTAAAATGGAGAATAAAAACTATGAGGAGGTCCTCAACAAACAGAAACTCGAGTCTTTCTTGCCCTCCCATCTGATCGTGAGATTATGGAGGGGTTACCAGTTGAAGAAGAACATGAAGACCAAAACTGAAGAGTTTTTATCGCAGCACAGTACCACCTCTGTAGAAGAACTCTGGCTGGGTTATATCAAGGTAACAAAACGGATGTGTCAAAATTTGATTTCCTCTTTTTATTAGCTCACCTGAGCTGAAAGATCAAATGAGCTTTTCTGATTACATTTTGTCTGTAGTCCGTCTGTCCATCCGTCCATCTGTAAACTTTTCACATTTTCGACTTCTTCTCCAGAACCACTGGGCCAATTTCAATCAAACTTGGCACAAGGCATCCTTGGGTGAAGGGGATTCAAGTTTTTTCCAAAGAAGGGCCCCACCCTCTTCTAAGGGGAGATAATTAAAAATTGGTGAAAATTTGGTGTCATCTTTCAAAAATCTTCTTCTCAAGAACCATAGGGCCAGAAAAGTTGAAACTTATGTGAAACCTTCATTACATAGTGTAGATTTAAGTTTGTTCAAATCATGACCCCCGGGGGTAGGGTGGGGCCACAATGGGGGACCAAAGTTTTACATAGGAATATATAGGAAAAATCTTTAAAAATCTTCTTCTCAAGAACAACAAAGCCAGGATTAGTCATATTGATATGGAATCATCCTCAGGTAGTGTAGATTCAAGTTTGTTCAAATCATGACCCCCCAGGGTAGGGTGGGGCAACAATAGGGGATCAAAGTTTTACATAGGAATATATACGAAAAATCTTTTCAAGAACAGGAATTTAAGCCATGATTAGTCATATTGATATGGAAGTATCCCCCAGTATTGTAGATTCAAGTTTGTTCAAGGCATCCTCCAGTAGTAGGGTTGGGCTATAAATGTGGGTGGGGGATCAAAGTTTTTCAAAAGAACATATATAGCAAATATCTTTAAAAATCTTCTTCTCAAGAACCACAAAGCGATGATTAGTCATATTGATATGGAATCATCCTCAGGTAGTGTAGATTCAAGTTTGTTCAAATCATGACACACACAACTCCCCCCCCCCCCCCCCCCCCCCAAGGGTAGGGTGGCAGACTGGCAGACATCTTTAAAATTCCATTTTGAAGAACAGCAAAGCCATGATTAGTTATATGAATATAGAAACATCCTCAGAAAGTTTAGATTCAATTTCATTCAAAACATGGCACCTGGGGGTAGGGTATGCTTAGAACAGACAATCAAAGCTTTACATATGAATATATGCTCATGAAGAACAGCAGGGCCATATTGACTCAGGTGAGCATTGTGGCCCATGGGCCTCTTGTTTTTCAACATTTTGATTACAGTACTGGTTTCCAGTAGGCAAAAAAAAAAAAAAACGAAATTGACACCTTACAAGGTTTTCCATTTAAATTCAAAATTTAAAAATGAAAGAAAAATTTGTTTTTGTATAATTAGGATGTTCTGAATGAGGTACAGAGCTATGGAGTGGAAAGATACGAGGCCCAGCAGGTCACTACGGGGAGTCCACGTCCCGTGCGGATCACACTGGATGTACAGCAACACGAGGAAAACGGGGGCACTCAGTATAAGGGACTATTCATCCATAATGTAAGAAATTGTTGATGTCATTGAATGGTGAATACGATAATTTGTGCCAAACAATTTTAGTCCAATTTTTTTTACTTATTGAAAGATTATCACCTTAATGCAGAGAAGTGATAAAAATAAAACAGGAGTGAACATTCCCCTGTATATACAGTTGTTACCATTGACTCAAGTAATTTGGCAGCTCATATTTGAAATTACAAACTGCAGTTTTACCAGCTTTTTTTTTCAATTAAGGGATTTTTAGCATTTATGTCAATTTGAAATCATTATTCACAGTCTGAATTATATGCTTGTATTTAGAGGTATATAAATGATACCCTGATACATTGATTGTATCGATCACAAGGACTCACAATATGTATATCATATCATCATATATGTATTATGATATAGTACAAGATAAATTCTATTGTCTTATTTGAAAAATAAGGTAAGCATTTAGGTAGCATGCAATATTGGTTTTCATTACAATTTTTATTTGCTTTAAAAACAGTTAAAAATTACAGTGTTCAAAAAGTGTTCCACAATATGTTTAGAAGTGCAAATCCAAAATATTGTGCATATAATTATATTTTAATGCTAAATTGTTATGGATTTTCATTTCACAATAATTTTTTTTTTTTTGTTTCACAGGAATTCTTTTCTTCAATAGATGATTTCCGAGCCATCCATATATCACCAAACCATGCTGAGGAAAAGAAAAAGTCCTGGAATGTTCATCTAGACAGATCTAATGGCTGCCCAGCGGTAGGTTGATTGATCGATTGGTTGTATTTTTACGTCCCTTGTTGCATTATTTCACTCATAAAAGATTTCACCCGCTGCCAGTGAAGGGCTTCAAATGTAAATTAACCTTTACTTGGCACTATGGGCCATTAAGCCGTGAGAGTTCTTTGGCTGCCATGAGTCGAGGCCTTGGTTTTTAAGGTATCTTCTAAATCACCTGACACTTTCACTTCAAAGAACCAAGCACTAAGCAAAGGAACAGATGCTACCTACATGTATTTTATATATGTCTTATAGTGTCTTAGGTTTGTCTTAGCTGGGAAATGAACCCACTACCTTCCTTTTACCGAGCTATCTTTCTACAGACCGAGCTTCCGTGACAGTGCTGTGTGGTAGGAATTAATTTTAGGCTTAATAAGATAGTTGGGAATATACTAGTGATTAAAATAATCTTTTATCTTACATAATCAGACTTCATTGATTGATTGATTGATTAATGAGGAAAAATGAGATATGACTTTTCTAGATTTGTATGTAGAAAAGTGTCTTGAAAATTTTATGATCGACTTAATATATATTAACCCTTAATTGTTTGTTCAAAGATGACATTTGATCATATTGATTAATTAGCATGGTTCATGTTCAGTCTTGTTTGTTTTGTGATGTTTTATTCATTGATTGCAAAGGACTATTTAAACATATCTCCGTTATCATCAGGAATTTCAATATAACAATTAGCAGCATCAAACTTTAAAGCTTAAATTTTTGTTTTGTTTTTTATCCATTAATCTGAGATCGAAACGTAAACGTGGAGGAGTATTATAAAGGTCGTTATGAATATTTATTGAGGGACAGCCACACTGTGGGGTACGTCATTTACATTTTGTGGGGGGTTAATTTTCATGGATTACATAAGTACTCCTTACTACAAATTTACACCCTCAATATTAATATTGATACTAGTAGACTATTTATTCTTTCATAATAGTTAGATGTTCACCCACAAAATTGTGTCCTCATGAACAGAGTCATTGTTTAGGAATCCAGGAAATTTAACCCCCACAAATTCAAATGATTCCACAATAGACCATTCCACTGAAGTTTTCAAAGAATTGTATGCCAGTTTGATTACCATCTTAGATCTTGTAGGTGTTTGTAAGAATTTTGGAAATGGCAAATGTCAAGAAAAAGGATTCTGGTTTGGTTAAATGTATATACTGGAGCACATACATGTATATTACACCCATCTGTAGTAGCTATTGAACTACTGATGCACCTTTAATATAGATATATGCCAAATGCATATGTAGGAGGAATTAAATGACTGAGTCTTGTCAAAGCCAAACACACTCTGAACATTTTCAAATGAATTTTTAGGGGATGGGGAAGGGGGGTGGGGTTAAAAGCTCAAAAATATCTGTTGTCAGTATATATTATACAAAACTTTATATTATCAAATTGGTACTTGAATTGTTTCTTTTCATGAATTATGGGAAGGTAATTTACAGAGTTATAAAATAATACTAGTATTTGTTTAACAATAAATATTAAGTTTCCTTTTTGGGTTTGACCTTCTGTACCAATGATACCAGTTATATATTAAATGTTTTGAAATACATAGCTGCAGTTACCAGGTTAAGACTTTGTTATGACACTTCTTTGTATAATTATGTAAAATTCATGGAGACATAAATCTCCTCCATATCACCAAAAAAAAACTTACACAGCTATCTGATCAGGCAGACTAGAGGTATCAAGTAGAATATTTATGACACGTTTTCAGTATAATAGGATAAATTTATGACACATTTTCATTATTTTGATAAATTTTTGACACATTTTCAATATTTTGATAAATTTATTGTGATGGTGCTTTATTTTTAGGTGTTGAGATTTGAGAGTAAATCTGTAGCAGAATCTTTTGTTTCTGGGATCAATGGATACTATCGCCTGATTACGGACTACTACATGAATCTTTACCAACAGATGGAGCTGCCAACCCTGCAGGAGATTAACAGACTAAAGTGTCATGGTCCTATCGAGTCAGTGTTATATTCCTATACAGCAATATCATATAGTATATAAGAAATGTGAATCAGATATCAAATCTTTGTTGATTACTGCACAGAAAGAATTTATTGTGCAAAAGAAAGACAAAAACAAATTGACCATTTTATTCCATATACAAGTCTTGTAACTCATCACTGAGCAAGATTTGTAAAAATTAAACACAGTCAAACCTCATTATCTCAAACTCAATGGAACCATGAATAAAACTTCAAGATATGTGAGGGTTCAAGATATTGAGGGTAAAATACTTAAAGGAAAAAGTGCTAGGGACTTCCAAGTCACTTCGACATATCCATGGTATTCGAGATATTGGTGTTCGAGATAGTGAAATTTAGCTGTACTTGCCATGAATGAATGATGTTAATGTTAGAGAAAAAATAGAATTCCTACCAAATAAAAATGATATTTTGTATACCGTTATTGATAATTATTTTCAGAACAAACACAGCTGTTCGTAAGCTAAAAACCAAGTACCTGTCAGACGAGTACTACATTCTTAAGCAGAGTATGTTGGTCTTTGACCAGTTGGCCATACTGTTTTGTTGTGGTGGACAGACCAGAAAGAGGCTGATTGACCAGAAGAAGAACCAGTACTGTCTGGAGGGGGAGGAAGAGGAAAAGTTCAAGGACATCAACAGCATCATCAGATATATGTCAGAAGTTCGCAACCTTCTCCCGAAACACCCAGTCAAGGTCAAACCCCAGCAAGGTACATACATTCATATATAAACCTTGACACCTGTGTCTTAAAAGAGTATATCACATTCATTTTATGCCTGTCTTGCAAGAGTATGAATTTAAAGTAATTTCAATGGTTATATAGCCTCAATCTTTAATCAGTAAAAAAATTTGAGCCTTCATCAAGCTATATGTATAAATTAAGGTGGAATTTATGGTATATGAGTCATGTAGAAATCAAACACTTGTTCTCTAAAAATTTCTACCCTTCCATAATTTGTATCAGTTGCTAAAAGCTTACTCACAGACACTTGTGCTTGCCAAGGATTATAGTTGTAGTTATAATACTAAAAAAAACATTCATGTGATCTTTGAGGTACAAAGCATGTTGTTTTAATATTGTAGAGCCTGTTGATGTTTTGAGAAAACTCTTTGTGGAAGAAATAATTCCAGATGAAGAGGAGGAAGCAGCCATGAACAATCAGAAAAAGAAACCACATCTTATCCTCCCAGAAGAGGTCAAGGTCAAAGAAGTCATAGGTAGGTCATAGGTTAGAGGTCACTCTAAACATAAAAAAAATATAGAAAGAAAACAATAGCACTGAGGGATGAGGTTGATTTTCTGATATTTGAATACACATGTATGTCAAGCATGATTTATTTAAAGGGTTGCTGACAACTGTGATCACAAATCTTTAGTGATCAGTATATGACATGTGTCTCTATTTTCCTGATGGGTCTGCGTAATTGTCTTATCCGCATCTTGTGAATGTAGGAATTTTTGAAGGAGGGGATTTACCCTAAAAAGAGCTATGTTAATTTTCATGTTAATATCCACCATGTAGCAATGGTTATGTATATATTTTATTTAGCATTAACACAGTCATATATACTTCTGTTACAGAACTTGGAAGTTTTACGGAAGTTCGCATAGGTGACCTTGAATGTGGAGCTCTACATGCAGTCAAACAGTTACGTCACACCTCTAATGATCAGATGTTCCGCTGTTTTGAGGTTTGATATGTGCTTTAAAATTTGTGATAATAATTACACAATATGCAAATTTAATTGAAAATGGTATTTGAATTCTGTAATTTTTTCATTATTCTGCATTTACTACATACTCATCTGATATTTATTATACCCCTCGCAAATGAAGTGTAGGGGGTATGTCTGTCTGCCTGTAGACATGATTTTGTTCGGACCTGTTCTTGGAGACTATTGCATGGACTTGTCTGAACATATGTACACTCATTATTCACCATACGAAGGTGTATACACCTTCGTATGGTGAATAATGAGTGTACATATGTATACACCTGGTATTTTCATCATGTTTGGATAATTTTTCTGCATTTTACAGATATGTTTTTTTTTTTTTCATTTTTATTGACTTGGTCATTTTGGGTTCATGAAGGTTTTAGACATAGAATCTTGAACTGCCAGTTGGTAAATCTGTACAATAATGTGAATTGCAGCTTAAAACTACTCATTAAATCTCAAAAAAAAACTTTTAAACAAAGTTTTTTGGTACATAGTCCCTACAAATCTAAGAGTCATGCATTAACCTTATTAAAAAATGTTGCATCAAGATTACACACTCAGAATGACATAAATATGTCTATTGTACTACAGATTCATGGTGCATTACACAGCAGATACATGTATTGTAAATCCATTTGTCCCTTGGGAGTTATGAGTGGACATGCATCCAGTTTAAGATGAATTGATGAGTTCAATGTAGGAAGCTGTTAGAGAATCTCTGATCTAGCAGGTGTTATCTATATCATCTGGGAATTGGGTAGAAGAATTAAAGATCTCTGTTCTATAACTCTCTTAATTGTAATTTAAAGTCTGTCAAATTGAAATGCATAGTTACTGGATTTTTAAAATGAACTTGGTATCAAGTTAACAAGATTAATTTGATATTGTATGATATGATTTTTTTTTAAATAAAGAAATTGCAGAGTGTCATATGTCTTATAAAGATGACAGATAGTTGCAATTTATTTTTTCAATCTATTAAAAAAAAACAATATAATTATTAGTATTAATGTTTTATTAGGCTGTGCCTTAGTTCATCATCATGATCATTCATTAAAATAATATAATGAGCAATTAAATTTTCAATATAAATGTTTAAACAAATTGTGAACACCTCTTAGATCCATAAAATATGTTTAGTGACTTTGCACCTTTTTTGAAATCCCAGTGGGGATATTTGTCCATTCTGGAGAGTTTTAGTTGTATAAGTAAGCTTTTATTTAATTAAGCCCCAAAATGAATTTTCCTGTGTCCCTCTACACTCGAGTGGAACAACACCAAAATTTTATTTTTTTAAATATATTTGCTTCAACAACGCACCAGAATTGTTTTCCCCCGTTGATTTACAGAATATACTTGCCTAGTACGTCATTCCGTATTAAAAAAAAATAACAATAATTCAGCTCCTGCTGTTACAATAACACTGTGATATTTAATAGGGAAATGAACTTGCAATAAAATATTTAATTAAATAGGTCTCATTTTACTCTGTCTACATGATTTGCACACAAACTAAGATTGTGTATAAACTAAATTTTGTATAAAGTGGGTGAGAGTACATTAAATATTGTATTATTGATGCATGTATTACATTTATTTGATGGAAGAATCCACTTCTTTAAAATTTCAAATATTTCTTACAGTAATCCGTTTAGAGCTACATGTACTGTATACATGTACAGGGAAATTTTTGCCCCCCTTTTTATATTTGCCCTACTCAAAGGTTTGGTGAATATAAAATGGGGCAAATTCAAAAAACACATTATAATTTCTTAAACAGAATTGTGACTGGGTGAATTTAAATCGGGGCAAAATTGTTTGCAAGTGTGAAAGGGCGAAAATAACACAGGGCAAAAATAATCCTGTGTACAGTTTTCAATTTGATGAACGGCAAGACAGTTTTCATAAGTAATAAGAGAAAATATTCAGGTGGATGTAAATATATGGTCTGTCTACAACATTCATATTAAGATATCGCATAAATTCCTTATTTTATGCCAGTATTTGAAATGGCTCGTAAAGATGTCAAATCGCTAGACCATAGATACCATGAATTTGCATAAGATTTGGTCATGATTTTTTTTTTTCATGTTATTTTAGCAAATATAAAAGGGAGTAAATAATTTTACAAGTAGTGTTTCTTGCAGATGTATTCAATGATAAATTCGTTGCGTATTTTTTTTTTTTTTAGGAATATTACAGTATGCAGTGCCCTCCTCATCATTCTATTTAAAACATTTTGTCTACTGTTGATTGAATTTATTTTTTTAAAGTTAAAGTGATTGTTCCATGTAGGCATACAGCAAAAGGTGAAGACCTTTATTTTTAAGAACTTAACAAAAAAAAAATTATTCTGACTTAGCAAAGGTGTTAATACTATAGGAGATTTGTGTTTTTATCACCAGTATATATATACTTAGTCACAAGTGTCTTTATTTTAATAGGTTTATTTTTTTTCCTGGTAGTTGTTCAAGGTTGACATTATGTTGGCATCCTAAGGAACATAAAAATGAAATTAGATTTTGTTGGGTTTGGGTGTGCAATAAAAACAAAAAAGAAATTAAACATACCCATATATTCAAAAAATAAAAATTTAATACAAGAGCAGAATTCATTTTGTGAAGCCTTAAGGCATACCTTTGAATTAAATGTTGCAAGGTGGTGACAGAATTAGGACAGATAAATCTGGGATGATGAGGTGTATATCATTAAGCAGGTATAGGTTTCATGTGTTTGAAACATGAACACACTATTTTAGGGATTATCTCAAAGTCAATTTTATTTATTGCAGCATAGGAAAGTTCTAGATTAGGCATGCTAGTATTAAACAGATTGCTTAAACTCAAGCTAGAACTTATATATAAAAATTTTCAATTTTTTCATTAAGTCAGTACATGAACATAACATTCAGGCATACAGAATGTACTTCAGAAAATCATCCTTTACTTTAGCATGGATTCATCAAAGTACTGTAGATCACCAAATTTTCCTGACACTGTAATTTTCACAAGACAGTTATTTGGTATCTATAACCAAGAAAAATATTTCAAAAAATTTTTTTTACTGTAGTAAATTTTCATGAGCTTATGATCTTTTGATAAAGTTTCCTTGAATAAAAAATGATTTACACTAGTCTTATAATACAGTATATACATGTACATGTAGTTGTATTCATGTACTACTGACCAAATGATAGGATCTTTCTTTCTTTGAGTTTTTTTTCTGATCAGGGACATATCATTTAAATATGAATATTGACCTTCATAGAGATTAAGTTTTTATCAACTATAATTACCCTTTCTCTGATTCTATATTCATCTTTTGATTCTGGATGGAGCATAGGGCCTTGGCAAAAATCTTCCAGCACTCTCTGTTGTGGGCAGCCTTCTCCCCCACCCCCACCCCCACCCCAGCTCTGACCACACTGTCTGATTTCTTCCTAACATAACCTTCCTCAGGTTGTTCTTTGATGCCTGATCCCACATTTGCTTTTGGAGTTTCACTCAAGTGCGTTGTGGCATGTAATGTCTTCGGCCAGTTTTCTGAGGATGTATCCAATCCATCGCCATTCTTTACAAGCTATTTGCCAAATGACTCTCATTCTACTAATTGTTGTTTATATTTTCCAGCACTTTCAGCATGCTGTTCAACAGCTGATCAGGATGGATGATCCCAAATTCTTTGTTCGGGTACATGGACTTATCCTGACCACCCCTCCGATGTTAGTAATGGAAAAAGCCCAGTATGGTTCCTTAGCGTCTTTCTTCAAAAAGAGGAAGCCTAACCAACCAATCAAACCTTTTCATCTGCTGAATGCAGCCAGTCAGATGGCTCAAGGAATGTTGTTTCTGGTAAAAAAAAATTAATCACGTTTGAATGCTTTTACTGTACATGAGTTTATTTATTTCTTATTTTAAAGAATTCATATTTTGTCACCTTTTGCAGTATTTGTGGAGTAAATCATGATCTCAAACAAAATGAAAATAAATGTGAACATTATCAAAATAAACTTACTGCTACTTTAATTTGTGCTAAATTTAGATCATGCTTGAATTAGTCTACAAGGAGTCTGTTGAAGTGTACGTGTTTTCTAACAACACCATTACATTTGTTTCATTGAATGTTACGTTTTGTTCATATTCTGTGGGGCACAGAAATGTCAAAAAACCATCATTTTAGTACCAAATTTCAAAACACATTATAAATTCATATTACCTGAACAAACTTAAATTTCTGTGTGGTTCTTGGACATATGCAAGTGGAGATGCCATGGTCTCATACATGTAGAAAATTTTATGTGAAATTCCAAGACATGCAGTGGTTGTATTTTACAATCAGTTTCTTGCCTCTCTTTCAGAATGAGCATCACTTGGTTCATGGAAACCTGCGTTGCCGTAACTTGTTAGTCTTTCGCTATGAAATTGATGACATTCTGGTAAAGATCGGGGATCCTGGAATGGTTACTCTTCTGAATAGCCTAGATCTACTGAATCAACAGAACAGACACAGGTGAGCTACACAGTCAAATTTTATATAATGTAAATGCTTTTTATTCATGAGAACTTTATTTTGGCTTAATTACAAGAGACTGTTTGCTCACAAAAATTTTTCTCGCATTTATATTTTTATTAGCATAGGATATATAAATTTTGACTCGCTTATAAATATCAAATACCTATCTCACACATATAAAGGGTGGTGATCTGCAGTATGTCAAAATATTTGCCAAAACTGTTAAATTAGGTCCCCAGGCATCCATTTCTTAGACAAATTTCTAAATTAATTAAGACTGAAATATTCCTTAACAAACCAGCATGAATTTAAATAAAAATTGACACTTAGATCAGAATTGTTAGTAAATCTTTTTTTTTTCTGGGAAACCCTGGTCTTGGTCCAGAGTTTTAGTCTCAAGGAGGGGCTTAGTTGATCAATCATTGGAAATGTAGTACATACTTGTTGAAACTTGGAAAAACAGTTTACTTGATAATAACAAGTAATGAGCCTCTTCAAAAAATTGTTTAACAAAAATGTTCTTGGATAAAGAGTGCAGACTTCAAGATGTGACAAGTTAGTTATATTTTGAGTTTAAAATCCTCCTCACTTGAGGCAGATAGATATTGAGCTATGAGATCCGTACAAGCTTAGGAAATTCATGTCATCTGGCTCTCAAGTTCAAGTGACGACTGATGTGAAGTTCATCATATACAGACAACTAATTTAGTATGATCATGGGTTATGAGCCTTCAACTAAAATTTTAAAAAAAAAAATACACCCCCTGGATCCAGAGATTCAGGTACAAGGTTAGGGAAAGGTGGATCATTTTGAAGAAAAGTTATATTTTTGAGTATACCAGCAAGTAAAGTCTAAAGAGGTGTATGAGTCTCTTGTTCAAGTACATGATTATGAATTGTTATCAACATAAATTGATAATTAAAAATGAAATTGGAAATGTGAAATACGTATCTTGCCGACATAAGATACAAGCAAGAACATTTATTGATCAAATAACAATAACAGTTATAACTGATTTTATGAGTTTGTGTGATTTTACCTTAAAATTTCTGTGATTTCAGGTTACTGTATTTAGCCCCTGAACTGTACACAGACTATCAGAAAAAGGAATTAACTTCACGGATTTCCAAAATGACACCACAGTCAGATGTGTTTGCATTTGGGACAACCCTTTGGGAAATGTTTTCTGATGGACTGAATCCTGTAGACACACAAAGATTCTCAAGCTTACCTAATGACAAAGTAAAGTGCATTGGTTTCAAAGGCTTGCTATCCCCCTCCCCCTTTCCCCCATCAGATATATATTTTAATTATACCCCCCGCAAACGAAGTTTAGGGGGGGTATATTGGAATCAGCATGTCCGTCTGTCTGTCCGTCTGTCTGTCCGTCTGTCTGTAGATGAGATTTTGTCCGGACCATTTCTTGGAAACTGTTGGAAGGATTTGTCTGAAAAATTGTTTCACTTATTATTCACCATATGAAGGTGTGCACCTGGTATTTTCATTATGATTGGATAATTATTTTGCATTTTACAGGTGTTTTTTTTCATTTTTATTATGTGGTTTTGTCTGGATCTGTTCCCAGAGACTATTGCATAGATTTGTATGAAAATTTGTACACTTATTATTTACCATATGAAGATGTGCACCTGGTATTTTCAACATTATTTGATAATTTTTCTGCATTTTACAGGTGTTTTTTTTTTTATTTTATTTTTATTGACTTAGTCATTTCGGGTTCATGTCTAAGGTTTGAGACATAGAATCTAGAACATCTGTACAAAAATGTGAAATACAGCTTAAAACTACTCATTAGAACTAAAAAAAAAACACAAAGTATTAAAAACAGTTTTTACATTACACAGCAGATAGTGTAGATCCATTTGTCCCTTGGGAGTAATGAGTGGACATGCATCCAGTTAAAGATTAATTAATGAGTTCAGTGTGGGAAGCTGTTAGGGCATCTCTGATCAAGCAGGTCTTATCTATATCTCAGGGGAATTGGGCAGAAAGAAATAAAGATCTCTGTTGTCTAAGTCTCTTAATTGTAATTTATGTCTGTCAAAATACATAGTTACTAAAACCAGCCTTTTATTTTTAAAATGAGTTTGATATAAAGGTATTAAAATCAATTTGATTTTCTATAATTAATTATGATATTCTTTTTTTCAACAATCAATTTGCAGTGTGTCATGTCTCACAAAGATGGCAGATAGTTGCAAACTATTTTTTCAATGTAATAAAAAACACTGTGATTATTAGTGTTGATGTTTTATTAGGCTGCACCTTAGTTTCATTCATTTAATAAAGTGCCCCACCACAGCATGATATGCCCATCAAATATTGTTAAATTATCAGAAACAGTTTAGATTCAATTGTTTGAATGACATCTTTGCGAGACAAGGCAGTCTGCAATTTGTTGTAAAGATATAAAAATTCAAATAAAAAATGTACAATATAAAATAATTAGTTTAAATTATATTATACAATATCATATAAGTTTTAATTATTATATACAATATCAAATTAGTTTTAATTACATCAAATTTATCTTGAAAGTAAGACTAGCCAACAAGAACAATTCAATACAACAAAAGCAATTAATTAAGAGACTGATTCCTTTTGCCCATTTCCCAAGAGATGTAGATAACACCTGCTTGATCAGAGATGCTCTGCCAGTTATCTCCTCACACTAAACTCATTAATTTATCTCTAATTTGACATGCAATTTTCTGCTATCAAAATTTTCCTTGACCAGTGCCTGATCATTACACCCATGGGAGAGGTGGAATTTTTGTTGTCACAGATTGCTGTAAAGAACATAAGGAAAAAAATAAGACTAGTATTTTCTTGATTTAACACTTTTTTAATAAAGATACTGCAATACTCTGACATCTTTTGGGATTGTGTAATTTAAAAGTTAAAAGACATAGTTTTTTGATTCTAAGTCTAATGGTTTTCTAGTTATGATTTTTCCATATTTGGCCATAGCGTCTTTATTAAAGGTCAGAACGACATGGTTTTAATGTGCGACACACCTTCTACCCTAGATGTATCAGCTGACAAAGTTTGATAATTCTAGGCCTAATAGTATTAAAGTTATGAGCCAGACATGAAAAAGCTAACGGACGGACAAACATGAACGCTATAACATAATACGTCCCGTCATAAGACGGACGTATGAAAATATATAATGAGTAATTAAATTTTCACTGTAAATGTTTAAGGAAATTGTGAACACCTCTCACATCTAGAAAACATTAGTGATTCGGTACTTTCTCTGAAAAACCCAGCGGGGGGTATTTGTCCCTTTTGGACAGTTCTAGTTTTAAATAAATCATTTCAAACATATCAGTACACATGTATTTTTAGCTCACCTGAGTTGAAGGCTCAAGTGAGCTTTTCTGATCAAAATTTGTCTGTTGTCTGTCGTTACTATTGTAGTTGTAAGCATTGTAAATTATTCACATTTTCAACTTCTCCAAAACCACTAGGCCAATTTTAACTTAACTTGTCATATTTGTTCAAATGAAGGGCCATGCTCACTATCAAGGGGAGATAATTAAGAATTCAGGACATTTTGGGGGGGGGGGGTGGGGGGGGGGGGGGGCGGTAGTCAATTAAAAATCTTTTCAAGAACCACTGGGCCAGAAAAGATGAAACTTATAGAAGCCAGCTTTTTGACATTGTTAGAATCAATTTTGTTTAAAACAGATTCAAGTTTGTTCAGATCATAGCCATGGGAGTAGGGTGGGACCACAATAAGGGATCAAAGTTTTTCAAAATATATATGAAAAAAAATATCTTCTCAAAAACAGCAGAGCCATGCTGGATGGGTCATGCTGAGTGATATGGATGTGCAACTTTGAGCAGATTGAATTTTGTCAAACTGGGCCCCCAAGAGTATGATGGGGTCACAGTAAGGGATTAAAGTTTTACATGGAAATATAGGGAAAATCCTAAAGATTTTCTTGTCTAAAATGATTTTTAGACAAGATTCCATGATTAATGGTATTAATATGCAAACATAATGCAGAATCAAATTTGTTCAGTTTATGGCCCCGGGGTGGGGCCACAAGAAGGGATTAAAGTTTAACATGGGCATGGATACTGTAAACCAAATTCTACCCGCATGCCAGAAATATCCATGAGTTTTGCGACCCTCATTTTCTGACAAATACAGGTGACTCTCAATGGCTCGAACTTCGATCTCTCGAAGTTCTTGATCTCTCGATTATTAGTCTACACAATCCCAGTTTGGCAAACATTGCACTTGAGATCCTATCTCAAGAATTGTATACCAATTACGAGCAATCTTGTGAAGGACCGATCAAGCCCACGCCCGGGGAATAGCCAAATCGACACTTGCTGTTCAGGTTTCATGTAATCATGAAATGAGAACAATTGAACTTAAAATAACCATTTTATTTATTCAAAATACAATCATTGTTGTTGAAATCAAGTGAATTACCTGTAAAATACGAATGAAAATGTGTAATGACATTATCAAGATATACAGTGGCTGCAATGTTATTGATGACAACTTACACAAACGATCACGTTACACAAACGATTCCGCACGATAAACGCACGATTAAACCTGTTACACGAACGATCCTTCACGCACACGATTCTACACATTACATGATCTTTCACGATTGCTAACACAAATGCACAATTCTTCATGCAAAATGGTTAAAAATATTTAGGAGTTTTTTTTTGTTTTGTTTTTTTAAACAAAATAAGGCTTCATATTTATTTTCGATTCCAGATAATTATTGATACTATTCATCAACTTTGGAATACTGAAAAAATATTTTGAAATGGATATTTTTGAAACTAAATAAGACTTATAAGTTATAATAATTTTTAGATTACAAATATATATCTACGTAATTTTCCGACTTAAGAAAATTGATTTTGTTCTTTTTGATTGATATGTCAAGATCTAATTTATGATCGATTGCTGCATGTTCTATCAGATGATGTAGGTGGGCCGTGAGTTTTGATTATTTTGGATTTTATGATATGCAGTAAGGGGGGATGAGATAAAAAAAAAAAAAAAGGCATAAAAATGAATTATAACTATATCCATTTTTCCATTTGTGAATTTCTAAAATTAACAATTATTTTACAAATCATTCATATGCAGAAATTATAAAAATAAAGTAAGTTACAGAGATAAAGACTGATAAAAGTAACCCGACAATCATGTCGAGTACATTCGCTGACTAAATATTTATGTAACTAAAGCATTGGGAATTATTTATTGTTTTGTATATATACATTTTTGATATAAAAAAATATCTTGACCACAATTAGCAGTAAACATTATTAACATCAGAGAAAAAAATTATTAAACATCTTAAATACAGTTTACCATTAAAGGTCACGTTATTTAATTGAAGAGAATGCAATATTGTACGACTTACTATATTGCTTTTTTTACTAGCGATATTAGTTTGTTCAATTAAGTAAATCGCACTTTATTTATTTCATTTGGATTATAAAAAAAAAAGAGCAGACCAGCGAAACTCTTGTTTAACAAATAACATTCCGATAAAAACTTACAAAACAAAATTTGCATGTTTCTTAACACACAATCACGCACGATTAAAACCGCAAATGATTGAGCCTGATACCTGCACGATCTCTCGTGTTACACAAACAATCGCGCACGTTACACGAATGATTCTACATGATTGGTTTGTCAACAATAACGTTGCAGCCACTGTACAATGATGATCAGAACTGAAAATTCCGGATTTTATTCACTTTCTATTTCTCGAATCCCTCGATCTCTTGAACTTTTTTTATGGTCCCTTGAACTTCGAGAGATCAAGAGTCACCTGTAATTCTTGCCACAAATATTTATTTGATATGCAGTGAATTTCATCATTTGTGAAAATTAATAATTGTGGATCGATTTTACACTGACAGATTGTGATTAAAGATATCATGAATGATTGTTGGTTTGCAGTAATGTTTATAGGGAAAATCTAGAAAATCTTTTTTCTCAAGAACAGCAGGGTTCTTACTGATCATCTTAATATGAAGCAGTCTTTAGAAATAACAAAAACTCTTAAAAGATTTCTGCTGTACATGTCCTTGTAAATTACTTGCATCATCTTAGAATTTGTTTCATCATATACAGTGACTATATTTTTTAGGTTTTAAAAGTCATGTTCAGAAAAAAGCTTGATCCTCCCCATAAATTGATGGGAGATATGGAATGGGCAATAAAATTAAGAGAATTGATGTCTAAGTGCTGGAATCTATTAGAGGAAAGACCAGGACCAAACCTCCTACTGAGGGATTTACGAGCACAGTTGGCAGATTATGGTAACATTAAATGGATTTTGAGTTTACGTTGATGACTGTTTTAGTTGCTGATCAAGTTCATCTTGTCTGTTTTCATTTTAATTTCTGTTATTTTTTCAGTTTTGACAAAACATTAACAGGTCTAAGGCTTATACATTGTTTATGTAGACATATGTTGGGTATATAAATATGTTAAATAGAAGTATAAAACACTCATACTAAGTGCCAGGTGCATTCATTGACTGTATTCTTGGGCAAATTAAATGCAGTTTGTTGACCCCTTGATACCAAACTGTTTGCATTCGGCCTCATGGCCTCAGGCAAACAGTTTGGTTCATAGGTTTGACAAAACACATGTTGCCCTCGAACCCAGTCAATAAATGTATAACATGGTTTAAAAGTATAGGGAATGAAAATCACTTCCCTGTAAGCATGAATTCGACATGATAAGCCTATTTGTTATTACCATGCTTTACTGTAATAAGAGAGGTAACACACATTTGTCATTCATTTTAGCGGAGCCTGCATATTCCTCCATCAGAAGAGAGCTTCTTCATGATGAAGACAACTTACCTAAAATGTCTAGAGAAGGCAGCAATGTTCCGGATATCATCAGTAGTACACAGGGTATGTACAGGAAGAAGTTGTCTTGTTACACTGTGTAGAATATTGATCTCAAAATGTATGCAAACTATTTACCACCCATGCTACAGTCAAGGGACATAATTATTCACCACTTCTGCACAAATCACAGTGATTCTGTTACAAGAGGGTGGATCCAGGATTTTTACTGGGAGGTGGTGTAAGGTTTTGTGTTTTTTACACAATAATTGTGAACATACAGGTACTGTATAGCTTTTGGTGTTACATTGTTTATACCCCCCGCAAACGAAGTTTAGGGGGGGTATATTGGAATCAGCATGTCCGTCTGTCTGTCCGTCTGTCTGTCCGTCTGTCCGTCTGTCTGTAGACGAGAGTTTGTCCGGACCATTTCTTGGAAACTGTTGGAAGGATTTGTCTGAAAATTTGTACACTTATTATTCACCATATGAAGGTGTGCACCTGGTATTTTCATTATGATTGGATAATCATTTTGCATTTTACAGGTGTTTTTTTCATTTTTATTATGTGGTTTTGTCTGGATCTGTTCCCAGAGACTATTGCATAGATTTGTATGAAAATTTGTACACTTATTATTTACCATATGAAGATGTGCACCTGGTATTTTCAACATTATTTGATAATTTTTCTGCATTTTACAGGTGTTTTTTTTAATTTAATTTATTGACTTAGTCATTTCGGGTTCATCTCTAAGGTTTGAGACATAGAATCTAGAACATCTGTACAAAAATGTGAACTACAGCTTAAAACTACTCATTAGAACTAAAAAAAACCCACAAAGTATTAAAAACAGTTTTTACATTACACAGCAGATAGTGTAAATCCATTTGTCCCTTGGGAGTAATGAGTGGACATGCATCCAGTTAAAGATTAATTAATGAGTTCAGTGTGGGAAGCTGTTAGGGCATCTCTGATCAAGCAGGTCTTATCTATATCTCAGGGGAATTGGGCAGAAAGAAATAAAGATCTCTGTTGTCTAAGTCTCTTACTTGTAATTTATGTCTGTCAAATACATAGTTACTAAAACCAGCCTTTTATTTTTAAAATGAGTTTGATATAAAGGTATTAAAATCAATTTGATTTTCTATAATTAATTATGATATTCTTTTTTTCAACAATCAATTTGCAGAGTGTCATGTCTCACAAAGATGGCAGATAGTTGCAAACTATTTTTTCAATGTAATAAAAAACACTGTAATTATTAGTGTTGATGTTTTATTAGGCTGCACCTTAGTTTCATTCATTAAATAAAGTGCCTCACCACAGCATGATACGCCCATCAAATATTGTTAAATTATCATAAACAGTTTAGATTCAATTGTTTGAATGACATCTTAGCGAGACAAGGCAGTCTGCAATTTGTTGTAAAGATATAAAAATTCAAATAAAAAATGTACAATAAATAATTAGTTTAAATTATATTATACAATATCATATAACTTTTAATTATTATATACAGTATCAAATTAGTTTTAATTACATCAAATTTATCTTGAAAGTAAGACTAGCCAACAAGAACAATTCAATACAACACAAGCAATTAATTAAGAGACTGATTCCTTTTGCCCAATTCCCAAGAGATGTAGATAACACCTGCTTGATCAGAGATGCTCTACCAGTTATCTCCTCACACAAAACTCATTAATTTCTCTCTAATTTGACATGCAATTTTCTGCTATCAAAATTTTCCTTGACCAGTGCCTGATCATTACACCCATGGGAGAAGTGGAATTTTTGTTGTTACAGATTGCTGTAAAGAACATAATGAAAAAAAATAAGACTAGTATTTTCTTGATTTAACACTTTTTTAATAAAGATACTGCAATACTCTGACATCTTTTGGGACTGTGTAATTTAAAAGTTAAAAGACATAGTTTTTTGATTCTAAGTCTAATGGTTTTCTAGTTATGATTTTTCCATATCTGGCCATAGCGTCTTTATTAAAGGTCAGAGCGACCTGGTTTTAATGTGCGACACACCTTCTACCCTAGATGTATCCGCTGACAAAGTTTGATAATTCTAGGCCTAATAGTATTAAAGTTGTGAGCCGGACATGAAAAAGCTAACGGACGGACAAACATGAACGCTATAACATAATACGTCCCGTCGTAAGACGGACGTATAAAAATATATAATGAGTAATTAAATTTTCACTGTAAATGTTTAAGGAAATTGTGAACACCTCTCACATCTAGAAAACATTAGTGATTTGGTACTTTCTCTGAAAAACCCAGCGGGGGGTATTTGTCCCTTTTGGACAGTTCTAGTTCAGATTGGGTTTTTAAAATATCTGATAAGTGTTTTCCTCAATGGAATGTCATGCTACCCTCTTCCCTATTAATGTTGATTTATGAAATTAATGAAACATGTTCATGAAAATTCAATTCCTTCTGCAGACTGTCATTTTACAAGCCTACATTTATGTCATCTTACAGAATCCCAGCCCCGAGCACCCTCTAACTCTCTGTCACCCACAGAAGACACCCTGGATCCAACCATGATTATCCTGCCAAATCCGTCAGCTACTGACCGGGAGTCAGTGACCAAGGCTACTGACTCTGTCATAAATCGATCACTTCCAGAACTTCCTCTAGATCTCAAGTATATCATAAGCTCTCGCAGACTCAACATTCGGGAAAATAAGATCGGAGCTGTGAGTATTCCTAGGAAAGTTACCCTCAGAAAATTACACAGAAGTTTATAACCTAACAATAACATAGAAGATAATATCAAAGCAGTGAGTTTTATCTGAAAGGTATACCCACAAAAATGACAGAACTATATATGTATAGAACTAAACTATTGCAAAGAACAGTTTCATAGTTGTTCAAGGTCAGAGGTAAAATTGGAGTGTACACATTTCAAAGAAAAAGGAAATAAAACTAGGAGATGTGTGTTAGTTTTAGTTTTCATGTCATCAAAATGAATGACCTTGTCTTGGCTATCTTTGCTTTAGGTAGTAATCCAGTTTTACAAGATTTTAACTTTCAAGGTGTTAAGAAACAAATTTGCATTTTTCTTCAATTCCTTATCTTTAATGCAGCAAAGTAAGATGCCCTAACTTTAAAAATTGCAAACCTATATGTAGACTCATTGTGTTTCAAACCTTATTTCATATATTTGAACAGTTTGTAAACAGTAAAAAATCCCAAAGTTGTCAAGTTAGAGAAAGCTTCCTGATAAATCCAAATTTCTACAGACCAGTACATTTCATTGTCACTATGGTGTGGTAAAGGAAGGTTAACTGTATTTCAGTGACACAATATGAGGTTAGATGTAGATAGGTTAACTGTATTACTGGGCCACTATGGTGTGGTTAAGTGAGGTTTACTGTATTTCTGGGCCACTATGGTGTGGTTTAGTGAGGTTTTCCTGTATTTCTGGGCCATTATGGTCTGGTTAAGTAAGGTTAACTGTATTTCAGGGACACTATGGTATGGTAAAGCGAGGTTTACTTTATTTTTAGGGACATTTTTATGGTTTGATTAGGTGGTGTTCACTTTATTTCAGGGACACTTTCGTGTGATAAAGTGGTGCTTACTTAAGTGTTGCTTACTGTAATTCGAGGAAACTCTTGTGTGATTAAGTGGTGTTGACTATAATTCAGGGAAACTCTGGTGTGAATAAATGGTGCTTACTGTAATTCAGGGACACTTACATAAGATTAAGTGGTTTTTTACTGTATTTCTGGGCCATTATGGTGCGGTTAAGTGAGGTTCACTTATTTCAGGGCCTTTATGGTGTGGTTAAGCAGGTTTACCATATTTAAGGGCCACTATGGTGTGGTTAAGCAGGTTTTACTGTATTTCACAGTCACTGTGGTGTGGTTAAACAGGTTTTACTGTATTTCAGGGCCACTATGGTGTGGTTAAGCAGATTTTTACTGTATTTCAGGGCCACTATGGGGTTGTTAAGCGGGGTTTACTGTACACTAGTCAGGATGATAAATCCAATCCTCAGGAAATTGCTGCTAAAGAACTGAAGGGGGATTTCCAGAATGTTCTGGACAGCACAGAATTCAAGGAGGAGGCCATATTGATGTCCAAACTGGAGCACGATAATGTGGTTAAATTCCTCGGAATCAGTGACAACAGTACGTACTCCATTTATTGGAATGATTATGATAAAAAAAATCATGATCTGGAATAATAAATTATCATTATTTATTCAATTTTCATGGATTTATAACTCGCCTGAACCGAAGGCTCGAGTGAGCTTTTCTTAATGAAATTTTTCTGTTGTCTGTCATTGTCATTGTCGTTGTAAACTTTTCACAATTTCATCTTCTTCTCCAGAACTACTGGGCCAATTTCAACCAAAGTTTTACATACATGTAGGAATATATAGGAAAAATCTTTAAAAATCTTCTTCTCAAGAACAGCAGAGCTAAAATTAGTCATAATTATATGGAAGCATCCTCAGGTGGAGTAGATTCAAGTTTGTTCAAATCATGACCCCTGGGGGTAGGGTGGAGCCACAATGGATGATCAAAGTTTAATATAGGAGTATATAGGAAAAATCTTAAAAAATCTCCTTCTCAAGAGCAGGAAAGCCAAGATTGGTCATATTTATATGGGAGCATCCTCAGCTGGTGTAGATTCAAGTTTGTTCAAATCATGACCCCCGGGGGTAGGGTGGGGCAACAATGGACAATCAAAGTTTTACATAGGAATATATAGGGAAAATCCTTAAAAATCTTCTGCCTTAAAAACCTTCTTCTCAAGAACAGCAAAGCCATGATTGGTCATATTTATATGGAAGCATCCTCAGATAGTGTAGATTCAAGTTTATTCAAATCATGACCCCAAGGGGTAGGGTGGGGCCACAATGAAAGTTCAAACTTGTAGGAAAAAAAGTCACAGTCAGAAAAATAGGTAAGCATCCTTAGTTAGTGTACATTCAATTTTGTTCAAATCATCCCCCCTTTTAGGGGTAGGTCGAGACTACTTATGCATTAAAGCTTTTCAATACTAAACTGATTTTTGCTTATTTCCTAGCCACAGTGCTCAGGTGAGCAATATGGCCCCTGGGCCTCTTGTTAATTTTTATTTTTTTCAAATTTTCCTTATTTGATTAGATAAATCTCTGGTATTGGTTTTCCCACATACTAATAAAGCTTTTAAACATTCCAGCTAATAGAATGAAATGAATGCTTTTACTGCTAATCTAAGATTGCTTTAAACTTCACTGAGATTTCCTTTTATTCTGGGAAAAGAGGGCAAAATCACAAGGTGTGGGAAATCTTCTCCTTCACAAGACAGATATTACTTTTCACCATCACAACTTTCTGGAATTCTGAGCGTGAATCATTTTTCCCATCTGTCTCTGAACCACTTATGCCACTAAAATACCACTGCTGCTTTTGACACTTTAATGTTACCATTGAAGATTTTCAGTTTCATACAATACTGTATGATATTGCAGGAATACACTATGCTCTCTGGCGTCATTTTTCAACAAATTTCAACTTTACTAAAAGTAATTTCTGTAAAATCCTTAAAAATGCTAGAAATGCCATCAAATTTTAAAACTTTTGAATACACTTTTGTTTGTTTATTTAAATATGTATTTTTTCATGAAAATTAAATAGAAAATGATTTTTTTGTGCAAAATGTTTACTGGGTACATGTACATGTAGTTTGTTTACTTCAAGTTACCAAACATATTTGAGGTTGTGTTGGGTATGCAAAACACAAGTATTAGAATAGTCAGTACAATTGAACTTTGGTATCTGGACATGGATATCTCGAATACCATGGATATGTCAAAGTGATTGGGAAGTCCTTACCACATGTTTTTAAAGTATTTTATCCTCAATATCTCAAACCCTTGGATGTCTTGAAGTTTTTTCTCATGCAGTCCCATTGAGTTTGAGATAACAAGGTTTGACTGTATTTTTATTATTAATTATCAACTGAGATAATCATTGAAATTATGTTTATAGTGGCATTATTATAAAGTGGGGAAAATTTGAAATATATATCTCACATAACAATTTAATCCTGCCAGTCCATAGACTTTTTGATCACCCCTAGGATATTGCAAAGTAAGTTGGAAGTCCTAACTGTTTTTTTTATTTTATGTATTTTAACCTCAGTATTTTGAATACCCAAATATCTTGAAAGTTTTTACTTGGTCCCACTGAGTTGGAGATAATGAGGTTTGACTGTATGTATGTTTAACTGAAATGACTGTAATTTTTAGGTATCAACTGTATGACAAGACATACAGGTATCTCTGTTATTGACAAGCATTTCCTTTGTGACAAGATCAGTTTGAAATTACCTCCAAACTTAAGAATCAAATTTGATTTACACTTGTGAAGCCCAAGAAAATACTTTATGAACAGCTGAAATATGTATTTTTTTTTTCAAATGATTAGATCTCTTTACCTAAGTCATACTGTGGCTTTTTTCTTATGCTATAGTGTTGATTCTGGAGTACATAGAAAATGGTGCCTTAAACATGTATCTGAGAAAATTCCGGAAACAGAATACCTACCTTCCAGAATGGAGGCTAATCAGAATGATTAACGATGTTGCTCAGGTATGTCATCACAATCAACAGGCAAGCACCCTCTGTCAGACTTAATTCATATGGAAGAGGGTGAAAAAATTGTAACAGTATTGTACCCCCCCCCCCTGTTTATCTTTAACATTTTAACTATCACATATACTGGGGTATGTATGGTATTGCTATGAAGGGAATGGCTTACTTGGCCAGTAACAGCACCTAGCTATCACAGATATGTACTCTTACTGGGGTATGTATGGTATTGATAAGAACCTGTGTGTGTTGTAGGGAATGGCTTACTTGGCCAGTAACAGGACTGGTACCTAGTTGTCAGTTGCACTCTTATTTGGGTATGTATGGTATTGATAAGAACCTTTGTGTTGTAGGGAATGGCTTACTTGGCTAGTAAGAGGGTGATTCATTGTGACCTGGCAGGAAGAAATGTCCTCCTGACAAACAACTTAGTGGCTAAAATCACAGACTTTGGTCTGGCAAAGATCCTACAGCAAGACAAAGATTACTATAGGAGATCTACAGGCAAAGAGCTTCCTCTGATGTGGTCAGTATATTAAGTAGTACACACTTTCATTTAAAATGAGACATAGTTCAAATCAGAAAAGAATATTGTGTGGATAGAGGCCCATTGGACATGTACAAGTACTGTGGAACGTCATTTAAATTCACGGGGGTCAATGTTCATGGGCAAGCAAAATTTTACTTGTTCGTGGGGACATAATTTTGAGGATTACTCATTCATACAGTAGATTCAATGAATCAATATGTTTACAGAATAAATGTTGGTGGGGATGTAAATTCATGGGTAAGCATGACCCACAAAATCCATGAACATTAGCCCCCCACGAACAATGATGATTCCACAGTACATATACAGTAAAATAATTTGACAATTATCATTTTGCATTTCCCTCCTCCAGTGCCCTTGCTCAAAAACAATTTTATTATGGGTTTTGATTTCCTCAGTTTTTAGACGTTATTGTTAATCACTTTTTATTTGCAAGAACTTTACTTTCGCGTAGTTACACGTGACCATCCTGGTTGCAAAACTCATTCTTGCGTTTATTTGTAAAGATTTATATATAGAACAAAATCAAAGTCTGACTCATTAGAATTAAGTGTTGCTTATAAATACCAAATGATAATCTCGTGAAAATAAGGTCTAAATAAATGTATAAGGTTGAGTATTTGGCGATCTATAGTATTATACAACCAGTAAGAATTTTCTAGTTAAAATTTTCTAGTTAAAATTGTGGTGGAAGAGATTAGTTAATTGTTTACTGATGTAGCATTATGTTTGATAAGAATTAATTTAAAAAAGATCTTTGATATTTATTATTGCTATTTAATCATTTTTATGAAATTAATAAGTCTTGTGTTTTGCTTGTTAAACATGTATATTAAAGATTGATAATTGTAATGTTGACATGTATATTTAAGTTTTTAGCATTTTTAATTCAGGTGTTCACCAGAAAGTATTGCAAGTAGAAAATTCACAACAAAAGGTGATGTTTGGAGCTATGGCATCCTGATCTGGGAGGTGTTCACTCATGCCAAAGCACCTGTTTTGTGCCAAAATTTCTCCAAAGAGGGTTACCAGAAGCTGGTGGAGGGAAAACGCCTCAGAAGAACCACCCACTGCCCAGAGGTGGTGTACAAATTTATGGAAAAATGCTGGGAATTTAACCCTGATGACAGACCTGATTTCAACCTGGCATGTCAAAAGTGCAGGTAAGAGAGGACCTCAGCTGAAATAAAGAGCAAATCTTTTCCTGAATGTTCATAAAGTATTGTTTTGTCAGCATGACTTTATAATGCTTTGAATCTTTGGGGGTTTTTTTAAACAGAGAATTCACTGAACTTTACCCAGAACCAAAGGAAGAAACAGACAGATCCCCTCATCACCAAGGTAACACGAGTAAACTATAACTTTTTAATCTCTGCTTATTGACTTGTTAAAAACTTGGGTTTACTGCATTTCATAAACAAGGATCAAGTGAGTTTAGTGATAAGATTTGTAGAAATTTTATATAAATTTGAATTCTTTCTCTCTTCTCTTTCAGAGCCTCTCCCACCTGTTCCGACAGTTCCAATAGAACCCACATCCCCGGACCCTGACCCCACAGATCACGACCCTCCCCCGCATCTCTCAGACTCCAGACAGACAGACAGGCAAACTTTCCCCGTGAATCCAAGTGTTACACCATCCCGTCCAGCTTATCTGCCATCAGAAGATATAAAATACATGATTAACACAAATAATATTCAACTGGATGATGAAGTCATTGGAAAGGTATATGAACTAGATTGGTATAATGTAAACTTAGATACTGAAGATTTCTAACTATAGGAAACTTTGGCCAAAATTTAACCCATGCAAACATTTTTTGTGTACAGTACACATTACTTGCAGATTTTTTTTTTAAGTATTATTTTAAATCAACAGGGGTCCCTTTAAGCCTGATTGGTAGATTTGAATATGTTCCAATCTGTAACTGAAATGCCATATTACTTATATACATGTATATACCAGTAGTTGAACATGAATAACTAAAACAACAATATTTCAAATACCATGGATATCTTGAAGCAAGCTGGAAGTCCCAATCCCTTATTCTTTTTGTACATGTATTTAAACTTCAGTATCTTGAATATGCAGATATCTTTTTTTTTCCAATTTCATCAACTTCAAGAGAATGGCCAGGTTTTATTATTTCCATCTGAGATGACATGCAACAAATATCTGCACATTGTCAATAATAATGATCTTAGAAGTTCAAAACATTTTATTTTTTAAAACTGATTGGTATAATAATAAATAAGGTCTCCCAAATCCTTGTCTGGAATATTTTGTCTCCCTTATCCCTGTTTAGCTAATACTTCTCCCACAGAATGCATGTTTAAAATATATAATTTTGAACCTAATTTTCAGGTCAGAGATTACTCAAAGCTGATTTTTTTTTGTGCATTTTCTTTGTTTTCACTTCTTGTAAAAAAAATGTACAAGTTGAAAATTCTGCTTGCATTGAGACGAAAATTTTATGAGTATACGAGGGGCATTTGAAAAGTTCTGAGAACTATTTGATAAATTATTAACCATTTAGCGGAAATTATTGAGTTTGATATCATTGGAAAGATCAGAAAAATATACACATATTGTGATGTCACTTTGCAATTTTTATGACATAATAACTCCGAAAACGACATCAGAATTCCATGTGTTTCGCATACTGACCATAAAAATGACGTAACAAGAGACAAAATTTCAGTGAATTAAAATTTTAAAGTCAACTTTTGCTCATTGCTCGGATGCATGCCAACTGTCACAACTGCCAGTTGAGAGAATGTTTACATAGACTACAGTCTATCATATGACGTTTTATTTAGGAGATCCTATAGTTCTGAGGGGGTTTAAGCGTGTGTCAAACATCACAGGTTTTAACGAATCTCGCTCAGAATATTGCGTAAAAAAGACCTAGCTGTGAGAAAATGACAAAGTTGAAAATCAAAGGAGAATTGTGGACGGTGTTACAAAATTTGCTGGCATTAATTCGTCAGGTGTTTTAACCAATTTTGTGGGAACGATTAAATCTCAAGAGACGTTAAGTTAAGAGTACCCTATATTTTCTAGTAAAAACCAAAATGGCACCGGCATAGTTGTAACCCCACCGTAACTCAATATATTCGAAAATTTTAACTCATGGAAAATAAATAAGATTGTATATGGCAATGAAACTCAGATTCATTTTTTTGAGCCGAAAGTCGAAACCAGTAGTGAGTTTTGGAGAGCCAAAGTTGAAATAATATGAAAAAAATACGCACAGAAACAGGTCCCGGGGAGGACTTTTGTACGTTTTATTCCTAAAAGGTAAGAGTCATGTTACTCATGATTCATTTGTGGAAAACTGCATTGATACACTTCAGTTTTATACAGACCATGTTTTGTTTAATACAGTGGAGAGCTATATAATAGACCGAAAGTCCAGCTGTATTATGTAAATAAAAATCTTAAATGAATGCCTATGATAGCATAACCGTACATAAACAGTGCTTATAAACCAACCATGAAATGAAATTTGGAATTGCTGATAAACAGTACCATTCTCTCAGTGTTGCTCTACCTCCATATAAATTTTACTTGAAATTATCTTTTCAAAGAGGCCTTTGACAGCACTTTTCCGATCTTCTCGTGGACAAGAAACGCGACTTCTCAGTATGCTAAACAATCAAGATTCTGACGTCATTTTCGGAGTTATTACATCATAAAACAAGAAAGTGACATCGAAATAAGTGCGAATTTTCCAGCTCTTTTCAATGGTATCAAATTTATAAACTTCCGTGAAACGGTTAATATTTTATCAAACAGTTCTCAGAACTTTTCAAATGCCCCTCATAAAATGTTCTCTCAAATTATAGTCCCTTACAGAATGTAGTCATTTTTAGCTCACCTCAACGAAGTTGGGGGAGCTTATGTAACACCCTCGGCATCCCAGGTTAAAGTTTTTGGAGCAGTTTTCTTCTCAGGTACTTCTATGCCCTATATCAATCAGAGATGCATGGAGGATGCTTCTAGTGTGTTTCATTGTACCAGTCAAGGTTTCAGATGCTGCAATTTCAGCTAAAGAATGACCAGGTTAATGTTTTTGGAGCAGGTTAAAGTTTTTGGTGCAGGTTAAAGCTTTTGGAGCAGGTTTCATTTCCAAGTAACTATATGCCCTATATTGACCAAACTTGCATGGATGATACATCTAAGGATGCACACTACTGGACTTGCTTCAGATGCTGGATCTGACATATTTTCTGGATGAATGACCAGGTTAAAGTTTTTGGAGCAGATCTCATTTCCAAGTAACTATAAGCCCTATGTTGACCAAACTTGCATGGATGATACATCTAAGGATGCACACTACTGGACTTGCTTCGGATGCTGGACCTGACCTACATATTCTGGATGAGTGACCAGGTTAAAGTTTTTGGAGCAGATCTCATTTCCAAGTACATGTAACTATAAGGCCTATCTGAACCAAACTTGCATGGATGATGCATCAAGGGACGAACACTCTCAAACTTGCTTCAGATGCTGAATTTGACTTACATTTTCTGGATGAGTGACTAGTTTTAAGTTTTTAGACAAGTCCATTCCCAAGCAGCAAGCCATATCAGACCAAATTTGCATAAATGTTGCATCTAGGGATGCACACTACTAGATTATTAGTTTAGTGTGGGACTTACTTAAAGACAACAATGGTTGAGGTGAGCTCTGTAATCTCTGATTACCTATGTTTTATTATTAATCTACCTTTGTTAATGCACTGTTTAAAATTTGGATAAAACGGTGTGATGTCATTACATCAGTAGCATTAATTTCTAAAGAAAACTCGAGATATTTAGAGATCTTTCAAATTGAAGGAAAAGTGCTTTATGATAATTTCAAAAAAAAAAATAGAATGATTTAGAACACATAGCATGCCTGTCTGAAAAAAAAATAATGCTCAAATATAGAGACAGGGCTGATTTTGGTGCTAACCATTCTAAGTCCTTTGGCATCATGTGTTTTTCTGGTCTTTTACTGTAAACTAATTTCATTCCTCTTGTTGCAGGGACATTTTGGATTTGTCAAAAGGGGCACTTACAAGAAAGGCAAGGAAAACATAATGGTGGCCGCTAAGGTATTCAAGGCCACAATTTCAGCAACCATAGAGAAAGACATGGTGAAGGAAGTAGACGTCTTAGGAACACTGGACCATCCTCATATAGTCAAATTCTACGGCTTCACTAAAAAACCAGGTGAATTGTAATTAGTGTTGATATGAAACTTAATGGTACTACAACCTTAAATTTAAGTCGTTACTTTTTCATGAGAATATATACTTACATCATGGATGAGGTAGGTCATTAAGTATCCATACACGAAGGGCAGTTACTGTAAACAATAAGTATGCAACAGTGTTTTGGTATTTTTTGAGGTGATAAATTGCAGAAGCTTGATGCTGGTCATAAAAGAATTATCACATGCTTCTAGGTTGCATATTGCCAATTATTTTCCTTACTTTTATATTTTAGACAAAAGGTCAAGGTCAATGTAGAACAATTTTGTTAAAATCCTTGACTAGAGTGTATATTCTTTTTTAGCTCACCTGAGCTAAAGGTTTAAGTGAGTTTTTCCGATCAAAATTTTTCCATTGTCTGTCGTTGTCATCATTGTCATTGTAAAGTTTTTACAATTTCATTTTCACCAGAACCACTGGACCAATTTCAACCAAACTTGGCACAGAGTATCCTTGGATAAAGGGAATTCAAGTTTGTTTCAAATGAAGGACCACTTCCTCTTCTAAGGAGAGATGATTAAGAAAAAATAAAAATTGGGTTGGGTCATCTAAAAATCTTTTTCTCAAGAACCAGTGGGCCAGAAAAGATAAAACTTATGATGTGAAGGCTTCCTGACAAAGTGTAGATTCAAGTTTGTTCAAATCATGACTCCCCCCCCCCCCCCCCCCCAGGAGAGTGTGGGGCCACTAGGGGCAAAGTTTTACAAGGTATATCTAGGAAAATTCTTTAAAATTTAAAATCTTCTTCTCAAGAACAGCAAAGCCTTGATCAGTCATATTTATGGGGAGGCATATATAGGTAGTGTAGATTCAAGTTTGTTCAAATCATGACCCCCAAGGAGAGTGTGGGGCCACTAGGGGCAGTCAGAGTTTTACAAGGGTATATATAGGAAAATTCTTTAAAAATCTTCTTCTCAAGAACAGCAAAGCCTTGATCAGTCATATTTATGGGGAAGCATATATAGGTAGTGTAGATTCAAGTTTGTTAAAATCATGAAACCCCCCCCCCCCCCCCCCCCCCCCCCCCGAGAGTGTGGGGGCACTAGGGGCAGTCAAAGTTTTACAATGGTATATATAGGAAAAATCTTTAAAATCTTCTTCTCAAGAACAGCAAAGTCTTGATCAGTCATATTTATGGGGAAGCATATAAAGGTAGTATAGATTCAAGTTTGTTAAAATCATGACCCCTGGAGGTGGGATGGGGCCACAATGGGCAATCAATATTATACATGGGTATGAATAGGAAAAATCTTTAAAATTTTATCAAAAATAGAACAGGTGTGACTAATCATATTTATTAAGAAGCATTCCCAGGTAGTGTAGATTCAAGTTTGTTCAAATCATTACCCCCAGGGGAAGGGTGGGATACAGTGGATGATCAAAATTTTACATGGGTATGAATAGGGAAAAAGTCTTTTAAGATCTTCTTTTCAAGAACAGCAAAGCTCTGATCAGTCATATTTATATGGAAGCATCCTCAGATAGTGTCATTTGCAGTTTGTTCAATTCATGACCCCTGGAGTAGGGTGTGACCACTATGGGTATAAGTTTTACATGCTTGGGTATAAGCAGGGAAAATTTGAAAAAATCTTCTCAAAATGAGCAAAGCCATGATCAGTCATATTTTTATGGAAGCATTCATAGGTAATGTAGATTCAAGTTTGTTCAAATCTGACCCAATGAAAAGGTGGGGCCACCATGGACAATCAAAGTTTTACATAGAAATACATAGAAAAAATCTGTAGAAGTCTTCTCAAGGACAGCAAAGCCATAATCAGTCTTACTTATATGGAAGCATCCACAGGTAGTGTATATATTCAAATTTGTTCAAATCATGACCCCCGTAGATAAGGTATGGCCACAATGGGCAATCAAAGTTTTACATAGGAATCTTTAAATAATCTTTTTCCCAGGAACATCAAAGTCATGATACATAAAATTTATAAAAAAGCATCCAAGGGTAGTGTAGATTCAAGATTCAAATTATGAACCCCGGTGATAGGGTGGGGCTAGCTACAATGGGTGATCAAAATTTACATAGGAATACAGGAAAAGGAATCTGCTGATGAACAAGAAGGACCATAGTTTATCAGGTGAGTGTTGTGGTCCATGAGCCTTTTGTTAACTTTGATCAATTTTGCTTAAAATTCACCCAGAAAGAACCTTTGGTGATTGATATTACAAAGTCAAAGGTCAAGGAAAAGAAAGATTCTTGGTAAACCTCAGAGAGCATTGATTTTTTTTTTCAATTATATTATTATATTATCACAATATTTATTTTTATATTTATTTACTTTTTTTTAATTAGAAATTACAAATAGAAAATGTTTCTCCTTAAACAAAACTTTTTGGAGTACAAAAAGTTCTTCCCATGCAGTTATAGTCCTGTAAAATCCTGTTGCCCATACATTGTTATACCCCCGCTCCGAAGGAGAGGGGGGTATACTGTTTTACCCTTGTGTGTCTGTCTGTCTGTCCGTCTGTCTGTCTGTCTGTCCGTAACAAATTTTGGTCGCAGTTTTCTCAGGAACTACTCATTGCAGATGCTTGAAATTTTAGCACAATCTTTGTTTAGGCATGCCATATGGTGGTATTCATTTTTGTACGAATCCGATGTCAACTTCCTGTTTATCCGTGCGTCTGTCCGTTCCATACATAAAAAATTTTGGTCGTGGTTTTCTCAGCAACTACTCATCGCAGATGCTTCAAATTTTAGTACAATCTTTGTTTAGGCATGCCATATGGTGGGATTCATTTTTGTACTAATCCGATGTCAACTTCCTGTTTATCCGTGCGTCTGTCCATACCACACATAACAAACTTTGGTCGTGGTTTTCTCAGCAACTACTCATCGCAGATGCTTCAAATTTTAGCACAATCTTTGTTTAGGCATGCCATATGGTGGAATTCATTTTTGTACTAATCCGATGTCAACTTCCTGTTTATCCGTCTGTCCGTCCGTGCATCTGTCCGTACCACACATAACAAACTTTGGTCGCAATTTTCTCAGCAACTACTCATCACAGGTGCTTGAAATTTCAACACACTCTTTGTTTAGGCATGCCATATGGTGGGATTCATTTTTGTACAAATCCAGTGTTAACTTCCTGTTTATCCGTGCGTCTGTCCGTACCATACATAGCAAATTTTAGTTGTAGTTTTCTCAGCAACTACTCATCGTAGATGCTTGAAATTTTAGCACAATCTTTGTTTAGGCATGCCATATGTTGGGATTCAGTTTTTACAAATCCGATGTCAATTTCCTGATTATCACTGTGTTTGTCCATAACCGAACTTGTGTATTCACATCAGAGCGGGGGTATTATTAGTGAGCATTGGCTCACAGACTTCTTGTTATATTTACTAAAATCAGGCCTTTTGAGATGGTCACCATCTTAATGAACAACTACTTTTAGTATGTGTTAAAATATATACTGTGTTATTCATGTATTTTGATAATTAAAATATGTCAGTATGGTTATTTTAACAATATTTTTTTTTCCATTTTGAACAGGATTAGGGGTCAACTTTAATGCTATGTGGCAATCATGTAATGCATCATAAAAAAGTTTGCAACATAAAAAGTTTATGTCACTAAAACATTATACTTATACAATTTGGTTATAAATTTGAACAGAGCTTATGATGATCATGGAGTATATAGAGAATGGCTCACTGAGAAGTTATCTAGAGGAGAACCGCAGGAAAAAGTGTCGCGTACCAGACTGCAGACTGATCGCCATAGCAATAGATATCACTAGGGTAACACGTTTTTGAATTTTTGTTTTTTGTTCTTAATGAAGGGCTTTGTCTTTGTCACTACAATAGTGAAAATTTTTGTCTGTTCAAAGAGTGGCCTTGGACCAAAAATATTTGGACACACTTTTAGTTATTTTTAAGGAATAAGATTACATTGAGTCAAAATAAAGAGGAGCACTGTATGTTATGGATTAGAATTGTCAATTTTTTTTTTTTTAAATAATTTTTAGCTTTACTGATTTAGAAGAGCTTATGCAGTAGTAAAGTGTCTGTCATCTGTCCTGTTGTCTGTCTAGCTGTCTGTAAACAATTCTGCAAAATGCTTTGTCTTCTACAGTTTTTAGCTCTTCTGAGCCAAAGGCTCAAAGAGCTAATGCTATGGCCATTTGTGTGGTGTGCATAAACTCTTTAGTATATGGTCCATAACTCAAGAGCCCCTTGGTCAGTTATTGTCAAATTTGTCACAGGGTATCCTTGGCCCAAGGGCTTCCGTTTATACTAAAACTAGGGTTGTGACCCTTAAACAAGGGGAGATAATTAGGAAAATAGAAACAAAAGTACTGGTTGCTAAAAAATCTTCTTCTCAAGAACCACTGGGCAGATTATCACCAAACTTACACAAAAGGTTGAGGATATGTTGTAAATTAAAAATTGTTCAAGGCATCACCCTGGGGCAAAGGGCGTGGTCTCAAGGTCACTTCAAATTTGACCAAAAATTACATTTTATTAAAATGTTGATATTTTGCTTACTATAAGGACTAGGATCATCAAATCTTGTCAGTTGATGCATCTAAGGACATCATATCATGTTGACTCAAAAGTAGGTCATGGTGACCTACTTTTTAAAATTTAAAATTTGTGGCCATTCTTTTTTAAAATGATTTAGAGGCATATTTTGAACAGTTTAAGGCCTATGATCATCAAACTTTGTCAGTTGATGTATCTTGGTTCCTCAGAGTACGTCGACTAAAAAGTAGGTCACCTTGACCTACTTTTTGAATTTAATGGCTAATCTTTTTCAAAACAATTAAGATCATTAATTCGTATACTGAGAGGTTTAGAATCATTAAATCTTGTAAGATGATGCATCTTGGAAAGATAAAACATATTTATTAAAAAGTAGGTAACATTGACCTACTTTTTGAACTTTGCAGGCATTCGATTTCAAAGCCTTTTAGAAGCATAATTTGGACATTTTAAGCCCTATGATCATAAAACTTTGTAAGTTGATGCAACTTGGGTCCTCGAAAAACCTCAACTGAAAAGTAGGTCACCGTGACCGACTTTTCAATTTATATGACTATAATTAAATATTTTGGGTACTAATTGGCTTAGAATCATCAAACTTTGTCAGTTGATGCATCTTGGGTCCTCGAAGTACAACAACTGAAAAGTAGGTCACCGTGACATACTTTTGAAATTTTATGGCTGTATTTAATGTTTTCGGGTACTATTTGGCTTAGAATCATCAAAATTTGTCAGTTGATATATCTTGGGTCCTTGGAGTAGGTCGACTGAAAAGTAGGTCACCGTGACCTACTTTTGAAAATTTATGGCTTTAATTAAATAATTCAGGTACTTATTGGCCTAGAATCATCAAACTTTGTCAGTTGATGTATCTTGGGTGCTTGGAGTACAACAACTGAAAAGTAGGTCACCATGACCTACTTTTAAAATTTTATGGCTGTATTTAATGTTTTTGGGGTACTATTTGGCTTAGAATCATCAAAATTTGTCAGTTGATATATCTTGGGTCCTTGAAGTAGGTCGACTGAAAAGTAGGTCACCGTGACCTACTTTTCAATTCATATGACTATAATTAAATATTTCGGCTACTTATTGGCTTAGAATCATCAAAACTTTGTCAGTTGATGCATCTTGGTTCTGCAGAGTTAGTCCACTGAAAAGGAGGTCACTGTGACCTATTTTTGAAATTTTATGGCTTTATTTAAATATATCAGGTACTTATTGGCTTAGAATCATCAAAATCCGTCAGTTGATGCATCTTGGGTCCTCAAAGTATGTCATCTGAAAAGTAGGTCACTGTGACCTACTTTTGAAATTTTATGGTTATAATTTTAAAATATTTTAGGTATTAATTGGCTTAGAATCATTAAACTTAGTTGATGCATCTTTAGTCCTCAGAGAATGACAAGTGATAAGTAGGTCACCATGACCTACTCTCAGATACTAATTGGCTTAGAATCATCTTGGGTTCTCAGAGTGTTTCATCTAAAATGTAGCTCATGATAACCTACCTTTGGAATTTCAAGGCTTTATCTAAATATACAGGATACTTAGAGGCTTCAAATAGAAGTGATAGGTTGTACAGTTTATCAGAAGAGCCATTCAAGGCCCTTGGGCCTCTTGTTTAGCTCACCTGAGCCGAAGGCTCAAGTGAGCTTTTCTAATCAAAATTTGTCTGTTGTCTGTCGTCATTGTTGTTGTCATCATCGTTAACTTTTCAGAATTTAATCTTCTTCTCCAAAACCACTGGGCCAATTTTAACCAAACTTGGCACAGACTATCCTTAGGTGAAGGGGATTCAAGTTATTCAAATCAAGGGCAACGCCCTCTTCTAAGGGGAGATAATTACAAAATAGTGAAAAAATTTTAAAAATCTTCTCCTCAAGAAACAATGGGCAAGGAAAGATGAAACTCATGTGGAATCATCATCAGGTAGCATAGATTCAAGTTTGTTCAATTCATGACCCCGGGGGTAGGGTGCGGCCAAAATGGAAGATCAAAGTGTTAAATACGAATTTATAGGAAAGATCTTTAAAAATCTTCTTCTCAAGGACAGCAAAGCCATGATTGGTCATATTTATGTGAAAGCAACCTCAGGTGATATAGATTCAAGTTTGTTCAAATCATGACCCCTGGGGATAGGGTGGGGCCACAATGGGCGATCAAAGTTTAACATAGGAGTATATAGGAAAAGTCTTTATAAATCTTCTTCTCAAGAACAGCAAAGCTATGATTGGTCATATTTATATGGAAACTACTCAGGTGGTGTAGATTCAAGTTTGTTCAAATCATGACCCCCAGGGGTAGGGTGGGACCACAATGAAAGTTTAAACTTGTAGGAAAAAAACCACAGATATTCAAAGAAATATGTAAGCATCCTTAGTTAGTGTAGATTCAATTTTTTTTTTCAAATCATACCCCCCCCCCTTTTAGGGGTAGGTCAGGACCACTTATGCATTTACATGTAATCTTTTTAATACTGAACTGATTTTTGCTTTTTTCCTTGCTACAGTGCTCAGGTGAGCGATGTGGCCCATGGGCCTCTTGTATTTGATTTCAGTAAGACTTATTACACAGGTAGACTACATAAACTTTTATACTTTCTTGAATTTATGACTTTTTTATTTCAATGAATGGTATTACTGAAAATTAAGTAAATATTCCATGAAATTCTCAAAGAATGCTCTTCCTTCTACAGTTTTTTGTCTGTTTTTAACAAAATCTGGCCTTGCCTTGAATAAAACATCGTTATTGTACATGTTAAGAAAAAAAATCTAGATATACAAAAAAATTATTTCTGTAAATGTACAACTCAATATAAAAAAAAGTCCATTCAGGTGCAACTTTTAGACTATTGACTATTGTGAATTGAAACCAGTAGAGCTAGTTCTCCTCAATAACTTCTGGATTTTTTTTCTTTTTGACAATGGCCCATTTTAAATTGGAATTTTTATTTCATTCACAATAAATAAAAAGATTTTCTTTCAATTGAAACTTTAGCATATTTACATGTATTTATCGGAACCTGATATTTTTAAGGGGATGGAGTATCTTAGTGACGTCAAGGTGTTTCATTGTGACCTAGCAGCAAGAAATATTCTCCTGACTAAGGACTTTATGGCTAAGATTGCTGATTTTGGACTATCCAAACTCATGACTACGGATAAGGACTATTACACCAGAAAAGGACAAAATGTTCTACCTCTGCAATGGTAAGTACTTGGATGTTTTAAAACTGTTTTCTTGGACACTTCTTTTCTTGGTAAATATTCTCTATGTGTCGAACATGTGCACATGGCAAATGCATGATTAATTTTGTTGGCAATTATATAAAACAGGATTAGAACATGTATATTTCAAACTGAGTTTTAACATTAATAATATTTACACATCTGTCTTTTTTTCATGAAGGTGTGCCCCAGAAGTAATAGATAAAACCAAGTATTCTTCTAAGACAGACGTATGGAGTTTTGGGGTCGTCTTGTGGGAGTGTTTCAGCCAAGGGGAGATCCCCCGACTCTGTGACGTAAACAGGGAGGAGTTACGCAAGCTGTCATACTACTACTTACAAAAAGGTGCACGTCTTCAGAAACCTGCAGGGTGTCACGAGGAGGTATACGGACTGATGATGAAGTGCTGGGAGTGGGAACCAGTCAAGAGACCACCATTTTCACAGATTTTTGTTCAATGTTTGTAAGTACATGTAAATAGTATGTCTCCTTATATATTTCTTAATCTTATGTCCTTTTTTTGTTTACCCAAATTGGAGAAGAAAAACATTGACTTTTATGGTTTTCTGTTGATAAATCATGTCTGGGTCATAAATTTGAACTGGAATGTATACAGACTTTCGTGTATTGTTGCTTGTAATTTATAGGCATATTACGATTTTGAAGCAACAATGTCTTGAGTATATATTAATGTGCCCTATACTTTATGGTATGTGAGGACCTTAAGATCATATCTCAAAGGTCTGATCATATCTCAAAGGTCTGAGATATGGATCAGTCAAGTGTTAAAATAATGTTATAGATCTTGTCAATTCAAAATTTCCACGTTTATTAAACTGCAGTAAAACACGCTTAATATAGGGAAGTGCCAGAGATGACAACTTTTGATTTGTTATAAACATAATATAAACATAATTCATTGTATCTGGTAATTAAGTTCATGATATGTTTAAAAACCAGAAGGAATGAAAAATCACTTCACTATATGCATTAATTCATTTCAAGCATGTTTTGCTGTATCCATGTTTTAATGTACAATGTACGTGTTGTTAACCATATGCATTACGCTAAAGATGTTTTATTTTGAATCAATTAAGGTCCTGTTATTAAGGTCATGTGAAGGTCAAAATTAGGGAATTATCATGACCCACATGTGACCTTGACATTTGACAGGAAAATTCAATTATTTGCTGGAAAAAATGTTTGGGCTAGAACTATTTGATCTTTTGATTCACTGGGTTAATGATATATGACATTTGCCTGTCACAGTAACAGGATGGGCTTATACATCATGTCCCCTGTATGACCTTCACCTTTGAATTGATTTAAAAGGAGAGACGTATATTTTAGTGCACTTAAACAAAATTTGTTGTGGAACATTAATATTGAAGCTTGGTTCATGTACTTGATGCATATTGGTGATTTAAACTTGTAACCATTACACTATATACATTATAAAGCAGAGAATACACACTTGATTGGGGATACAGAAAAAAAAAATATTTGAAATTTGTTAATATTTTAATGTTAAATTAAAGTTAATTCAGACCAATTTAAATTGATTCAGATTTTATTGATTCCGATGATGCGTATTGGCTCAGATTTATATCGATTCAGGTTTATATTGTTATGATTTCAGAAAGACTTCTGACATTCTCTCTATTTTTATTTTTCAGAAAATTACAGGAAATTCTTGGAAACAACATGGAATAAAAAAAAAACATTGAACTGATACAGATCTCTTTGTTTGGGGACCAAGTGACATTCCCAAATTTTATGGTGCAATATAAGTTGTTAATATAATGAGTTTATTTTTCTAGAAGAAAAGGAAACATTATCCAGGAAATGATAATGTATAGATGTTCATTTGTCATTATGCCTGTGAGACAGTCAACATCAGAAATCTAGCAGCATTATCTTTCGTAGCATTTCAATAATGATTAAGGATGATTGTATAGGCAGTTTTTTGATAGCTAAAGTAATGTATACAAATTTGTATATAAAGTTATTTGTTGTATTCTATACAGAGTGTATTGATGATTCTTGTTTTGTTTTATAGAGATTTATCTTCTGTTATGTGTTGACACGATATTTGTTGTTTCCAATTATGATAAAGTCAATTTATTTTAGTGATGATACAAGATGTAAATCCCCCCCCCCCCCAAAAAAAAAATATATATTACATAAAATATATAATTAGAATCAAAGTACTGTAAGTACTGATAGACGGTGGCATGAATGATTTTGTTTGTTTAACGTCCCTCGAGAGAATTTTTCATTCATATTGAGACATCACTATTGCCGTTGGTGGGCTGCAAATTTAGATCTATATTCAGCACTCCAGGCATTGAGTAGTGAGGGATCTTTTTTTGACCAGCACTTACTGCGACATGGGACTTCGGTTTAACTGTCTCCACGTCCTGCAGTGGGATTCGAACCCGCTACGTAAGGATCAACTCCTTAGTGTTCGTGACTCTAGAGCAAACTCTAACCACTGTGCCACATGGCAACTGGCATTGAATGAGATAAAATATTATAAGAATCTGTAAAATGATCTGATGGAAATTATGAAAGTTTATTGCAATTTTTCACGATACATGTTTTTTAATAAGTAAATTTAATAAGTAAATTTATATTTCCGAAGTATAATGAGCAAGGACATGTATTAATTGGAGTTGTTAATTTATTGTATTTCTACATTAGGTTTATTATAAAATAAGAATTGAATAAAAAAAACTATCCCAAAATGCCAGAAACGAAACTTCAATCATTTCAGTTTTTTTCTATATGTTCTATTGTGGTGTACAGTCATAATTGCAAATTTAAAATTGAAAACATATTCAAGGATGATGAACAGATTGTAATTATATATTCAAATAATGGATTTTGGGATGTTTTAGTATTTCCCCCATAAATTAATGCTTAAAACGTGTCTGCTCAAATCCAGTTTACCCTAAATGTTAAATCATAAGGGAATCAAGGTTCCTAATATACTCATGTATTGACCGAACATTTTTACTCATGCAGTGATCAATAATCAAATTTTGCATCCCCTCCCCCCCAAAAAAAGGAAATATGAACAATTTTTCATAACTTATTGGAAAAGTTCTTGAAATTTTGAGTAGAATTGAACCCACAAAATTTTTTAACAAAAACTTACTTTTCATAAAGTATATGGTAAAAAGGGAAATGATGAATCACTTTTGGCCATGTACTGTAGATTGTGTGACATAAATCATATGCTGAAAGATAATGAAATAGACTTTAACCTTGGATTCCCATCTTTGCCAAATTCCCTGGCATAATTAACTTATTTCTAAAAGCTTGAAAGACTCCAAGAATTGTATAGAAGTCTTACTTCTTTGTTTGATATATACTGTTTGAAAAGAAAAAAAAGAAGAACAGAAAAACAAAATATTTGTCAGCCTCTATTTTTCCATCGACTCAAGCCACGGTTCGGAGTCCGCATATAGCTCTCTTCAGAATGGGAGAAGATCGTATATTTTGGCTGTGGTTTGTGACGATGCTATTTATCATACGTAATCTTAATATGCACTGACCTTGCTTATTGCTGCTAGTCATTGTGCAATACGAAATTTAATTTGTGAACACACGTAGGGGAAGACAGACCTAAATTAAGCCCACTGAACAAAAGTTTTATTGTATAAAAATTCCACGGTTCAAATAAAACATGCAATTTTGGAACAAGGAATGTGCAGTCCTCGAATCATATTGTACTTTTGGAATTGGAGATCGACGCTTTCCTAGCATGGAGTATCTCATAATTAGGGGGTATCAGAACGTCTCGTAATTACTGTTTGTCGCATACAACCACCGTGCGAGTGTTTAGCAATTATATATAATTATTTGATTTCAAAGTTAAAATGTGAAACCATTATTCTCAAATATTTTTCCCTAAGGCTTAAATATTCTGACAATTAATAAATATTATTTTAAATTTTACATTAACACAACTTTAAAAAAAGCCGTGTGACTTCTGTAGTTTGCATACGAATATACGAGTCGGTCTGTGTACGAATTAGTTGTAGATCAGCGTAATTTAATGAATATTCATGAAGCGAGAAATATCGATAATGGCAAATGTCAGGAATTAAGCTTTGTGCCCATCAACAAAATGTCTTTAAAATAACTTGAGAGTATTTGTTAACTATGTGCATTTTTATTTTCAAACATCGAATCAACCCTTTATTCATTATTTTGACTCTGCAAAAATCACCGCTAGGGTCCCCGTGATTTTACACTGTTAATATTTATAGCCCAAAAGCAGCAGCAATAGCCTGTGGCTATAAATAGCCACCATCTAAAAATATTGTGATATGAAATATTGTTCTTAGTCCATTAAAACATGGTTTACAGACTTGTATTTTGATCTTCGCATTAAAACTCAAACCTTGGTTATAATTTTGAACTTCAGAGGTTAATGATTTCATATTTGATAGAAATCAAAGTCTTGCTTTCATTCTGTTTTTGTTAACCAATTGTGTGATTTATTTTTTTCTATAACATTAATAATTTTTGCAATAATTTATATTTCATTTTCATTACTGTACAGTAAATCTGGTTACAGTGAAGTCCTCGGGACCTGTTGGTTTACTTTGTTCTTTCCAGAATTTGTTCTTTCTGAATAACAAATTCGTAAAAGTACATGTATATAGAGAATATTGACAATAGACTTGTTTTCCTTCTTATGACTAACAAATATGTTATAGAAGTATTATATACAAAACCTATCTTGGAAAACAAAGTTTTCTGTGTAATAAAATTTCCATAATAAATACTTGAGAAAGCTAGATATGTCAGTTTAATATTACTACATTTTTGGATCTTAAAAAAAAAATTTGTTATAAAAAGTTGTGAATTTCATTATAATTATTTATAACCGCTAGGGGACACAAAATCACTTCACTATACCAGTAAATCAGAGTTCGTTATAACTAAAATTTTACAAGGAATTGGTAAATATAATGTTTTGGACCAGGACCTGAAAATATGCTATATATCCATGTTCATACAAACAAATTTTAATATGGATGTATTATGAAGTAAACATGTTTTGATCATTCATTTTATGGTAAAGGTTTTTAAAGAAGAGAAGAAAGTAAATAAGATACACATGTAGTTGGCATTTTGAATTTGTTTACTTTTTTTGTGAAGTAAATTTTGTTTCAGTGATCTATGTCAAATCAACACTTTTGTTTAATGTATCTTTGGTACATGTGACCTCATGCGTCGGTACACATGGTTTTATTCTGCTATTCCATTGATGTATGGTTGGTATGCAAGTGAAAATTAAAGAATGGAATGGACTTATGCAAACATTATTATCATATCATAGCATTCTAGAAAAGATGCAGTTTTGATCTATTGAATGCAGCTATCATAATTTTTTTTTTATGTAAATATCTAACTTTTTATTGCACACACTGGTATTTGAGTGAATATCATTTTGGCAAAAATTAATTTGTTAAAAAAGTTGCCTCTTTAAGTCAAGTACATGACATTGATACTCTGTTTATCACAAGCTACATGTAACATGCATTGTTTTGTTTTTTCATTTTTACATTTAATGTGAATTTTTAAATCTGGGTTTATTATAATGTTTTGTTATGAAATATTTAAAAAAAAAACAGTGCTAATATTATATCATCTCTGTATCCCAGAAATAAATGTGCAACCTATTCAGAGGACTGCAGCATTTTTTTTTTTATTTGTTTAATAAACATTAATAACGATCTCTTTATTTATTTAAATTTTATACGGTACTTCCTGTTTGACAAAAGTCCCAATTATTGAGATGAATTCATTTTATTTTGATTGACTTTCATTTAGTTATTTTAAGTATTTTAAGCCTCTTTAATTATATGCTTGGGGCCCTTCTGTATTAATTTTAAGCATGTATAAGCCAAACAGTCTGTTGTACTGTTCCAAAGTTTGTTTGGTGCCATCTGTCTCTTCGGTTCTTTATCTACCTGTCCATCCTTCCCTCCCTCTGCAGGTAAAATAACATTTTCAACTTCTCCCTCAGACTGATCTAATTGTAACAAGAGGCCCATGGGCCACAACGCTTACCTGAGTAACTTTTGCCCTGCTGTTCTTCACCAGATTTCCCCCTTGTAATACATGTACTTATTGTGGCACCACCCTACCCCTGGGGATCATAATTTGAACAATTTAGAATCTACACTACCTCAGGAAGCTTCCAAAGAAATTTCAGCTTTTCTGGCCCAGTGGTTAACAGAGCTTTTAATTCACAAGAGATTTATCTGTATTAAAAATAGAGATGAAGCATATATGGACCTGGTCACCTGAGCCTAAGCTTTTCTGACAGCTTATTTCAAGATGAAGATGAGCATGCATATATCAGCTCACCGGAATCTAAAGACTCGATAGGTAGAGAGTTAACTTCTCATTAATAATCATGCAAACAGTTTGGCTGTCAGGTGGTAGACATCCAAGATAAAAGACTTCTTTTTTTTTTTAAATATTTGTAAGGGGATGAAGGACACATGGTCACGACTCTGTTTAACTACGTCATAGTCTCCGTTGATATAAGTGCAAAAAGTGAAAACCATCAGTTCTTGTATACATTTTTGACAATTTGTTTTACTTTAATTACCATCTAATATAAAAATAACAAAAAAAATGTAACATTCTTGTAAATTTTAACAAATTATGGAATATGTTGTTCCACTCCTCTGTTTCCCTATACTGCACGTCCAATAAGTCGTTGACGTCATACACGATCTGTTAGTACAAGCAAGATCATACTAGGTGAATACACTGGCAGTATTATTATGTAAAAACAGGTTATAATCAGTATATGATGAGATATTTTGAGAAATGGAAAACACAAACATAGGTAATCAAAGATTAAGAAGCTCACCTCGACGAATGTTATCAGTAAAAGTAATGCAAATCTTATATCATATTTTCTTTATAGTTAGTGTACATCCTGAAAACAATATTCATGCAAGTTTTGTGTAAGTAGGTCTTATAGTTTGTTGGGAAATGAGCTGTTCCAAAAACTTTAAACTGTTCACTAATCAAGAAATTGTCTTTCATTTCCTACATCCGAAGCAGGTCTGGAATGCAACGTCTATGCAAGTTAAATCATAACAGGCCATGTAATTATACACCTACTCCAAACACATTGTCATGGTTACTCATTTGGAAAATGTAGGTCAGATCCAGCATCCGAAGCAAGTCTGGTTGTGTCTATCCCTAGATGCATTATCCATGCAAGTTTGGTTCAGGTAGGGCTTATAGTTACTTGGGAATGACCTGTTCCAAAAACTTTAACCTGGTCAATCCTCTGGAAAATGTAGGCCAGATCCAGCATCCGAAGCAAGTCTGGTAGTGTCCATCCCTAGATGCATCATCCATGCAAGTTTGGTCCAGGGAGGGCTTATAGTTACTTGGGAATGGACCTGCTCCAAAAACTTTAACCTGATCACTCATCTGGAAAATATACGTCAGATCCAGCATCCGAAGCAAGTCTGGGATCGTCCATCCCTAGATGCATAATCCATGCAAGTTTGATCCAGATAGGGCTTATAGTTACTTGGGAATGGGCCTGCTCCAAAAACTTTAACCTGGTCACTCATCTGGAAAATGTAGGTCAGATCCAGCATCTGAAGCAAGTCTGGGAGTGTCCATCCCTAGATGCATAATCCATGCAAGTTTGATCCAGGTAGGGCTAATAGTTACTTGGGAATGGGCCTGCTCCAAAAACTAAAACCTGGTCAGTCATCTGGAAAATGTAGGTCAGATCCAGCATCTGAAGCAAGTCTGGTAGTGTCCATCCCTAGATGCATCATCCATGCAAGTTTAGTCGAGGTTGGGCTCATAATTACTTGGGAATGGACCTGCTCCAAAAACTTTAACCTGGTCACTCATCTGGAAAATGTAGGTCAGATCCAGCATCCAAGTCAAGTCTGGGAGTGTCCATCCCTAGATCATCATCCATGCAAGTTTGGTCCAGGAAGGGTTTATACATGTAATTACTTGGAAATGGACCTGCTCCAAATATCTTTAACCTGGTCACTCATCTGGAAAATGAAGGTCAGATCCAGCATCTGAAGCAAGTCTGGGAGTGTCCATCCCTAGATGCATCATCCATGCAAGTTTGGTCCAGGTAGGGCTTATAGTTACATGGGAATGGACCTGCTCCAAAAACCTTAACCTGGTCACTCATCTGGAAAATGTAGGTCAGATCCAGCATCTGAAGCAAGTCTGGGAGTGTCCATCCCTAGATGCATCATCCATGCAAGTTTGGTCCAGGTAGGGCTTATAGTTACTTGGGAATGGACCTGCTCCAAAAACTTTGACCTGGTCATTCATCTGGAAAATGAAGTTCAGATCCAGCATCTGAAGCAAGTCTGGGAGTGTCCATCCCTAGATCATCATCCATGCAAGTTTGGTCCAGGTAGGGCTTATAGTTAATTGGGAATGGACCTGCTCCAAAAACTTTAACCTGGTCACTCATCTGGAAAATGTTGGTCGGATCCAGCATCTGAAGCAAGTCTGGGAGTGTCCATCCCTAGATGCATCATCCATGCAAGTTTGGTCCAGGTAGGGCTTATAGTTACTTCGGAATGGACCTGCTCCAAAAACCTTAACCTGGTCACTCATCTGGAAAATGTAGGTCAGATCCAGCATCTGAAGCAAGTCTGGGAGTGTCCATCCCTAGATGCATCATCCATGCAAGTTTGGTCCAGGTAGGGCTTATAGTTACTTGGGAATGGACCTGCTCCAAAAACTTTAACCTGGTCACTCATCTGGAAAATGTAGGTCAGATCCAGCATCTGAAGCAAGTCTGGGAGTGTCCATCCCTAGATGCATCATCCATGCAAGTTTGGTCCAGGTAGGGCTTAAAATTACTTAGGAATAAACTTGCTCCTTAAACTTTAACTGGGACGCCGACGCTAATGCCGATGCCGGGGGTATAGCATAAGCTCATCTCGACTTCGTCGAGGTGAGCTAAAAATTATTTTTGCATGGCTGATGATGCAAACCTTATGTAGGTATATCTTATATTGCTTATTTAGCTAACGTGTGACGTCAATTGGTTTTCCCGTACTCAAAAAAAGTAAACATGACACATTTTTGTCATGCTTATGTCTTGTTTAACTTTTTCCTGTGCAATATTGAGGTCAGCTTCACCATTCAATATTTTTACATTTAATCAATGAAAGGAAGGACTTGATAGAATTTTTTGCAAATTAAGTTTTTTGATTTTATAGTTGTCCTTAAAAGCACATAATTTTCCCTACCCAGATGCAGTGTGATAGAAGAAAGTTCAAACTTGTTTTTTCGACTTTTAAACCCCATTTTTTCTCTGAAATATTTTAAAAGATACATGTCCACTGACATATTTTTTATCTACGCTTAAAAAATCCCATTATAGACAGAGTAATGGGCCCGGAAATATGGAGAATCAAAACTCCTTTTGGACACTGTATGCATAGTATTGTCAATCAGTATCTCTAAAATAAGAAACCTAATGATATAACTGCTTTAAGATATGTGGGTCATACTAAATTAGAAATATACAAAATATGAAAAAAATTGAATGACAAGTATTTTTTCAGCTGAAGGTCCTTCTTTCCCTTAACCCCGGTATATGCTCAACTTGGCCTGGATCCAGGGGTCATGAACGTGTACCATTTTATAGAGTCAAAGCTATATATTCTTTGAAACATGAACTTCAATTTAGAATTCTCTTCCCCATGTCAAACATTCTGTTACACTGTTCAAAGCACTAATTAAAAGCAAACTTTATTTAAACTTTTATTCAATTTAACAATATTTTTAACATAACAAATGAGGAAAAATAACAAAGAGAAAAACAATGTTATAAGAAGTTTTTGAGTATTCACACTTTGAGTATTTTGTTCATTGTCACTGTTTGAGTATTTTGTTCATTGTCACTGTATGAGTATTTTGTTTATTGTCACTGTATGAGTATTTTGTTTATTGCCATTTATGAGGAGAGATCATATACTGGGGAGTTAAGCCGTCACATCCTGGTAAAGTGGATTCTCTATTGAAGTGGCATCTGAAGTCATTCTCTGCAACAAAGAAAGTTACATAATAAATCAAAGAGGATAATAACTCATAAGTTACATGGTACAATGAGATACATGTATTTGATAATAGATTTGTAATTTAAAGAAGAAAAAAAAGCATATATCATACTTTCAGAAAATTTCCTCCTTATACATGTATATCTGAAATTTACTTGACTGTATCGAAAGTGATGATTTATTAGTTTATTTACTTCTGGACTAAAACATTTCTACAAAGGGTTGAAAATATTTTAAATAGCAGCCACCAATCAATTATCTAGCAGCCACAAGTTAAATTTTTTTCTTAAATATATGGCAACTGCCTGAAAAATATTACGTGGAGGGTCCAAGATAAATTTAATACAAATGCAGCTGTGCGATAAATGTTGTCTACCATGGCACTACTGGTCTTCTTTTATCTTGGTCATAAGCATTTCACAATAAGCAATATTTTCCTGTGTATCACAATGTAAAGAAAAATACTCACCACACCATGGTATGGATCTTCCATGGCATTCATATGGAACTGTGAATAAGAAAAAAAAGAGTCCCTTTAATGTATTGTACACAACATAATTTATACGGCACTTCGAATTGAAGCATGTCAAGAATGTTCATTTTGCATCTTGGATTTTGACTAATATGAATGGAGTTTGGACTTTAATGACATTTCAGAATCAGTTATCTGTGTAAACTCACATCATGCATGTCTCCACCGTCATAACTGGGGTTTTCCAAACCAATGCCAAGTCTCTCACTCAGGTTCCTGGTCAAAGAAATACAAAATTAAAACCAGCACAACAGTGTCCATAGTGAACATAATTCAAGGGGCAATAACTTTATATAAAAACAAAATAGTCACCAATTGATTTTTGCAGAAGTTTATGAAAAAAGTTAATAATTTTGACGAGTCTACAACATTTAGTCTTTGTAAGCATTTTGAACAACCAAACTGTCCATAGACAAATGGAAGTGAATATTAAATACCTTGCTCTCTGTCTTCTCCACAAGAAATAGCCACCCAATACAATGGCAATTACAGCGACCAGTCCCACTGTGACTCCCACTCCTGCCTTCCAACCAGCTAAGAAATGTGTCAAAACAACTCAAATTAATATATCCTTATATATACTACATTTACACTTACAAATCTCCTTTAGTGAATAAAACTTTATGAATTTAAAATGTGTGTTTTTTTAAATAAATGTTTCTGTTTCAAAATTTTCAAGGAATTTGTATTTTTAAAAAGCAAATTACATACTCTTTAAAATGTACATCACTTCAAAAATATAGTATTTATATATCTATATGAAATATAGTACTTATATAGTATTACTATAGGTCCACAAAGTTATGTCAGTAAGATACTTACACGATGAGGAGGAGGAAGGAGAATTTCCTGTGTGTCTCTGTACAGAGGATTTCTGATACTGACATCTGATACCAGACAGACCAGTAGGACAGCTGATACAGTAAACAAAAACTATTAGTGACAAGATATATACAAGCATGTATTTAATGGGACAGTGGATTTTGCTTAATGTGATAGTCAAGTTGTCAGCTATGGAATTTTATCAGAATAGACAAATACTGGAATAACCAGTAGCTCCATTTGTTCTATCAGAACAGTTTATATGCCTACATATCCATTGATACAACCCTTTATATGCCTACATATACATTGATACAACTCTATGCTTCTTCTTTTATTTTCTTTACTAATGTCTGTATTTATGAATTGGCTTTAATATGTGTACTATCTTTGAAGAATAATACTTTTTATCATGCTTATAAAATTCATATTTTTTTCTATCTTGAATTTCAACACAAATGACCATCTACATACATTATATTTATGATTAGAAACTGAAGTAGTCACACACCTGCAAGACAATGTCTGTACACCCATCTTCTGACAAACTGATCCACTCTGGCAGAAATTGGGAGGACAAGCTGAAAATTGTTGTGAATTCACATTAAATTATTTTTCAGTGACAGCAGAATGCACTGAATTTGAATTAATTGCATACATGTAATTGACATTAAATAAGATATATACCTAAGCCAAAAAAAATATCAAGCCCTTATTTGTTGTAAGTAGAGAAATAGTCATAAATAACTAATTCAAGTTACATGTATAAGGCATGCACCTTGCTCTGTTTTATATAACCCCCCCCCCCCCCGCCAAGTCTACAGAAATCTGTATACAAAGTTTAAATCCTTACCAGCTCCACAAACACTTTCATCTGTCATGTCTCCACAGTCATCGTTATTGTCACATCGTGTTCCATTGATACACTGTCTCTGATGTTTACAGTAGTAAAATCCAACATCACATTTCTGAATAGCTGTAACCGTCAAAACCAAAGCGTTTTAAAATGGACATCATATTATTCTATTTATAACCAAGTTTATGTATCCTTACAGTTTCATTTTTTCTTAAATGTTAAGATGTAGCTATAGAGCACTTACGACAGTTGTTTTTCACTTCATCTGAGCCGTCTGGACAATCAGCCACAGCATCACACAACAACAGCAGTGGTATACAGGTGCCATCATTACACTGGAACTTGCCCTGAGCGCATGTGTTCTTAATCTTCTGGGTAGTGGTAGTAGGTGGTGCAGGGGTTGTTACTAGTGACTTTGTAACTGTTGGCTTTGTGGGCCCTGTGGCTGGTGAAGTAGCTGGACAGGTGCTTGGTTCATCTGATCCATCTGGACAGTCTGCCACACCATCACATTTCCAGGTGTTTGGGTAGCACTCTTTCTTGGGAGCACAGTAAAATGTTCCCTGGTAGCAGACCTTATGGCTTGGTACCGCTGCTGTTGCTAAAATAAACATTTTCAGAGATGCAACATCAACAACCAGAGTTGCTATACAACTTCCAGATTGCATGAGACATTAAATTACATTTTTGCATCACAAATTTGGAAATTTACACATTTCAACCTTTCCCCTAAATATTTGACTAGAGAGCTACAGACCTCCTGTTCCACATTCTGGAGTAAATGAGACATCATCAATGGCAATATCAGAATGGTCCTGGTCTCCTCTGGTGGCTTCAAAGATGACCGAGAAGTCCTGAGCACTTCCTAGTGGGATGTTGACATTCTTCCACTGCTGTCCCTGACTTCCTGACATTTCCCAGAATAAGTCTGTAGTGTTACCATACCTGTTCTGCAGGAACACCTGATTAAAAAAAACAAAAGTAAATATCCAGGTGAAAAAAAAAATCATTAAATAACATACATGTATACTGAAGAACAAGTAATTTCCAGAGAAATTGCATAGATGATGCAAGTGAGTCTTTGCACTTGGAAGCATTAATGTTCAGTTTTTTATTTTTTTTTCCACATAATTCTAATCAATTTAAAATGGGTAACCTTATTACATACCTTAAGAGGTCCCATGTTGGGTGATCCAAACATATAGTACCAGAACCTCATGTAACATACTCCATGGCTTGCTGGGAAGAACGGTGTCTGGATTCGGATCACATCACCTGGATTCTGCTTGGAGCTGTCCATGAATATGAAGTGACCTAAAACCAAAAAAATCTTGGTTAAACCAAGCAGGCTAAATACATGTATACTGGGAGCGTTTCTTCTTTCTAAAGATGATATTTAAGCACATTCTAAGACTTTGAGAAATTGTTCAGTTATTAAAATTACTGAAACAAAGCTTCAGCAATTAATGAACATGGATAAATACATGTATGTGCGAACTACTTTGCAAGAATAGACTTATATTAATGATTTAGGTTTTATCAATATTTTCACCTTCACAATAGAAATGTTACCTGTGGCAGTATTTCTGTGGTCTCTCTTTGGACCGTTAATTGTGGTCTGTGCTATTGTCCAATCCCCGTCATCTCCGTCACTTTGTGTCCACTCACATTGAGACAGGGAAGTCTCGAAGCTACAGTCACCATTAAATGGTCCTACAACAGGCAAAAACTCAAGTATCTAGTTCTACAGTAAATCACACCAATATCATAATAAACTTTACTGTTCGAGAAAAGTTGTGCAATTTTATGAGAGTGATTAAAGAGTACATACTACAGTTGTCTTCATCAGATCCATCACTACAGTCCACTCTTTCATCACACCTGTATCTCCTGTCTATACACATTGTCTGGTCAGTACACAGGAACTGTGAGGGGAGACAACTGGCTACTGCCTGACCTGTTCATTTAAGAAAATTTAAATCAAAACAACATTCAAGAATTACCAACATTCCAATACAAATAGTAAAAGGATGTATTCATGTAGTAATCTCCTAACATTACCTGTATCACAGCCAGTGTACATGATGTCATCTATAGCAATATCTCCCAAGTATCCAAATCCTGTTCTTGCCTCGAAGACGATGGCAAACTGACTGTTGCTGCGGATAGGGATGGAGGCCTGTTTCCATGCAGAACCTTGATTTCCGGTTTTCTGCCACAGGGTCAGTAGCTGGTTACTGATGCTGGTCTTGAGGAGAACTTGGAGTGTTCCAATCTGTTGTCCATTCATGTTGTACCAGAAGGTTAAGTTACAGAGAGGACCAGATTGGTAGTATACAGCACTCTCCAATAGGGCTTTGTCTTGAGGATGAGCCGGGTTAGAGCTCTCCACGTACAGGTAATGGCCTTAAATTTAAAGGGCATTACATCCCAAGTAGGTTTATTGTTTTAAAATACATGTACTAACTTATAGTAGAATAGTAGATAAAATGGTTTTGGCATGAAAGAAGAAAATCATGAGGATAAAGGAATCAAATGAAATGGATTTATTCAAAAATACTTCTGATTTTATTACTGGTTTACATATTGAACAAAGTAATTATTTCATCATAAAGTCATTTCAATGAATTTATAACACAAGTATGCTTCCAATATATGGATAAAATCTCCTTGCTATTTTTTTTTTATTATATTTATTTCTATGAATGATTTCTAGACCAGATCATTGTACATGACAGTGTATGTGTACTTATAAAGTTAATCTTCATTACCTGCTGATGTTCCTAGAGTGTGATCATTTTGTGGACCTGTGTTTTTACTGGGGGTAGGGCCAGACAACAGCTTCCAGTCTAGGTTATCATTGAGGGAGTTGTGCCATCCACAGAGTCCAGTGCCAGATTCAAATTTACAAGAAGTTCCTGCAAATCAAATCAAAAGTTTTAAAAGTCATATTTGATATTTACCAAAAATAATGCTACGCCAGCAAACACCTTTCACTATAAATAATCTTAACACTGTCAGTCAATAATTGCAGCATTTAGAATTACTGTATACAGGGGAAATATCTGCTCTTTCCTTTCAACCTTTGTCATCAGTGGATGAGTAAAAACAGGGCAAACTCAATAGAGGCAAGTTATCTCTCTTTAACACTACTGTGTTGGGACAGAAATCATTTGGAAGTATAATAGGGCAAAAATTACATGGGGTGAAAATAACCCTGTATACAGTACTTAAAGTAGGGTGAACTTGATCATCAAAAGATTAATATGTTGACTGTGGAGAGTCATAACAATGATTATACTTTACACAAAAGTATACAAAATGCACATACCACAGTTCACTTCATCACTATTATCTCCACAGTCATCCCTAAAGTTACACTTCTGTGACTGGCTGTAACAATTTCCATTTCCACATGTTAATTTGTTGGCCCCACAGGCTCCAGGTACAGTAGGAGCAGGGGTGGGGACTCCTGGGATTTGAGCTAAAATGTTAAAAGATCATAGTGTTATCTTCTGAGAACTAGCTTTTAAGTTATTCAAATTAAGTGCATATGTACTGTAAAATACTGGAAAATTGAGCTTTTCAAAACCTTTACTCACTGGTTGCAAACTGGCAACCTGGTGTCAAGGAGATGTCATCAATGGCTATGTCTCCATAGTAACCATTACCTACAATTCCTTCAATTACAATCTGAAACCAAGATGTTAAAGTTCATTAATGGCTATATCTCCATAGTAACAATAACCAACAATTCTTTCAATTACAATCTGAAATCAAAATGGAAAAGTTATAACATAATTAAATCTATTTTAAAATTGTTCTTTGCAATATGCAAGTTTATTAATTTGCTATTCTATTACCTCAAAGTCTCTAGGATCACTGGTTGTCAGGTTTTGTTCAAATCGATACCAGAAATCTCCACGATTACCACTCCAAGAATAGAGCATTTCAAGATCTTCTGTGACAAAGCTGTATCGCTTCTTGATGTTGAATGTTCCCATGTTGGCTCCAAACATGTGGAAGTATAATCTCAGCTAAAGTTAAAAAAGTATCAGTTTTAACTCAGGCATAACAATGTCACTTATTTAAGCTAAGAAATATGGCATGAATGGAATAAATATAATATGGTCCATGAAGTGCACTTGCTGCAAATGTATTGTGTACTAGTAACTTACTGTGAAGTCTTGAGATGTTGCTATTTTGTGTACAAGTAACTTACTGTGCAGTCTCGAGATGATGCTTTGATAGTGGCTGAGTTCAGTCGAGCTGTATCACCTGGTTTTCGAGGGCTTGAACTTTCAATGTAGAGATATGTCCCTGAAATTTGAAATGCAATATTTTACATTCACCCCATACTGTGGAATCATCATTGTTCGTGGGGGATTTATGTTCATGGATTTCATGGGTCAATGTTATCCTCAAGGTTACATCCCCAAGAATGATAACATTAATTGTCAACTTTTCAGTTCATTAAATTGTCTGTTTAAACAATTAGCTTCCCATGAAATTACATTCCCACGAACCAGTAAAACTTTGGTTGCCCACCAACGACCTCTTGGATATAAAATGATTGCAAACAAAAATATTTCAACAACTTGACAAGCATACATGTATCCCTTAGTTTCAACAATTTAGTGAGAGCTACCTGAATGAGTTCTTGTTGTGTGGTCTCCAAGTGGCCCAGTTCCTGCACTAGCAGTCCGACCTGATGAGAGCTTCCAATTAAACTTGGCAGATGGGTCATTCTGCCACTGAGGACAGATACCATGCTCAAAGTTACATCGACCCTTGTATGTTTGATCACATTCAACAGCCTACAAACAGAGATACTGCTATGAACAATCTGGTCATTAAGTAAACATCAAGAACACATCTGGGTATAGAAAATATGAAAGGAATAAATATTTCATATTGATGTAATTTTAGTGTTTATGAACAATGAAAATCTGGTTTTTATGAGTTTTTTTGTATTTATTTTTTCTTTTAAATTCTTTTGTTTTTTGTGAAATAAGGCATTGTATACATGACAAAGAGTACAGTTGGACTCACAATTTCATCTGAGTTATCTCCACAGTCATTAGAGTAGTCACACTTGAGGTTTTGTTTCACACAGTAGCCATTATTACATTGGAAAGTTTTGGCAGGACAGCCCTGAGGTAGAGCGACAGGGGGCTGACAGTTGAGGAAGTTGATGCTGTCAACTGAGAGGTCCCCAGTGTAAGATCTACCTCGTCTTGCTTGAATGACTAAATTAAAGTTCTGTCTTGGACCAATGAACACCTCCAAATGTTGCCACTCTTTGCCATGGTCATCTGTGAGATATTAATGAACTCAAAAATAATAATCATGAAGATCCCCCTCAATCACACACACACACAAATAATTTCGGTGAACGGGTACTCAAAAGATGGTCTAACTTTCATATTAATTATATCAGTTCAAGTCAAATGATATGAAGAAAAAAGTTACAATTTCTCACCTTCTCCTGCCCATAGATGTTCTGTTCTGTTGTTGATCTTGATATAAATTTCCATGGAGTGTCTGGCATGGCCTTGCATCCAATAGTAAAGAACCAGTTTACACTGTGGACCAGTTTGTCCTATCATAGGTGTGTATAATTCAGTGGTATCCCTGAAAGAGCCTGGGGAGCTGTCAGCCCACACATACCAACCTCCTCCTAAAAAACAGCAAACTTATACACTATAGAAAAGTTAACTATGAATTGTCACTGGCTGATGAAAATGATTACAGCAAAATAATTAAAATATCATTTATAGTAGCAAGTATTGCATATACTTTTCATTTTTATCAAACATTTTAAAAATATAATCGACTATATTTTGAATAGGCATATTTTTATCCAAACATTTGTATGTCTAGTACACTGTATTTTTGTTACTTGCAAATGTTTGAGAGTATTTCTTCTCTCCTTACAAAAAAAGCATTAAAAATTTAACTTTCTCGAAAATAAAGTTACTCATAGAAAATACATGTATTTAGAGAAAAATGTACTATGTTGGAAAACCCAATTTTTTTCTAAAATGGGCATTCATTATTAATGTAATTAATTTATTGTAATTTTAGGGATAACTCTGGTTCTTTTCTTTGACATTATTTGCATTTGAATTATCAGCCATACTTTTAGGATTGTCAAAACCACCATTAACGATGCCAAAATTATCTGGATATTAAAAATCTTTAATATACATGGTACAACAACTTACGGTAGCCTGCCTGGTCCTCTGTAGGTCTGTAATCTCCCTGTGCTGCAGTACCCGCTGTATCCACCTTCCATTTGTATGTCTGATCAGGGACTGTAGAGTGAGATGCATTGATTTTCCAGTTACACAGGGTGCCATTGGTAAAGCTGCAGAAGGTGGGCACTGTAGACAAAAAATTACATGAGATTTATGTCATTTATAAAAATTCTTCTAAAACTTATAAACTTGTACTTTATTCCTTCATAAAAATTTCTTCAAATGCTTATAAATTATTGATAAGCATTTTTTATGATCTTAATTTATAATAAGTTTGATGTATGCTAGAGTGCATTAGAAATTGTTAGCATGACAGTTTCTTAAGTACAATTTTGCATTTTGGTAAATTCGAACATTTTGTATCACATACCACACTGGGCTTCATCTGATCCATCAGCACAGTTGTTTCTGAAGTCACACACCTGGATTTTGCTAATACAGCTTCTGTCTGACACACAGGTAAACTGACTAGTGGGATTACAGTTTGATGGTCCAGTACTGACTGGTGGTTGGACTGTAGACTGAACAGTAGGTGGGGGTGGCAGGGTGTTCTGTGAGGCCTGACAGTCTGGGGTGAAGCTGATGTCATCAATGGCAATGTCACCCAGGAAGTTATCACCAACCTTGGCCTCAATGATGATTTGGAAATCAGTGGAGTAGTTCAGAGGAAGAATGACTTCCTGCCAATAAGCACCTTGTTCTCCAGATCTGAAACACAGTACAAAAAATTCTCCCAATAACCTGCTAACATGTACATGTATTTCATCTAATTGGCTTTATTGCACAAACAGTGTCTTTATGCGAGAGAATTTTCAAGTAAATAGTCATTAATATCCACAATTTAAGAGGCTTACCTTGAGAAGAGGGTGTGAGTTGGAGGGCCAGATGAGTACATTCTGGAATACACATTCAGTTGGTTGACATAGATTCCATACATAAAGTAATACAGCCTCATCACACAGTTCCTGCCATTTGTGCGGTAGAATGGAGTTGTAAGAATCCAAGCCTTTGAGTTGTACTTCTGTTTAGATGCTTCCATGTACAGGTAATGTCCAGTGCTGTTTCCGTAAGTGTGGTCCCACTGGGGTCCTGTAAAGCTGGATGGAGTGTGTCCTGCAAACAAACTCCAATCAAAGTCGTCATCCACACCATTCTGTCCCTGGATCAGATTTCCAGTGCCCACTTCAAAGTTGTAGCGTGTGTAGCCATTGCAAGTCACACTTCCCTCATCACTGCCGTCTCCACAGTCATCTACATTGTCACACTGTTTGCTTTTGGGGATACATACTTTGTTAGAACACCAGAAGTGGGTAACAGTGTTACACTGAGTGACGGGTGGCCTCATCCTGCAGTCTGTGAAGCTTATATCATCTATTGCTGTAATGCCACTGTAACTTGATATGGTCTTCCTGAAGAGCATGTTGAAGTTTGTGGTTCTTCTGCCAATTCCAACAGTAACACTGTGCCACTGATCATCCATTGTGCCATATGAAAGTAATCTCCATAGTGGTGTCAAGACATTGTTTTCCACCACAAACAAATATAAAGGACCTACTTTTGAACCAGTTGTATAGTAGGCAAAGGATATCTTGCAGTCTGCATTAGCTGATTTGAAGGCAGAGCTTTGAAGTCCCGCTATTAGCCCAGAAGTTTGTCCACTTGTTTGATCATTGACGTACATGTAATAGCCATTTTGATTCTTATATGTGTCATCTATGTTTGGAGCCATGTTCCTTTTAGAGGATGTGGATAATCCATTAGCCCGTGTCCAGTCAAACTGATCAAGAGGAAGTTCATGCCATCCACATGTATCTTGTTCAAAGTTGCATGTTTGTGGACACTGATTCTCATCTGAGTTGTCTTTACAGTCTGATTGGAAGTTGCAGACCTTGGATAAAGGTATACAGGTACTATCACCACAAGCGAATTGACCTTCCCCACATGTATTTGGACTTGGGGTCGATACTGCTGGGGTAGTGAATGCACCACCACTACTGGAGGCTCCACAGCCTGGGGTGAAGCTGACATCATCAATAGCAATGTCTCCAAGGTATCCTACTCCAATGACTCCTTCTATCACCACCTGGTATGGTGTTGTGCTTTGAAGACCCACTTCTAGTCTGTGCCAGGTCTGGTTCTGGTTGGATGATATACTCTTCAGAAGAACTGTACCTTTGTTTAGGGTTTTAATGTAGATGTTAAGTTGGCCAACATTCTGACCATACATGTGGTACCAAAGTCTCATTGCACAAGGGGATGTTGGGACATTCAAATTGTAGATCAGCTGAGCTGTATCATTTGCTCTCCTAGGCCTGGATGATTCAATGTACATGTAGTACCCAGTCCTTGATCCATAGGTATGATCTCCTGATGGCCCTGTACCATAAGAATTGGTTGGTCCTTGGTGTCTCAGCCAATCAAATTGATCAGTAGTGGATTGTTGCCATCCACACACTCCATACTCAAAGTTACATTGTTGATATCCTGCACAGGTGTTTCGACTCTCATCAGATCCATCACAGCAGTCTGTCTGGAGATCACATTTGAGATTCTGTGGTACACAATTTCCTGAACTGCAGGTGAATTGTCCAAGCAAGCAAGAGGAGGTGGGAGGCAGATAGTGGCACTGTGTGAAGGCTAAGTCATCAATAGCTACATAGTTGGTTTGTCTTCCATATGTAGCCACTTCAATGGTTACCTTGAAGTTCATTGGACATTTTGGAAGTTCCACAGTTGCTTTTGTCCAGACCCTCTGGGTGGTTCTGAGCTGAGTGCCAGTCATTGTCCATATATTTCTATAACTCTCTCCCTGAGTGAAATAGACCCCTAGATGTTGGATTCCAGTTCCATTTGTGTTGTACCACATTGTAAAGGTACAAGCTGTTCCTGCTTGGTAGTACATGGGACTTTCCAATCGAGCAATCTTGCGACTGGTGGTTGTGGACTGGGATTGGATCAGGGCAAACTTTCCTGCAACAGAACCTGTAGTATGGTCTGTTGTTGGACTTGGTGATGGATTGTTGTTACTTCCTATCGTCCAGTTAAGGGTGTTGGTGTTCAAGTCATTCTGCCAATTACAGAACTGTCCATTGTCAAAGTTGCATGTACTGGGACAAGATTGTTCATCACTTCCATCACTGCAATCTGTCTTGAAATCACAGAACATGTTATACTTGATACACTGACCATTGTTACACTGGCCCTTTCCAGCTCCACATGGACCAATGGTGGTGAGAGCTTGGGGAAGATGGTATGAAGTGGCCAGTTTACAGCCACTAGTGAAGGACATATCATCTATGGCAATGTCCCCATGATAGCCCTTTCCACGGATGCCTTCTATCACAACTCTGAAAGGAAGATTACTGGTTAAATCGATCATAGCACGAATCCACATGTCAGCTTGAGAACCAGTCTTCTGGAACACTGGTATTCTTGGTCCCATTTCATAATTTTCTATGTATACATTCAGTGCATTAACGTCTTGTCCATGCATGTGATAGAAGAATCTCATCTGACACTGGCCTGCCTGGGAGTTGGCTTGGAACACTGGAGACAACAGGCGTGCCTTGTCACCTGCTACACGGGGAGCAGAAGTCTCTATGAATACATAATGTCCTGTAGAGTTTCCGTAGGTGTGGTCAAAGTTTGGTCCAGTTCCTGAAGAGGCTGTGGCACCTTGTTTCCATGTCCAGTCAAACATGTCATTGATGTCTTGTTGCCAGTTACAAATGTCACTTTCAAAGTTGCATCTTTCGACATAGCTACTACATCCTATCTCATCTGAATTATCACCACAGTCATTAGAAAAGTCACATTTTCTTGTCATGTCCACACAAGCTCCTCTATGACATTTGAACTGATTGGAAGCACATTGTCCTACAGCTGGTAGAGCACAAGTGTTAAAGACCACATCATCAATGGCTATACCTCCCCTATTCCTGTCGAAGTTTCTTGCTACAAAAGCAAGTCTGTAGCCTGGGTTTCGGTTCCCTATTCCTACTGTGGCATTCTGCCATTGACTGCCCACAAGGCTTGATGATGTCCACAATCTGTAGAAAACTCTGCTGTTGGCAGTTGTTGGGTCAGAGTTTGGAGGATACAGGTAGAGATTAAGTCTGCTGAAAGGCCCTACATTGGTGTAGTAAGCAAAAGAAATACTGCATGTAGAGCTCAGATTGCCATACACTGGAGAGACTAATCTAGTGTCTGTGGCATATGAACCTGAAGAGGCATCAATGAACATGTAGTTTCCAACTTGAGTTGTTCCATAAGTGTGATCATTTTGAGGTGTATTGAAAGAGGTTGGAGTGGAGGAATTGTGCCTCTTCCAGGCGTATCTTCCTCCTGGGATAGGAGTCCACCCACAGCTTGACTTCTCAAAGTTACACTGTCCACAGGCTGCTTCATCTGATCCATCAGAGCACTGAGGAACAAAGTCACAGACTTGATTTTGGGCCACACAGCTAGAATCACCGCACTGGTGACCTCCACTACAGGGTCCAGGAGAAGTGGGGACGGTAGTGGCAGGAGTTCCCATGGGCAAGTTCCCGTAGTATACCTGACAGTTGGAGGAGAAGGAAACATCATCAATGGCTATATCTGACAGATAGTTTGCTCCTGCTGTTGCCTCTATCACGACTTGGAATGGAGAAGAGGATCTTATGTTGACCACTTGTCTGGCATAGTAAGAACCAACATTGCCATGTACAGAGAAAACTTTAAACAGTGGTCCATTTATCTGATTTCTGTAATAGACTGTAAGGGTGTCCACTGTATTGCCATACATAAAGTAGAAGAAGCGGAACTGACAGTAGGGTTGTGATGTGGATTGTTGGAAGGCTGTACTTGCAATTCTGGCTTTCTGTCCTTGTCTGACTGGTCTGGAGGTTTCTAAGTAGAGATAATGTCCTGTATTTGTGTTCAGAGTGTGATCTTTGGTGGGCCCAGTGCTGGCAGAGGGAGTTGGACCAGCGCGGAGAGTCCAGTCTAAGTCATCATCCGTAAGCTGAGTCCAGTCACAGAGTCCATTTTCAAAGTTACATCTGTTATATCCAGCACACGTGCTGTTAGCTTCATCTGTATTGTCTCCACAGTCATCAGAATAATCACAGACTCTGTTCTGGTTTACACAGGCTCCACTGGCACATTTAAATGTCACAAATGAGCTGCATGAAGTGGAAGTTGGGAATGCGCAGCCCTGGAAATTTATGTCATCCACTGCAATGTCACCCACGCCACTGTAAGTTCTTTGTCCTGAGATTATGATCTGAAATCGGGAATGCACTCTTCCAATTGGAACAATGGCCTGTTTCCAAACATTTCCTTGGTCTCCATACAGATAGAAAATTTGGGTTCTTGTAAAACCACTTAACTCTTTTAGATATACCCGAAGAATCTGTCTGCCCCTCATATGATACCAGAAAGATAGCTGACAGGTGCTTGATGACTGACCAATCACAGGGCTTGTTAGATCTGCTAATCTTCTATACACTCCAGCCTTGGGGGCCACATACATGTAATTACCATTAGGTCCTAGAGTTGTGTGGTCAGTGCTGGGTTTGTTAGTATTTTGAGAGGAAGAAGACCCACTGGAAGTCATCCACTGGAATCCTGATGATGTGCTATTCCATTTGCATGTTGGATGATTCTGCTCAAAGTCACAGTTGAAGCCACAATTTGATTCATCTTCACCATTTGGACAGTCACTGTTAAAGTCACAAACATTATTGATGCTCTTCAAACATTGTCCATTGGAACACCGGAAGGGACAGGTGGGGTTAACTGTTGGAGTAGTACAGTGTCCTGAAGTGACGGATATATCATCGATAGCAATGTCACCCATGATGCTGCCCACTACACCTTCAATAAGAACCTGGTAGTCTTGACCAGTGGTGGATGTCAGCTCAGCACTACCTTGTTTCCATCCCTGTCCTTGACTGCCTGAGAGTGTGAACACTGGTTTTGGAGTAGATGCGAAGAAATACTGATAGACATTCAGGGTTCCTATACCAGAACCATACATGTTATACCAGAAAGTCACACACCGGATTGGGGTCTTTGAGCTTTCAAATGTTTGGGAGGCTAGCCATGCCTTGTCACCATGTTTTCTTGGAGCAGAGGCTTCAATGTACATGTAGGAACCATAGATGGTCTTCAGTGTGTGATCTGTGGAAGGTCCTGTACCAAAACTTGCCGTTCTTCCCTTATGTCTCTCCCAATCAAATGTGTCATTACCTTGTACATTGGTCCAAGTGCAAAGATTCTTCTCAAAGTCACAGCTTCCTGGAGGTGGACAGGCTCCACTAACAAGATTGATATCATCAATAGCAATGTCTCCTTGGTATCCACTGCCAACAGTTCCCTCAAAAGTCAGTCTGAATGATGTTGGACTATTAATGGTTGTCTGTGCAATTCTCCACCTACTGCCTTGATTTCCTGACAAAGTCCAAATAGGAGTCCGAAGCTGGCTGGAAGTTCCTTGTCTGAGATAGACATTCAGTGAACCAATACTACGTCCATACATACTGTACCAGAAAGTGAGACAAGAACCTGTGCCTGTAGTAGCTGGGAAGGATGGACTATCAATTCTTGCTTTGTCACCCATTCTCCTTGGAGCAGATGCCTCAATGTACACATAATGACCTTGTGCTGTGCCATATGTATGGTCACTTACTGGTCCAGTGCTTGTACTTACTGTACGTGAAGAATGCAGTGTCCAGTCAAACTGATCAGAGACATCTTGAGTATATCCACACATTCCATCCTCAAAGTCACAGGTTGGCGACCCGGGACACAGGCCTTGGTTCAATGAGATATCATCCAGAGCAATATCTCCCTGGTAGCTGACACCAGCTACACCTTCAAACACAAACTTGACTTGTCCTTGGCTCTGGAGATGGACCTGAGCATACTTCCAGTCTGTTCCTTGGCTTCCATGCTTATTCCATAGCATCTGCTTCTTGGTGGACGACACATTTTGGACATAGAGGTTGAGATTGTTAATTTGAGCACCATACATGTTGTACCAGAATTTCAAGCACACGCCAGCAGACTGGACATAAACTGAGGGACTTATTAATCTTGCTGTTGTATTTGGAAGCTTTCCTGATACTTCAATGTAAATATAATGGCCAAGATTATTTTGCAGAGTGTGGTCAGCTGTAGGTCCAGTGTTGCCTGAACTGGTTGTTCCATTCTTTATTGACCAATTAAAATCATCTCCAACATCTTGATTCCAAGAGCAGAGACCTGTCTCAAAATCACAGTCAACAGCTGTTTTAGGGAACACTGCAGGGGTAGTTGCCATAGAAATGGCTGGTGTTGGTGTGGTGGCAGAGCAGGGACTGGCTGAAATAAGGACATCATCAATGGCAATGTCTCCTGTGTAATTTCCACCATAAACTCCCTCAAATATGACAGTGTATTCATGATCAGAGACAAAGTTGACTGAGGCTTGATGCCATGCATTTCCTTGATTGCCACTTAGACTGAAGGCCAGAGTTCTCTGTTTATTAAAGAAGTCTTGTTTGTATACTTTCAATGCTCCAATGCCTGCTCCATACATGTGATACCAAAAGTAAAGACAGTTCCCTGTGGTTCTTGTAAGAATATCACTGACCAGCCAAGCTTTCTCTCCGATTGTCCTGTTGTTTCCAGAGGTTTCAATGTACATGTAGTAACCTGCTTTAGTTCCTAGGGTGTGATCTACTTGGGGGCCTGTTGTAGAAGATGGTGTTCCTCCATAATCTCTGAGCCAGTCAAAGTTATCTCCAGCCAATGCATTAGTCCATCCACAAGTGTCCTGTTCAAAGTTACAGGATCCATCTGGAGGGCACTGACCGTCTGTTATAAGCAGATCATCAATGGCAATGTCTCCCTGGTATCCTGTTCCCCTGACGCCTTTGATGAGAATCTGGTACTGCTTGCCTGGTAAACGCTTCAATGGGACTGTGGCTCTTCTCCAAATGTTCTCTTGATCTCCATTTCTTGTCCAGACTTGATCAGGGATCTGAGAACCATTAGCTCCTTGGTATACATTTAGGGAACCAATGCTGACTCCATACATATGGTACCAGAATCTTAAACATCTAACAGCACTTCCATCCAAGAATCTGCTGACTAGAATGGCCTGATCATTGGGGTGTCTTGGGGCTGAACTTTCTATGTATGCAAAGTGACCAGTACTGGATCCAAAAGTGTGGTCAAATGGAGGACCTGTTCCTATAGATGCTGTGCCATTCTGGCCAATTGTCCAATCAAAATCATCCATCAGGGAGTTTTTCCAATCACAGAAGGTTCCATCTTCAAAGTCACATCCAGGTTTTGGTGGGCACACACCACTGGTAATATTGAAGTCATCAATAGCTATGTCTCCTTGATATCCATTACCAACAACTCCATACACAGAGATTCTGAAATCTGTACTGGAAATTATCTGTCTCTGTGCCTTTTTCCAGGCATCTCCTTGGGTTCCATTTCTAGACCAAAATAGGGTTCTATTTTTGTTTGTCACTAAGTAAACATTGAGACTTCCAATGTTGTTTCCAAACATATAGTACCAGAACGTCAGACAATGGCCCTGTGGTGGAGTGGGAGGCAGAGGATTGCTATCCAGGATAGCCACATCACCTCTATGTCTGGGTGCTGAAGTCTCAATGTATGCATAATATCCTTTCCCTGTGGTGTGGTCAAATCTTGGTCCAGTTCCAACACTCTTGGTAGATCCATTTGTCCTTGACCAGTCAAAGTCATCATCAGGAGCCTGGTTCCAGTTACAGAAATTTTGTGAGAAATCACAGACCAAGTTTGGAGGTGGAGCAAGTGGGTAACAATTGGCAAAAGTGATGTCATCTATAGCTATATCATCAGTTGCAGAAGGAGAGAAACCTCTCGATGGGAGAACCTCAAACATTATGCTAAACTTGCCTGTTGTCTTTCCAAGAGACTTGCCAATGTAAGCAGTTCCTTTCTGCCAGGCTGACCCATGAGGTCCACTGTTTCTAAAGAGTGCCGTTTTAGTGTTGTTGACTAGGGCACTGACAATTAAGCTTCCTGCATTTCTTCCATTCATGTTATAGTAAAAGTACATTTCACATGTATCTGCTGAGGGTGGGAGGGCAGGACTCTGAAGCACAGCTTTACTGAGGAAGACTCCAAAAGTTCCTTCCACATATGCATAATGGCCAGCAGATGTGTTGGTGCTATGGTCAGTAACAGGTCCTACAGCAGTTCCACTGTTCTGTGTGCCAGAGTGTCTGGTCCAGTTGTAGCGTCCAGTGCTGAGATCTCGCCATCCACATAATCCATTCTCAAAGTTACAGGGTCCACAAGTGGCTTCATCTGATCCATCTGTGCAGTCAGTATTCCAGTCACACACTTTCTGTGCTGGGATACATGTGGACTGGTCAGCACAAGAGAACTGTCCACTTCCACAAGGGTTAACAGTTGGAGCAGTTGGTGGAATTGTAATTGAGGTTGGGAAAGTTTGATTCAGTTTCTTGCATCCTTTACTGAAGACTGTGTCATCAATAGCAATATCACTGTAGTATCCATTTCCTACCACTCCTTCTAGAAGAACCTGGAATGGGTATGGACTGACAAGATTGACAGTGGTCTTGACCCAAATATCCCCACGATTTCCAGAAACAGTGAACACTTTACTGAGATGGTTATTGGTGTCCTTTGTGTAAACATTCAGAGTTCCCATGGTAGGACCATTCATGTTGTAATAGAAAGTAACTTTGCACTGGTCTTGGGTTTGAGCAGTGTTATACATGCTACTGAGAAGTACAGCATTATCCCCTCGTCTTCTGGGTCTGGAGGACTCTATGTAGATGAACCCTCCAGTTCTGAGTCCTGTGGTGTGGTCTCTTGTAGGTCCAGTTGCTCTTGATGGAGTGGGAGAATTTCTTCGGCTCCAGTCAAATTTGTCTCCTCGGTCTTGTACCCAGTCACAAAGGGAGGTGGAGAAGTCACATCGAGCTGGGAGTTGGTCACAGTGAGCATTTGGTCCAATTTCATCAGTGTTGTCTCCACAGTCATCAGTGTAGTCACAGACTCGGGACATATCCACACATGATCCACGCTGACAAGTGAACTGGGTGGAGGGACAAGAACTCTGTACTGGAGGAAGTCCACAATTCACAAAAGACACATCATCAATTCCTATATCCCCAATCACAGTGTAGCTGCGATAGGCTCGGAACTCAATGTTGAAAGGAGCAGTTCTGCGACCAATGTTGACAGTGTACTTATTCCACTGGTTGCCATGATTTCCATAAATGTTAGCTATGAGTGTGGGTGCTCCTCCTGTTACCACATAGACGTACAATCGACCAATGCGAGTGCCATACATATGATAGTAAAATGTCATCTGACAGGTATCAGCTGCTTGTTGGAGAGTGGGTCCTCTCAGAGCTGCTCGTGAGTTGGCAACTCCATTGCTTGCATCTACATACATGTAATAATGGGTAGCATCTCCATAAGTATGGTCATTTGAGGGTCCCGTGTTGGCAGTCTCCGTACCATTGTTGTGTCTTTCCCAGCGGAATGACCCAGCACTGTTATCAAACCAGCCACAAAGTCCTGAGCTTCCATCAAATGTACAATTACCACAGTTCTTCTCATCTGCTCCATTGGTGCAGTCCCTGTTGAAATCACACTGCTGACTCTGTGTGTAGCTGGTTCCATCCCCACAGCTGAAGGATGTCGGTCCAACTGATCCAGAGCAGACTCCAGATGTCAGGCTTATATCATCAATGGCAATGTCTCCAGTGAACCCTTGACCCTCGACCCCTGTGAAGGTCAGGATGTACTCCACTCGACTGGTAATGTTGACACTGGCTTTGATCCACTTCTGTCCAGTGTTGCCTGTCATTGACCACAGAGGGATAGCAGTGCCATACTGGGTGGAGCCTAAATATTCCTGTCTGAGGCTGAGAGAACCCACTTGTGCACCATACATGAAGTACCAAAAGGAGAAACAGCTAGCAGAGGTGGCTTTTAGAGTGGTGGACTGTAGAACAGCTTTGTCACCTGGTTTTCTTGGAGCAGAGGCTTCAATGTAGGCATAATATCCTGAAAAAGTAAATATAAAAAATATACTTACCGGGTATTTAATTAGACAAGTTAAAAGCTGATGCAGTCATGTGCATCTCTGTGTATTGAAATTATTTTTGATTCTGTTTTCTTTCAAACCAATTTTAATTTTAAGGTATTTTGCAAGAACACTTACCATTGGCATTTCCTACAGTGTGATCAACAGAAGGGCCAGTTCTGGAGCTACCTGTGGCTCCTTTATTTCTCAGCCAATCAAAATCATCCCCTGTCATTGTGTTGGTCCAGGTGCAGAAGTCTGTCTCAAAGTTACAGCTTGCAGGTGCTGGACAGGCTCCATCTTTAATGCTGATATCATCAATGGCAATGTCTCCAAGGTAGGACCTTCCTCTGATTCCCTCAAATGTTACCTAAGCAGAAACAAAGACATTCACTTTTGATACTACATCATGAAGTAGATAAATAAATTGTAAAATGTAGAAGATATTGAAATCTTATTACTCATAAACAAAGTCTAGATTGGACTGGATTTCTCCAAAAAAAAATTATTTGAAGTACTATCTAAATTTTTAATTAAAGACACTTGTACATGTAGTTCCATTCACTGACCTGATAGGGGGAATTGCTGTTGAGAGTAACCTGACCAATACGCCACAAATTGTACTGATTCCTGGACCTGCTCCAGATCACAGGTTGTAGAGTTCCCTGAGAGAAGAGTCTAACATTGAGGGTTCCTACTGCACCATACATGTGATAAAAGAAGGTCATGCAGCGTCCAGTGGTGGGAGGATATGTGGGTGACATGAGTCGGGCCTTCTGACCAGGAAGTCGTGGGGCTGATGTCTCAATGTACATGTAATGACCTGTCATAAAGAAATTTAAGTAAACCATTCAATTGAGCAAATTGTGTTTTATATCGCATTTATATTAAGAATGCAGAATGACTTGACTACATCAATAAATTAGCAGCAATGAAAAGGCAGGACCCTGTATTGAGCAGATATCCTATTAACAGACTTCGTCATCATTATAACAATGAGACAAGACATGTCCTACATGAAAGTTCAGCCCTGTATAGTATCAATAAGACATTTTACCATCATTTGTTCCATAAGTGTGATCTGCACTGGGCCCAGTGCCTCTTGATCCAGTTCCACCAGTATTTCTTGTCCAATCAAAATCATCTGTTTTATCTTGTTTATATCCACACAAATCATTGTTTTCAAAGTCACATGTATCTGTAAATAAAGAAGTAAAAGTTTCTGAATTATCAAAATTGATGGTACAAATGAACACCAGCTACCCTCTACACTTGTTAGAATGATTGTCTGTTATAATTCAACTAGGATTTGTCGTTGCGTTTCACCAACTACAACTGATTTTATTCTATTTCTCAAAATTTATTCCCTCTAATACAACCTGAAGCCAGTTATTAAGTACATGTAGTATATTATTTATACTAACCAGATGGTGGGCAAGCTCCAGTGTTGACAAAAATATCATCTATGGCAATGTCACCTTTGTAACCTTTTCCTACCATGCCCTCTAATACCACCTGGGTACACAAAAAAATAATAACTTGACTGTGTGAAAAAAATCTATTACACCAAAATAGGAAGATTTAAATCATAATTTAGTTAATAACAAGAAAAATATGAGTTTCACTGCTTAACCTTCATTTTCTATCTGGTTCTTGAATGTATAATCATGTACATGTACTTTGTATGGTAACCGTTGTACTTAACTGCATTTGATTGCCCTTTTTTTACCTAGATATTTGTTTAGTTCTTACCTTTAACTTACCTACAATGTATGTTTTTGAGTTGTTTTAGTTATATGTGTGCTGTGTTGTACTGTATTTTGGACTGGTTTACATGTACATATATCTTTGTCTATGTGGTTTTATCTTGAGTGTTCTGAATGTTGTTCATATACATATAGTTCTTATCTCGGTACACATTAAACCTATTTGTCAATAATGGTTGTATACATTTTCTTGAATGCTTGAGAAGTTTTTAATCAATATGTTTGTGTGCTTTCTACCTGAGTTTCAAGTTCTTATACATTTGTCTCTCTGTTTCTCACCTGTATGGTTGATGGAGTTGGGGGATTGAGCACAGCTGAGTTGATGAAGACAGAAGCAAACTTCCATTGTGGTCCTTGATCCCCAATCTTTCTCCAAATGGGTGATCCCAGATTACCATCTTAGAATTCAAACATTATTTTCTAAATTAGCATTTCATCAAACAGATGAAAATAAAAGTCAAAATCTCTATCAAAACTACCCATTTTAGTTCTGTCTTTTTCCATCAATTACTTTTTATTTTTTTTTAGAAATAATAAGTTTTGACCTCTGACCCTTACTTGTTTTGGCATACACATTGAGTCTGTTGATGTCTGATCCATACATGTTGTACCAGAACTTAATACAGGATCCTGTATTATCTATAGAGATCTGTGGACTAACAAACTGGGCAGTGTCATTTGGATGTCTAGAGCTGGCCTCAATATAAATGTAATGACCTGATTCAAAGAAACAATTCATTAATTAAAATTCACATCCAACAAATAATCCAACATTAGTGTTGCTAAAAAAAAAATAGAGAAAAAAAGATCCTATCACAATAAAGATTGTAAAAAAGATTGTTCAAACTAACTACAGTAGTGCTATCTGAGGATAACGTTGTTTCATTTCTGAATCAGTTTTTTATGCCTAACTGTTCTTTAGCGTTTTGCTATGATTCTCACCCTGATTGTTCTGAAGAGTGTGGTCAGACTTGGGACCTGTAAAACCAGATGAGGTTCCTCCAGAATGAGTCGTCCAATCAAATATGTCTGCGTTATGCTCCTGGCTCCACTGGCATGGGTGGGGGCCATCGAATGTACAGTCATACATGGAGGGAGCTGTTTATTGCATTGAAACAAAAACTACTGATGTTTTCACCAATTCATTAAGCATATTTTGTGCACAAGACAAGAATAAGAAATTATCATGTCAGAAAAATAGTATCAGAAACTCACGATAGGACACAGTAGATACTATCATTGGTGTTGTCATAGCAGTTGTTTGTGATGCACATGTTCCGTTCTGGATTGAAACATCATCAATAGCAATATCTCCAGCAAAACCATTTCCTACTTCTCCATCAAATGTGATCTAATAAATACAGCAAAAACCATACAGAATTCAGTCTTAACAGTAGTTATATAGATATTTAATCCATCACAACAAATATCCATATGGATTTTAATTCAAATACAGCAAAAGCCATATCAAATTTAAATCATATACAGTAAAGCTTAGAAAATTTAGTAGTTGCAGGTTTCTTCAAACACAATGAAATGCATATGAAATAATATCATACCTGGAACCATGTGGAGCTTTTGACATCGACATTAGCATGTAGCCAGATATTCTGATGGTTGCCTGTGGCATTCCATAACATTACTGTTCTTGTCGGGTCTGGCTTGTAAAGGCGGAGGGCACCCACATCTGCAGCATAGCACAGGGACAATATTACATGCAGAAGGAAATTTCCATTCATATCAAAATATTCTTATGTCTGAATAGAAAGCTTTCAACTCCTAATTTTATCAGTTAAACCTCAAATGATTCAAGATTATAAAAAACATTGCTATATTGATATTAACTTTTATTGCTTCTAGATAACTACTTACTTGGACCATTCATGTTATACCAGAAACTGATACATGAGCTGGTGGTCGGTGGGAAATACTGACTGTAGAACCAAGCTCTCTGACCACGATTCCGGCCAGTTGTCTCAATGAACATGTAGAATCCTAAAACACAATGCAACATGTTTCAACCTTTCACTGATGATGGAAAGAAATGCATGATGACAAGTGTTGTCTACTTAATCATTAATATATTTTTGTCACATAAGGTAAAACAAAATTACAACAAATCCCAGTGACAGATAAAATTGCCCCCTTAAATGTAAATTCTACTTCATATTTCATTGTGTTTTTTTGTTTCGTTTTGTTTTGTTTGTTTTTCTTGTTTGTTTTTTTTTTTGCATTGTACTTGAGTACAAAAATGACTTCCTATTAAGCAGGTATTCAGTAAAAGGCTGTACATTGTAAATGTTTTTGACTGTGGTTATACTGACCTCTGTCTGAGCCTGTGGTGTGATCTACAGTTGGTCCAGTGTTAGCTGTCAAGGTGGCACCAGCACTTCTCAGCCAATCAAAATCATCTCCTGCCCGTGTATTACTGTACCCACAGGTGTCAGTCTCAAAGTCACAGTAGCCTGGCGGGGGGCATTTACCAGGAAGAATCTTGATGTCATCAAGAGCAGTGTCTCCCATGTATCCGTTACCAATAATTCCCTCAAACACAATCTATAAATAGAGTTTTAATTGCATCAAATACTAATGAACCACTGGTTACAGGCTCTTTAAGTGATAAAGACATTTTAGTTGCATGAAACAGTATAAGATTCTTCGAAACTTTTTGTTTATCACATAGACCCTAAGAAGTATTCCTGATTCAAGAATTAAAGATTTTGACAGAAGCCTAAAAGAAACAGAATCTTAAACTTTTCCAAGCTTGTAAGTCTTGCAATAGAACATTTACACAACAAAATGATTTCATTTATGTGCATTTTATTTACAATTGTAGATATAAAATACATTTTTTTCATTTCTCAGAAAATAATCAGCTGCATAATTCTGACGTACATGTACAGTACAAATCTATAGGAAATAAGCAATATATGCCATTATTTAAATTGACAAACACTTTAAATCAATAATAATTAAGAAAGATACGCGGTCACTTAATTGCATTACTTTAATTATAATAATATGCTGAAAAATTGACATAAACTACTACTTTTCAAACAAGTTTTACAGATTTTAAGTTCCAAGCATTATTAAACTCACCTGGTACACTGAATTTGAATAGACAGTCTGAGACTGGTAGAGCCAGAGTTCAACTGCCTGGTTCCCGACCCTCTGGAACAGCAGTCTGTCAGAGGAACCATCATTGGGACGGAGGTACACATTCAGTTTCCCTGTGTTGTTACCCAGCATGTAGTACCAGAACTGTAGGCAGTCTCCATTGGGTGTGGGTGGGAAGACTCCACTGACGATTCTGGCTGCATCTCCCTGTCTCCTGGGGGCAGAGGACTCAATGAAGATAAAGTAACCTACAAAAATACAAAAAGTTCAGCACTGAGAAATTTTCAATATTCAACTATTTCTTCTGCAAAAAATAAGTTTTTTCATAAATGTCCATCAATATTAAAAGTTATGGATATTTGACACAATATTTGAATATTTCTTAAAACACTGAGCACTTACTCTGTATCAATTACTTATAGAACATTAGGATTACATATAAGACAATGACACTCACCATACTGGCTTTCTGTTGTGTGGTCATAAGGAGGACCTGTGCCTCTAGATAGCGTACCATTTCTCTGTCTTGTCCAATCAAATTGGTCATTGAAGTCCTGTGTCCAGTCGCAGAATCCTGCCTCAAAGTCACATATTCCTAAAATACAAAGAATGAAAGATATTTCTTTCTCAAAATTCATCACAAAATCATCATATTCATTGTTTTAAAAAAAAACCTTGGTTCAATAAAACAAAAGACAAAATATCAGTTTATTATATCATGATGTTAGGACTCTTACGTTTTGGGGGACACGGTCCAGTCACAACACTGATGTCGTCTAACGCTATGTCTCCTTGCCAGCTACTTCCTACAACTCCCTCAAACACAATCTATGTAACAGAGAACAATTTCAATTTTAGATGATAATTTCCTGCATCCCTAATATATACATGCATTTTTTTTAAATCATTAAATAATCTTGACATTTTATAATAGATTTCTTGTAATTCTACAACATTGAAATTCTCAAATAATTATCAAGATTTTTAAAAAATAAATACATGTAATACCTTTATATACATCCATAATAGAGTACTCTAATCTAAATTTTATTTTGGTGAAGGAGTATAATATATTGTTTAATCAATCGCATTTATATTAAAGTCCTAATCTCAAGTTACTATTGCAGCAAATAAATTGGCCAGTCATTACCTCATATGGCTGAGAACTCTTGACAGTTTGTAATCCTTGTTTCCAGATATTTCCCTGAGTTCCAGATCGAGTCCAGATGAGAGATCTGTTCCCACTCGGAGTTTGCTGGTAGATATTCAGTGTGTTGACGTGAGCTCCAAACATGTGGTACCAGAATCGCAGACACATTCCAGTGAGAGGCGTGGCTTTATTTATACCTGATGAGATAACTGCCCTTTGACCTGGACGGCGAGGGGCTGAGGTTTCCATGTAGATGTAAAATCCTATAAACAGAGTCATTTCTTGTGTTGTAAATAAAAAATTCTAAAATCTGTTCATTTTATCATTTCTCTTAGTGTCTGAAAGCAATGAGTCTTGTATCTTTATCATAAAACATTGTAGTGCAATTTATTTTTTTTTTCACAAGAAAGGTAGTGTTACCTTTTCCTGTTGTGTGGTCACGATCAGGTCCTGTTCCTACGGTGGGTGAACTGATATTAGTTCTTGTCCAGTCAAAATCATCTTTCTGATCCTGTGTGTACCCACACCATCCCGACTCAAATGTACAATTTAGAGCTATAATAGACATGAAACTTTTACATGTAGGAGGGTAACAACTATCTCAAGGATAATACTGGCATGGCTGTCAAAGAAATCACAATTATGAATTTTTTTTGAAAGAATATCATACTGGGAATGTTACGTATGTATTATAAAGATAACACTGCTATGGCAGTCAATGAAAAATAAAATAGCAATACCCTAATGCTACACATGTACCAATATAGCTGTTGTTAAATAAACAAGATTTTATGTGGAATACCATTTGTTGATGCATTGAAAATGGTGACAGGGTTACACTGTTGAAACACAACATCATCAATGGCCATGTCAGAGTTGGGGATCCCCGAGTTTGGCGCAAAAGATTTAGTAGGATTGGCTTCAATTTGCACCTAGGAAACATAATGAAAGAAGATCAGTCAAAACCAATGACATGATAATTTCTTTTTAATAACCATCTGAAGCATTAATACTTCAAATTTGTAAAAAAAAAAAAAAAAAAAAAAAAACGGGGAAAAGAAAAGAAAAAAAAATTATGGCAAATTAAAACCTTTAACATTCTATTATATATAGTTAAACACTTCATAAATTTGCCTGGTAATATTAAGACAATGTGTGACTCTACTTTGTATCCTGCTGGAAGTTGACCAATATCTGCTCTTCCCAGCTGCCAGCCATTTCCCATATTGTTACTTTGTGAGAAAATGTAGGTCTTATCACTTGGATTGTTGCTGTTGACAACCAAAACACGAATGTTTCCTGAAAATTGCAAAGTTATTTTTTATTATGTCATACATTAAAAGAGAGTTTGAAGATTTTATCTGACATAATGAAAAAAATTGAATCCTCGGTCATTTCAGAAAAGAAATGAAAAGATATCTTAATTTTTCCTTCAAAATCCTTTACATGCACAAATAATTCATCACAAATGATTTACCAGCTCCAAGTCCAAACATGTGGTAGTAGAAAGTCACATGACAGCTTGGTCCTGTGGCTCCTAGAGGTGGTGTCTCCATGCGGGCCCGGCTGTAGAATACTCCAGAGGCTCCCTCTACCAGCATGTAGTGACCGGCAGCCGTGCCATTGGTGTGGTCAGTCTTAGGACCACCTGTCCCAGGGGAGGATCCCTGGAAGATGTGCCAGTTGTATCGTCCACTGCTGACATCTTTCCATCCACATTGACCATTCTCAAAAGTACATGTGCCTGTAAAAAATCATCTCTCCCAGTCAAAGATGCATTCATTCACAATCGGAATTGCAAAATTACATACAGCAAGCACACAGAATAAAAAATACTATCAAAAAGCTCATATATTTATGAAATAGAATCCTTTATTTTAAACATCCTTATCCCTAAATAAAACTATATCAAGTAAATTGATCAAAAACAAAATGATCCCCTACCACACTTGGCTTCATCAGATCCATCAGAACACTGAGATGTAAAATCACAGACTTGGGAGGATGGGATGCATGCTCCCGAGGTACAGGCAAAACTGTTATTACCACAAGGGTTGGGTGTGGTTACAGGGGGTGGAGACCCTGAGGGTAGGGTATTTCCTGAGAACAAAAAATAACTTTACTTGAAAACTACTCAAAAGTACATGTATATACATATAACTAGAACTATGCATCAATTCATGGTCTAAAAAGAAATAATACATTGAAAATTGGTTCGGGGGCTATTGGTTACCTTTGTTTATTTAAAAAAACAAAGAAAATAATGACACAAATTGAACAAAGTTTTTGAAAACTTTGTTCCATGATTACTACCAAGAAACAGTGAAATAACTGGTATCAACACCCACAAGCTGTAAATGTATACACTTTTCTATTATCTTTAAAATTTCAATATTCAATTGACAATTTAAAAGAATATGTGTGTGATTTTACCTGGACCATTCATCAGAATACAGCCTGGTGTCATTGAAACATCATCAATTCCAATATCTCCCAAATAACTGCCAACAACTCCCTCAATGACAACCTGCACATAGAGACTCACTACACTTACATATTCTCTAATTTATGTTAAAAACAAAGTGGGACCAAGTGTAAACTTGGGAGTATGCAAGTTTATACATATTGAATACAAGTTGTTCAGATTTAGAAAGTTCATCTCTAGATGTAAAACTATCTTAGTCAGCATTTTTCTCTTTATTCTTTTATCAATCTATGAATGTCTGACATAGTCTGACATCAAGAGAAAATATCAAATTTAGAATATTTAATTTAATTGTTTTATTTGAAAATTTATCATGTTTTGATTACAAATACATACATACATAAATATTCAATTTTAGAATTATTTCATTTCAACAATTCAGCTAATGCCTATCAGTATAAAATTTAAGACCAAAATCTGTCATAACCTTATTACAGGTTTTCAATGACACATCATCTGAAATCTTTTATTTCATTTTACCTGGAATGGTTTGGTCTCATTGATTACAAGATCAACTCTCTCATAGAAGTCCCCAACATTTCCAGATTTGGACCAGATTTTGTTCTTTGGTCCTGTCACAGTTTCTCTGGTGTAGACATTTAGTGACCCAATGCCTCGACCAAACATATGGTAGAAGAATCGAATCTGAACAGTAAAAAGAAACAATTCCAGATACTTTTCTTTAACATGAGTCAGCTTTTTGCTTGTAAATGCAGATTGATACAAAAACTTTTGGACATTTTTCAAATGAGAAAAAGACCTGCTCATACATATATTTCTAATTAACAAGAATAATTTAAAATGATATGTGCCATGCTGATTTTGCACACAATTAAACAGCAAGTGATGAATTCAATTATTCTTGCACTACATTTTACAGTTTCTGCACTGAGTTTTGAAATTTAAGAACAGTGAACTTACAGCACAGACATTTGGGTTATTATTGGGAGGAACAGCCTTAAACAGAGGACTAATAAGACGGGCCATGTCTCCTCGTCTTCTCGGTGCTGAGGACTCGATGAACATGTAGTAGCCTGATGCTGTACCCCGTGTGTGATCTCTGGAGGGGCCTGTTCCGTAAGTCGCTGTGTGACCGTTAGCTCTAATCCAGTCAAACCTATCCGTTTTATCCTGTGTCCAACTACAGATGCTTCTCTCAAAGTTACAAGAGGCAGGATAATTTGCTATTAAGAGAGAAGTAGAATCAATTTACACTTCCTTCTTTAAAAACTCTTTTATTTGTAATGATACCTTAACATTTTTTTAAAAACATACTGCAAGTAGCAGGGTCTTCATCAGAGCCATCTCCACAGTCGTCATTGAAGTCACACCTCTGGTTGTTGGCTATACATCCTTTGTTGATTTTACAGTGGAACTGGTAAGGGGAAGGACAGGAGGCTTGCGGGGCTGCAGAAAAAAAATAAAAATTACCTCCTCTGGAATTTCAAGTTTTTTTTCCTTTTTGAAGTGCTAACAATAGTCAGAGCACGTGGATTTTATCTTTTATTTCTTTTTTAAATTCTACTTTGACTAGTTTTCAATCGTCTTTTATACACAAGGTTATAATGCTTTTATTAGAATTTAACTATTTCAATAGATAACCTGGATAATTGCAGTTGATAAGTTGAAGGTCATCTATGGCAATGTCTCCCTGGACACTGTAGGTACGAGTGGCTTGAATCACAAGCTGGGGATAAGAATTGTAATCATTCATGTACAGATATATAAAACTTCTTCATGTATTTTAAATAAAAACTAAGGAAATAGAGACATTGTTAATACTTTGTAAGACTTTATTAAGGACAGATTTTGACTTGAAGCAGAAGCTGATGAGTATTTGATTAAGTACCGTGAATGCTCTATCTACTCGTCCTATGTCAATGGTTGCTTTCTTCCAGTTTCGTCCCTGGTTACCTCGAAGTCTCCAAATCTCTGTGTCTCTGTTACTTTCTCTTATCAGAACACGCAGTTTACCTATACCTGTTAATCATTCAAAAGTTAGAGAAATTTGAATTACTTCATATAAGAACAATCAAATATGGGTGTAAACAAGCATGCTTTGAGACTACCCACTAAAAGCAGTGTCAATATAATTTTGTTAAGTGACTGGTGACTAACCTGTGCCATACATATTATACCACATCTGGAACTGGCATGTGGAACTACAGGCCTGTAGAGTGGGTCCAGTGAGCTCAGCCAGACTAGTAAAGGAACCCAGGCTTGCATCAATGTACAAGTAATGACCTGTCAAAGCGAAATACCAAAACTAGACATTAAAAACAAAAGGCAGGACTGATTTTCAAAAAGTATACACTAAAGAGTGTCTTATAATTTTTAAAAAAATCATTATAAAGTGATAGAAAGAGGAAGTGTAGTTGCTTGTTTGAGAGAGGGGAGGTGTAATTACCTGCAGAGTTTCCAATGGTGTGGTCATACCGGGGTCCAGTATTTGCAGTGGCAGTCTGGTTTCCCCCTCGGCTCCAACCAAATGACCCTGTCCCTGAAGCTACCCAAGAACAGAGGTCCTGCTCAAAGTCACAGGCACCTTTCATAAGACAAAGAAAGAGGTTATCACCATATAGTATAAGATTTTTTTTTTTAAGTAAATGTCTTTCAAAAACATTATCATTATATTCCAAGTCCACAATTAACTATTAGAAAATGTTTCTTTTTCAAAACACTTACCACAGTTTGATTCATCTGCTGCATTAGAACAGTCCCTGATGAAGTTACATACTTTGGTTTGAGGGATTTTTGTGTTAAGGGGGTCCCGACATGAGAAGCTTCCATTTGTGTTGGGCTCTGTTCAAATGTACACAATATTACATAGTACATTACCTGTACCACAATACTGACATGGCTATATGCACAACTGAACTAATATTGCAACACCACCCAGTTAAACTCAGTATTGTAAAACACATGTATTTTTGTATCAGAAAAAAATTCTGGCACAAACCTGCTGAACATTCAAAGTTGTCGAGAATGAAATCGTCCACTGCTATGTCACCCTGGTTACCACTACCAACATCACCTTCCACATAGATCTAACACCACCATAAAAAATACGATATCTTATACATAATACAACAAAGGTTAAAAAAAAAAAATCAGGTTGATATGAAGGAAATTGATTAAGATTTTCAAATTTCTATTCTTTGAACATATTACCCGAATCACACGGAATACTTGAAAAATGTCAACTGAAAAATACAGGTCCTAACATGCAAACTATATCATAAAACAGTTACTTACATAGAAAGGGGCATAGGCATTACTCATGCTGACATTGCCCTGCTTCCACTGGGCACCTTGGTTTCCACTTATACTCCACACTTGTTTTTTGTAGGTAGGGGTACCAGACATGACCTGGGAGATGTTGAGGCTACCAACATTTGCACCATACATGTAATACCAGAATCTGAAGCAATAGGGGGCCACAGGAATTATCTGAGAGGAGAGGATTGCATTGTCTCCTGGCTTTCTGGGTGAACTGGATTCAATATACACATAGAAACCTGTAAAATGATTCAGGGTTAGAAAAGATTGGGGGGGGGGGGGGGGGGGGGGAAGGTTTGAATCTCAAAAATTGAATTGATTTAGAACTGATAGTTGTAAAAACAGCATAAATCTGTCTTCTTCTTCTCCTCTTGTGGTCTGATTCAGTGTCATGAGGTAAATGTTACCTGATAAAGATCCTATTGTGTGATCAATTCCAGGACCAGTCAGTAATGAAGGGGTGTGACCTGAACGTCTTATCCAATCAAATTTATCATCTCGTCTCTGGGTCCAGCTACAGAGGTCAGATTCAAAGTCACAACTAGCCAATCCTTGACAAACTCCTGGGGTCAGTTTGATGTCATCAATGGATATGTCTCCTTTATAACCACTTCCTCTTATGCCTTCAAACACAATCTGAAAAAAAAACATTCATGGTAAAAATGAAAGAACAATAACAAGACTTTACAAAGTATAGCCAATTTTACAATCACACCCATATTGCTGTGCCCCTACCTTATATGCCCCCTGTACTTGTAATGTTATTTGAGATTGGCGCCATTGGTTGCCCTGGTCACCAGACAGTGTAAAGAGAGGGGCACTGAGCTTGTTGTAGGAGCTGGTGTAGACATTGAGTGTTCCAATGGAGAGTCCATACATGTGGTACCAGAAGGTCAGACACTGGCCATTAGTGGCAGGGTACTGTGGACTCAGAAGTCGAGCTTTGTCTCCCTGTACTCGAGGTGCTGAGGACTCGGTAAACATGTAGTGGCCTGGGGTTAAAATAAACATTTACATCAAATTACTACAAATTTTTATCCCACTAAAGATTACCCATAATACACAATTCATAGTATTGGGTCTGTGTCCACATAAATCATTTGGTAATTTGGGTTTTCATTATAGTATATGCTTGAAATTACAATTTGGGCAAGTACTGTGAAAACAGACAGTTTTACAACATTTATACAACTGTCAAAATGTACCAGCTATGGTTCCATAAGTGTGATCATTGGTGGGCCCTGTTCCAGTGGAGCCAGTTCTTCCTGCCTGTCTTGTCCAATCAAAGTTGTCTGTAGGATCCTGTTGGTAGTTACAAATGTTGGCATCCTCAAAGTCACAGGTGGCTGAAGGAAAAAATTATCCAACATATAATCACACGTATAGAATTTCCCAGTAAAACCCTTTTTTTTCCATTACAATCATTACAACCAAAACTGGACATTTTCCATGCATGAATTATCTACAATCATTGTACAAATTAATATATTGTGCAAGTTCTCTTCTATTAAGGTTTTGTTCACCAAAATATTAATCGTTAGGCCTTTTCACAGAAAATCTTACAACAAAAATTAAAACTTTAAAAATCCATATTTTCTTTGTTTAAAAATCATATGATATTAATTTTTTCTAAAAGATTATTCACAATACATTCAAACGTAAAAAGAAATATAAGATTTTTTATCATCTACAATAGCATCGATATATTTTTAAGAGAATTAGAAAATTTCTGTTTTAGGCATAAGATATTTTGTGAAAAGTCCACATCTCCAAATTTGTTTCAAATCAATTAGTTTAGCAGTTTATAACAAGTGGTACATGTAATACAGTCGGGGTAATACACTGTTATAGCAAACATGCTTACAATGATTTCACGCTTACAGCAAGATGATTTTCATTCCTCATGGTTATAAAAGGTATTGTAAACTAAACAGATATTATAACAAATTACATTAAAATAGTTCATCCCTTGCTCTTTGTATAAGCATCTTGTACTATACAGTAAATTGATATTATGGACCCCTCATTAATCATAAACATCCATGCATATGAACGGCATAAGATATTTACTTGAGAGAGCATTGTTGCAAGGTCCATTGAGAACAGAGATGTCATCCAGTGCCATGTCTCCTTGGTAACCACGTCCTGTGATACCCTCAAAAACAACCTGGGAGTATAAAACCAAAAGATTTTCATGAGCAAAATGACCATAACAATGTGCAAGTACTAATCAGCTATCAGCTATTTTTCACAAAGAATAATCGGGAAATTACCTTAGTTAAAATAATTACATTATGTGAGTAATTTTTTTTTATCACAGGTACTTTTTTTACCATAATTTATCTGCTGAAATTTTGAAAACTAGACTGAATCAATTTTTAACCCTAAATGGATCATCAGGTGGTTGTATGGGGACAAAATCCCTGAAAATTGGTATGCTTAGCAGAAAATATTTAAAAGAGGGAACTAACTCTTGTGATTCAAATGACAACTACTGTGGAATCATCATTGTTCGTGGGGGATCAATGTTCGTGGATTTCGTGGGTCACCCTTACCCACGAATTTACATCCCCACGAACAATTTTTTTGTCAATGTACTGATTAATTAAATCTACCAAATAAACAAGCTGCCCGCGAAATTACATCCCCACGAACCAATAAAATTTTGCTTGCCCACGAACATTGACCCCCACGAATTTAAATGATTCCACAGTAATGGTAGTGCCTGACTGTTAAGTTATGGTCTCATTTTCCTCAATCTTTGAAAGCTTTAAAATTCAGTTCTCCACAGAAATGCACACAAAGGCAGCAAACACACCAAGGCCCTTCTATAATAAACTCATCAAGTCTCAGATCTCAGGTACTTCTACAATATACTAACCAAATCTCCATTCTGCGGTAGTACATCTACTTTAGCATTGAACCAACGATTTCCTTGATTTCCAATCTTTGTCCACAGTGGCTGGCTGAGTGTCCCAGCATGCTTCAGTCTCAGGTTAATTCTATTAATATTAGCACCATACATGTGGTACCAGAAGTTCACACAGACCGTAGTGGAAACAGACACTGGGGGACTCAACAAACGAGCTGTTTTGTTATTATTAACACTGGCTTCTGTATAGATATAGTATCCAGTCTTGCCACCTGTTGTGTGATCAAAGGAGGGGCCTGTTCCTCCGGATGCTGTTCCACCTGAGTCTCTGGTCCAGTCAAGGTTTTCTGTTTTGTCTTGTTGCCAGTTACAAAGGTCTCTCTCAAAGTTACAAGTCAATAAAGGAGCTGTGTCAGAATAGAAAAAAAAATTATGAAAGTCTATGTATTATATCCGAAGACATTAAAATTTAATGACCATATAAAACTTGTATTTGTATCAAAAATTTATGGTATATTAAAATATTTTTACCACTTACGTATTATCATTGAAATTAGAGGCTAACATGCAATGAAAGATCTTTACCAAAACAATTACTGACCTTCAGTATAAAGTATAAATTTCATTTCTGAATGAGGATTTACCTGCAGAGGGTCCTGGGGTGGGTGGAGACACAGATGTAGGCCCCGTGGGCTGTAGATTGCATGTTCCGTCTAATAAGCTGATATCATCCAGAGCAATGTCTCCATGGTAATCTGTTCCCCGCACTCCCTCAAACACAATGTTGTAAGCAGAGTTGGTTGTTATAGTGGCTTGACCTTGGAACCAACCTTTGCCCTTGTTACCCGAGGCTGTAAATATTGTCCGATTGGCTGATCCAGATACTAGGTATACGTTAAGGGTTCCAATGCCTGCAGTAAAATGACAAATTTCCAGTTAAAAAAATCTTCTGTATTTGCATTTTTGTAAATGGACATTTTTTCTTACATTACAAAGAATTATTAAGAACGTTAACTTGAAAATATCCTTGATGCTCTTGACTGCAAATTTCTGTGCAAATCTGACTCTGTGCAAATCTGACTTGAAGGGACTAATTTGGCTATAGATGTAGACCACTCAATTTAATGTAGGATATAAAAGAGATAATATATTTATCTAAAAACGTAAACTAGTTCTTAAACATCTCTTTCCTGTAAAAAGATATTTGTATTTTAATGGGGCCAACTTACCACTTCCATACATGCTGTACCAGAACTGCAGACATTTGCCCGTGGTGGCGGACAGAGAGGAACTCTTCAGCCAGGCTCTGTCTCCAAGCTTCTGAGGGTTACTGCTCTCAATAAACATGTAGTATCCAGAACCGGAGTTTGTCGTGTGGTCTACAGTGGGGCCAGTGTAAAATGAGGGGGACAGACCTTTGCTTCTTGTCCAATCAAATTCATCTCCCTGGACGTTAGAGTAACCACATAGGCCTTGTTCGAAATTACAGGAGCCTGGGGCAGGGCAAGCACCAGGGACAATGGAAACGTCATCAATTGCAATGTCACTGAAGTAGGAGGAGCCGACAACTCCTTCAAACACAACCTGCAAATAAGAGTATCCATTGTTTACAAAAAATCTATATTCCAATCATGAATACTGAAAATATAAAAATCAAAATCTGTGTGTGTGATATACTGTTGATTCCTTAATATATGCGAGGAATTAATTATCGTGTAATTTCGCAAAAAGCACGACTCGCAAAATAAAGTTACTCGCTTTCATTTTTATGGTGCTGAAATCCATGTAAAATCTCTTGATCAACCATCACCACGCGAATTATTGTTCTAGCGAATTGACATCAAAGAGCCATTTCGCGATAATAAGGACTTGCTTAAATTAAGGAATTTACGGTAAAACTTTTTTTTGTGTGTGAAAAGGAAAATGTTCTTTTGAATGTTTGGTGACCAAGAACACAGACAGGAATACCAAATATCATGGCTAGGGTTTTCCTAATAATTTTTGCCTCCACTTTTTTCAGGAAATAAATTTTAAAATCTAATAAATAGTTCAAACATCTTCATTAGTAAAAAATAACTTATAGCAGTAAAATTACCTGGAATTGGCTGGAGCTAGTCAGAGTGACCTGAGCAACCAACCATTTTCTTCCCTGATTCCCTGATTTTGTCCACACTGGGCTGCCAAGGGACCCTGAGGTCTTGGTGTATACATTGAGTGTACCCATGGTTCTACCATTCATGTTGTAATAGAATGTCAGGCATTCTCCATTGGAGCTTGGTAGGATGGGACTCACAAAGCGAGCCTTTTGTCCACTTGTTCTTGGTCTTGAGGCCTCAACATACATGTAATAACCTAAAATAATGCAATTTGTCACCATTACATGCATAACTTCAAGAGTTGGATAAAAATAACAACTAAATTTAAGGCTAAAACCATTGTAAGTAAGCCACTCTATGTAATTCTGAAATCTTTTCTTTTTGAAATGACCTTAACCTACCTGAACCTGCTCCTGTAGTATGATCACCAACTGGTCCTGTGCCAAAACTACCTGTATTGTTGGAGTGTCTCAACCAATCAAAATCATCTGATGTGTCTTGCATCCATCCACATGTACCAGTCTCAAAGTCACAATGAGCTAAAGGAATTAATAACAGGTACAAAATAATGACATTAATCGATCAAAAGAAATTTTCAAAGAAACAAAGTATACCAAATTTACCACGAAAGGCTCAGAGACATTGTATGTGCCACTGGGTAGAATAACTGAAAAGATTTTGTGTTGCTTACTTGAGGTTGACACTTGTTGTGGCAGTGATGAGTTGACACAGGGTTGAGTGTCAAACTGAATGTCATCTATTGCAGTGTCTCCTGCCCAGCCATTACCAACAAATGCCTGGATCATCAGCTACAATCAATATTCAATGTAATCTGGTAACAAATACATGTATTATCAACCCTGCATAAAATTATACTTCAAGTCCCTACTTCCATACCTCTTATACAGCTGTTCAGTTTTTTTTTGACCGGACATAGTGTGCCCCCCTTCACTCCTAGAGATCTGACCTACCTGGAAGTCTGTTGTACTGTTGACATTAATCACTGCTTGTTTCCACTGGTTCCCCTGGGTCCCTCCTTTGGTGAATTGGAGGATCTTCTTGCCTCCTATCATGCTGTAGACACTGAGGACACCAATTTGTGGACCAAACATGTGGTACCAGAACGTGAAACAGTAGCCAGAGAGGCCAGTGGGGGGAATGATGGGGGACAGGAGAACCGCACTGTCCGAGTATTTATGACCAGAAGCCTCTATGTAGAGGTAGTTTCCTACACATAATAGGATAGAATGCGTTGTATTTTTTCAAATTAATTGGATATGATGATAACAAGATTGTTCAATTTTGGGAATTGTAAGTAAACTGTGAGAATTAACTGTAAATAAATTTTGAAAAGATTTTATAACATTTGTAACATTTAAATAGTACTTTAAATTATTAGATATTTACCAACTGTACTTCCACCATTTGGATCTAGAAAGAAAATGTTATGAAAATTAAGTATCTCTCATACAATGATTATAATACTCTATCATGTTTTAACTGTGTTTGTCATACATGATATCATTATTTTGCATTTCCTTACCCAGATTCTGGGTGTGGTCTGTTAAGGGTCCAGTTCCCCGGCTTGGAGTGGTGCCATTGTTAAGTGACCAATCAAATGTATCAGTCGTACTCTGTTTCCAGTTACAGATGCCACTGTAGTCAAAATTACATGCAACATCCTGATATCCTGGAGATATAATTAAATATCTTAATATGTGTACATTATCCCTTTAGTTAGTTTTCATTTTCCAAATATACAGTACAAATGAGATTGGGAAATAAAGAAAAAAGTATTTATACATGTACTTGGAAAATAATTATCCTACAGATAAACAGTGTAAATTTGACTCAAATTTGGAAGAACTGTATATGGATTTTTAAAAATTTTTTTGTAAAATATTGTTCCTTATTTTTTACACTCCAATGGTTGCAACTGGCTAAAAATAACATTTTGTCTGCAGTAAATACATATGCATATTGAGGTTACCCACCTCCTTGTGAAGTACTTGCAATGTCTGGAGTAGTTGTACAGCCTGATGTCAGGTCTACTGTGATGTCATCAACTGCTATATCACCTCTGTAACCCTTCCCTCGCACACCTTCAAACATCAGCTGGAAGGGTTTACTAGAGTACTGACTGGGAATGTTCATCTGTCCCTGCTGCCATGAGTTTCCACTCTGTCCACTCAGCTGCCAGAGTCGTGCTTCACTTGTGGTGGAATCAGAGGTGGTGTTCGTTAGCACATATACACTGAGTGACTCAATGTCTGCTCCATACATGTAGAAGTAAAAACTTAGACAGGCAGCGTTAGTTTGTGCTGGGAAGGCCAGACTAACATATCTAGCTTTGTCTCCTTGAACTCTGGGGGCGCTTGTCTCAATGTAGATGTAGTGTCCAGAGGAGTTCTGGAATGTATGGTCGAATGGAGGACCAGTAAATCCACTGGTTGTCCTACCACTTGATACCAGCCAGTCAAAGTTGTCATTCACTAGAGTGTTGGACCAGCTACAGGGTGTTTCAAAGTTACAGGCACCTGTCACAAGAATTTTACGTTTAGAAAAATGACAATTTAAAAATAAAATGAATCACATGAAAATTAAACCAAAGTTAATATATATTTTTTTATGGGAACAGCCTTGTTTTTATTGCTCTCTTTACCTAAAACTTGACAAGCTCCTGGTGAACTGGAGATGTCATCAATAGCTATGTCTCCTCTGTAACCATTTCCTCTTACCCCTTCAAATATCACCTGTAAAAATATTTCACTCCATTGTCAGAATAATTCTCAGATATGGGTTTTTTTCCTAAAATTAAAGACTATGAGACACAGATTCATAATAAATAAATAAATTTCGCTGCAAGGAAATATAATATATTTAATTTCTTTTCTATCATGACACTGAGTAAATCTTCCTTTATAATTACATCATATTCTTTCACAGGTTTTAGTTTTTAAATTTCGCAGCGTTCTTACTCTATATGTTCCAGAGGGATTGAGGGTCACTTGTCCTTGGTGCCAAGGTTGCCCTTGATTGAAGTTCCGGCTCCATATTGGTTGACTACCAGGAGAGGTTCCACCATTAGTCTGATAAAGATTCAGAGCACCAACATTTTGTCCATACATTTGGTAGTAGAATGTCAAACAGATGGGGGATCCAGGATTTTGAGGTGTGTACTGAGGGCTAATAAGATGGGCAGTGTTGTTGGGGGCCATAGGGGCAGAGGATTCCATGAAAACATAATGACCACTTGAGGTCCCCAGGGTGTGATCAGATTTGGGGCCAGTCCCAGCAGAAGCAGTGGCCCCAGCATGCCAAGTCCAAGTGAATCTCTCTGTTGGTAACTTCAGGAGATAGGCGCAGACTGAGTTTGTCTCAAAATTACAAGCCATAGGATCAACTGAAAATACAAAGTTAACATATCTTATCAAAAGAAAATAATAGCTACTAGTCTAGAGAGGTGTGATAGTCATTCTGCATTAAAATATCTATTGTTTTTTCCAAAACAACACTAAATGTAAATGAACAATAATTTTTGGTACAAACTTAGAAAATTAGTTTTTCATCAATTTTAAAATACGTTTTGTAAGTAGAGAATTTTTTTCCAACCTCCCATATTTTGACAAGGTCCCATGGACAATCTGACATCATCAATGGCAATATCTCCACGGTAACTGATTCCCCTGACCCCTTCAAAGATGACCTGGTATGCCATGGTGGGTGTTATAGTGACCTTGGCCTTGATCCATCTATTTCCTTGTGTTCCTTTCTTTGTCCACACAGGTGAACCTAAAGCAGGAGATCCACTCTGGACATAGACATTCAATGTGTTGACGTGGGTCCCATACATGTGGTACCAGAAACTCAGGCACCGAGTCTGTCCATCTGAGATCAAAGGACTGGCAAGTTGTGCTTTGTCACCTGGTCGTCGGGGAGCAGAGGCCTCGATATACAGGTACCAGCCATTGCCTGTCATAGAATCATGCAATATATTCAATACAGTGTACAAATTGTTCATGCTAAAGAAGTGACATGTCACTTAGTATAAAATTGATTATTATAATTAATTGTTTTGGATTTACCAAATACAAATTGAAAGAATGATATATTTAGATTCTTTGTCGTTTTCTGTTAATGAAATTTGAAATGTATAATGGTTTACCAACTGAAGATAATTATATATAAAACAAAAATTTTGAAAACCAACCAGTTGGATCTGACTTACGTGTGCCAGTTGTATGGTCATTTGTGGGTCCTGTGAGTGCAGAACCAGTGGGACCCTGAGCTCGAGTCCAGTTAAACTGGTCCCCAGTAACAATTTGAGTCCACTTACATAAGCCTTGTTCAAAGTTGCAATCATATACTGTAGGAGCTGAAACCAAAAACAAATGTACATGTTTAGCATGTATACTCTTCAAAAAGTAAATCCTAACATTATCCAGTAGTAAGTGCTACAGTTATGTTAGTTGCTGCAGTAATTCTCACCTGGTGTGGCCACTGCTGCTGTGGTGGTAGTCATTGGCTGTGGGGTGGTGCTCTGTATTGCTGGATTGGCACTGGTGGGTTGTACTAAACAAATAATGTAAATGTCAGTGGCTCGCTGTATCATATGAACACAGTTTACTGGTATTAATTACATGTTTGTTGTTCATATTTTGTTGTTAATGATAAATGACTCACAAGCACAGTTGTCACTGGTAAAGGTAATATCATCTATAGCCAGGTCTCCTTGGTAGGAAGATCCCCTGATTCCCTCAAACACAACCTACAAATAAAACATGCCAACTGTAAATACACTAAAACCTTCTTATCTTGAACTCAATGGGCTAAGAAAAAACATGGAGATATCCAAGTATTCTAGATATTGATGTTAAAATAAATGAAGAGAAAGTTGTGACTTTCATATCACTTCCATTGTATTCAAGATATTGATATAGAAGATATCAAAGTTCAACTGTACAGCCTTAATTCTTTAATATAACAACAATATAACAGATATTAGAACATTGACACTTACATTATATTGTACATTACTGGTTACAGCCACCTGTGCAGAATACCAATGATTAGTCTGATCTCCGGACAATGACCACACTGTCTTGTTACCACTGGCGGAGACAACGTACACATTCAGAGTGCCGATACCGGAGCCAAACATGTGGTACCAGAAGTGTAGGCACCGAGCAGAACTGGCCTGGAACTTTGTACTTTGGAGGCGTGCTACATGCCCTGGTACTCGGGGGGCACTGGCCTCAATAAAAGCATAGTGACCTATAAACAAGCATTGACTGATAGTCACTGATCTCAATAAAAGCATAGTGACCTTTAAACAAGTATTGAGTGAGTAGTCATTCATTAATACTTTTTGCTGCACTCATGTCATTTATTTAAAAAAAGTTTACATCATATAATTCTAGAGGGAATTGGAATTATAATTCTTTTATATTTTTCAAGAAATATTATTTTATCTCATCTTTGCAAAAATATGTGCAGAATATATATATTCTTCCTGCCTTATATTCAAGTTCGATTGAACAACATTTTTTTTTACTCTGAAACATGCATATAAACAAGACTCTCTACTGACCAGAGGTGTCCTGATTGTGGGTGTGGTCCTGAGAGGGTCCAGTCAGAGCACTGGCTGTATTACCACTTCCAACCAACCAATCAAAATCATCATTTTGTAAATTTACCCAAGTACAGAATGTCTTTCCCTCAAAGTCACAGTTTCCTACAATAAACTTAAAGTTTACCTTTCTAAAACTTACCGAGCAAAACAAATGGCCATTATTTTGTTTTCTTACATATTTTTATAACGCACCTGGTAATGTACATGTTCCTGGGACAACAGACATATCATCAATAGCAATATCTCCTCTATAACCATTTCCTATGATTCCTTCAAAAGTAATCGAGTAATTGTTGCTTGGCGACTGGATGGTGGTTTGCGCAAGCAACCACTTGTTACCTTGGTTACCATTTTTACTCCAAAGCTTTTGGGAACTAGAACCAGTCTGAAATAGGAAATCGTCCAATAAGAAGGGTTCAACTATGAAGGTGAATTGATATAACTATATATGACAAAGTGCTATTAAATACGGAAGTACTGTAGACATTTAAATAATGTTCTACCTTCAGATACACATTGAGTGTTCCAATGTTGCTGCCATACATGTGGTAGTAGAAGTTAAGACAGGAACCAATGGTGGAGGGATACCCCGGACTGACCAGCCACGCTTTGTCTCCACGGCGACGAGGGGCACTAGACTCGGTGTACATGTAGTGGCCTGTCAAAAAATAAACATTAGTCTGATGTAACAGTTTAATTTACCTCAGTTAGCAAGCTTGGTCAGTGACTCAAAAAAACATGTCATAAAAGATTACAAAGCTCAACATGAATGTTAAATGTGAAGTAAAGTCAATGATATACACTAGTGCATCAATTATTATTGTCCTCTCATTAAAAATATAGAATTTCTGTAGAAACTTACCTCTTGCTGTCCCATAGGTATGGTCACTGGGTGGTCCTGTGAAAGAGCTGCCTGTTCTTCCTGCAAATCTGGTCCAATCAAAAGTATCATTGCCACGCACATTGGTAAAACCACAAATCTTTGGATCCTCAAAGTTACAACGGTAACCTTTAAATAATATTATATGAAATCCATGTTAGACATACCCATTACTAAAAAAAAAAGGCAAGTATACAACATACGTGTACTGCAAAAAATTCTTTATCAAAACAATTCCTACTTGTTCCTGAGGGGCAGGGTTGGTAGGAATATGTGATGTCATCAATGGCTATATCACCACGGTAACTGATTCCACGGACTCCTTCAAACACCAGCTGGAAGTTCTGGTTATTGGCAATGTTCACCACAGCCTGGTTCCACTTGTTTCCTAGGGTCCCTGTTCAATCACAATTAAATGTAATAACTCAGCTCATATGATTTGACAACTTTTACATTAATAGAGGTAATCATCTATTCATTATTTCATATCCATGGACAAAAAAACTGACATATACAAATAGCAAAGAAAAACTTTGTTATTTGAAAAATCAATGCACTGCAGATCAGATAGATTTACAGTCCTTAGTCCAGTCAGTAAAATTTGTCAATGATCATAATCTGCATGAACTAATATTCATCAGTTAAAATTCATGCACGAATTAAAAGGTGGAAATATCTGTATTTCTCTTCTTACCAGTGTGGCTCCAGATGGGACTTCCTAGTTGACCACTAGTCTTGGTGTATACATTAAGAGTATTGATGTGTGTTCCATACATGTGGTACCAGAACCGCAGACATGCTCCAGTGGTCCGGGTCACAGTTTGAGAAATCAGACGAGCGGTGTCATTTGGTCGCCTTGGACTGGAAGTCTCAATAAACATGTAGTGTCCAGTAGCTGCAATGCATTTTGAAATGTTACGTGTAACACACCCAGTAAAACACAGTTGAACTTTGTTATCTCAAACACCAATACTTCAGATACAAAGGTTATGTTAAAGTGATTTGGCAGTCCCAATCACTTTTTCTTTTTTAAACCTCATTATCTCCAATCCTCAGATATCCCGAAGTTCTAGTTTTAGTTAGATTTGACTGTATTTCTAATACTTTCTTTTTAAGAAATTAATCATTGTTTTGGTTACCATTCCCAAAGGTGTGGTCAGTTGATGGACCCGTGTTCACCGTTCCTGTTGGTCCATTAGCTCTTGTCCAATCAAATCTGTCAGATTTATCTTGACTGTAGGAGCAGATTCCACTCTCAAAATTACAATCGAATGGCGAGACTTGAGCTGAGAAGTAAATATAATATAAACAGTCAAGCAGAGAATGGCATGACTTCGAATACATATATACACAACTTTAATTAACCTTCACATAGTTAATACAGAAATACATGTATATGTAACAGTCTGTTACCTGATGGAGTGGTAGCTGTTGTTGATGCCGGTGCCTGAGTAAAAGAATTTGGAGTAGAGGCTGCAGGTGGTGCTACTGTAAAAGTTAGAAAATGATGTACTTAGTACATTCTGTGCTTCAGTTTATAAGTATTTGACTCCCTTGAGTTAGAGAATTACAAGGGAAATAACATTTTTAAAGCCCTTATAACAAATGAAATTTGTGTTTGATTTATGTACAAGGAATATTATGTCTTTGTTTTTGATGTGTATTAAGAGTGAGGGCAGAATTAGGCAAAGGTGTTGTGCTCAGGAGATGACAAATACACTGTATTCTGGCTCAGCAATAGGGGATATTACATTTTACAATACTGGCAGATAAATCATTCTATAAGAATCTGTGTGGGTGGAATAAGATTTATATGTGTATGATAGTTTATTTCTTGATAAAATCTTACTAGGACAGTATGAGTCAGTGATAGAAATATCATCAATAGCTATGTCTCCTTTATAGCCATTTCCTCTCATTCCCTCAATTATTAACTACAAACAAGTGTACAATGAAAATATAGCAAAGAAAAAAAAATTACAAAATAGTGACACAGAAATATGGGAAGTTCATATATTCAAATATATAGTTACATGTACTTGAATGGTGTAGAGTACTCCTTTATATTTTAAATATCAACAAAATGTTACAAATTAGATTTTGGCTTAATCATAAATATCACATGGTTTTGAGAAAAATACTTACAGTGAATGGTGTTGCACTGTAGAAGGCCACTTTTCCTTGCATCCAGTTCTGTGAGCCTTGGTCTCCAAACAGATCCCAGATTCTGATCGCTGTACCATTCTGGGGCTGAATGAATGCTCGAAGGTGACCAATATCTGAGCCGTACATACTGAACCAGAAGTTCAGACACTTTATGGCTGTAGCCTGGAAAACTGGACTGACCAGTCGCGCTTTGTCATTTGGTCTCCGAGGGGCTGAGGACTCAATGAACAGGTAGTGCCCTAAAAATGAAAGAACCTTCATGATCAATGCCAGTTTTTGACAATCTGAAAACAAAGCAATATATCTAAACACAATTATCTAAAGACATGAATTCTTAGCCTGTGTTTATAAAATCCAAAGCTTCCTATGCTGGGGATATCCATTGTAAATGTTTGAACATGTCATTTAACCACTTGTGTGATATGAGGCCTTGACCCTTACAAAATATGAAATCGTCATCTAATATTGTTTTGAAGTTACATTATGTCTATTATGCTGACAGACAAAGATACTATTCATTTCTGTTATTGATCATGGTGATAATAAAATTCACTCATTTGACTGATTTTTTTTAAATTGATGATGTTTGCTGTTAATTTTTTTTTTCAAATATCCCCACATAATATTAAATCAGAAATAGGTGCTAAATGAAAGATTTTTTTCTCAACACAGAAAGTTTTTCTAACCTTTAGAGTTTCCAAGTGTGTGGTCATTGCTTGGTCCAGTCTGTTGACTTGTTGTTCCTCCTTGACCTCTGAGCCAATCAAATTGATCTCCTGTCCGTGTATTTGTCCAAGAACAAGTTCCCTCAAAGTCACATGACCCTGAAGAAAATTTGTGAATTTTAAATTCTTGATAATTACAAAACTGATATGTACATGTATATATAACACAATTCCAATACATTCATTTGGTAGTTTCATTTTATGTTTTACCCACAGAAAAATTATTCACATAACCAAATGACACCAACACTGATATTTAAAAGAAATTACCCTGAGAACTGCCACAAGGTTGTGCTAGAGTTTTGACATCATCAACTGCAATGTCCCCAGCATATCCTCTACCAACTATTCCCTCAAAACCAACCTATTATACAAACAGACAACAAAATAAGTAACTCAAAAACAAATGAAATCTGGAGATAGGGACCTAAGAATATATTCTACTGAACAGCAGTAACTCACCTGGTAGTTAGTGAAGGATTGGTCAATCGTCACCTCACCAAAGACCCACTTGTTGCCCTGGTTCAGAGATTTTGTCCAGACAACCTGGGTTCCATTTAAAACAGCAGACTTAACAAACACATTCAGAGTTCCAATGTGTGGTCCATACATGTGGTAATAGAACTGGAAGCACATGGCAGACCCTCCAGCTACTGTGGGGCTGAGAATACGGGCTTTGTCTCCACGGCGGCGAGGTGCACTGGTCTCAATGTAGATATATTTACCTGTGTTTGAAATCGGAAGAAATTTAAAACAAGCAATATTTGGTTTTTAAGAGTTTTTCAGGTTATACAACTGGATAAGAGCATAGTACATTCTTCAAACAATAAATTTTCAACTATAATCTAGAAATCTAAATAACTTTGACCCACCGGTGGCAGTCCCTGAGGTGTGGTCAGCTGAGGGTCCTGTCCCAGAAGAGGTGGTGTGACCTGCTTTTGGTGTCCAATCAAATTGGTCAGTTTTGTCCTGGGTCCAGCCACAAAGAGTGGGGCTTTCAAAGGAACACTGGATTCCACCTGAATATTTAAACAAGATTATCTTTTATCTCTCTCTTAATTTAAGTCAATATTCACACACAAAAAAAAATCTACTCACCTGCTGAGGAACAAGCTCCTGTGATTAATTTGATGTCATCTAGTCCAATGTCTCCACGGTAACCTGTTCCGACCAGAGCCTCAAAAGCAATGTTGAATGAAGTTGTCTGAGCAGGAATTGGGAGCTGGCCCTTGTTCCACTTGTTACCTTGTGTTCCATGCTTTGTCCAAACTGCATTTCCCAATTGTCCATTTTTCTGAAAAGTGCATTTTATAGAGATTAAAAAAAAATGATACTCATTTAAATCAGAATATCACAGATTATCATCATTTTTAGTTTTTTTATCATTAACTGTTGCATAAAATAATGTACAATTAAGGTGCTATTGTGAAGTGTACAAAGCAGACAGTGACACAGGACTTTGACAAGCCTTTACCTTGAGGTAAACATTGAGGCTGTTGATATTGGCTCCATACATGTGGTAATAGAACTGTAGACAGTACTGGTTGTTGGCAGGTACAGCTGCTGACAAAAGTCGAGCACTGTCATTCAAGTGTCGAGGGGATGACGACTCAATGAAAACATACCATCCCTGTGCTGTAAGAAAAAACTTAACATTTACCATCCGATAAAAGCTGTTGAATAATCTGTCTTTTTAAACTTTGCTAAAATCAATACACGGAACATAATTTTGTAGTTTTAAGATTTTTCTTAGAGACATCAAGCTGACTTGTGTGCACTGTGGGTTAATAAACACACTAAAATGTTGAAAGCAATCACTATATTTATTGTTGCTTACCATTTTGTTTTGTGTGGTCATTGGCTTACCATTTTGTTTTGTATGGTCATTGGCTTACCATGTTGTTTTGTGTGGTCATTGGCTTACCATTTTGTTTTGTGTGGTCATTGGCTTACCATTTTGGTTTGTGTGGTCATTGGTTTACCATTGTTTTGTGTGGGTATTGGCTTACAATTTTGGTTTGTGTGGTCATTGACTTACCATTTTGTTTTGTGTGGTCATTGACTTACAATTTTGATTTGTGTGGTCATTGACTTACCATTTTGATTTGTGTGGTCATTGGCTTACCATTTTGTTTTGTGTGGTCATTGGCTTACCATGTTGTTTTGTGGGGTCATTGGCTTACCATTTTGTTTTGTGTGGTCATTGGTTGGTCCAGTGTTGACTGACCCTGTGGGTCCTTGAGCTCTTGTCCAGTCAAACACATCTGTCTTATCTTGTTGCCAGGTACATAGGTTGGTCTCAAAATCACAATCATACTGAGATTGAGATACTACAAAACAGTCAAATGAAACATAATTACACCTACAGAAATAAATACAGTATAAGTGGAATTTTTAGCGGGACGCAAATTTAGCGATTTATCCATAAAAATTGGTAATTTTTAGCGAGAAGTAATTTTAGCAATTATATATTGACCAAAACAGAAGCTATAACAATTGATACGCAATCAATTTTTAGCGATATTCAATTTTAGCGATCTCAACACCCTCGCTAATAATGCTAAAATTGAATCCTCACTAAAAATTCTGCTTATACAGTACATTTCACAAATCTTACAGTCAAATGAGGAATAATTACATCCACAGGAATTATCTCTCTTTCACAAATTATCAAATCTAACATACAAGACGTTTTAGCAAAGAGATTTCTTCCCTGGCCATACTTACCAAATGGAGGTGGAGTTGTTGTAGCAGGAGCTGCAGTCGTACTTGTAGCATTGATAGGATTGGCTTTTGATGGGATTACTGTCAATAAATATTCTCATAGAGTTGTTTGATAATATCTATATCAATATTTGTTTTTATTGATTAAAAATGATTCAGAACAAATGAATTCAATAGTTATTATCAGCCTCTGACCTCCACATTGTGTGTTTGTGAAGGTGATGTCATCTATTGCAATGTCCCCTCTGTAGTTGTTTCCTCGAACTCCTTCTATTACAACCTGTTATTGGAAATGAGAATTTTTTCCTTATTTTCAAAATAAGCTTCTCAGCTTACACAGTTTAATTTACAATAAAAAGAATGCCAAAATTAGAAAGAAAATGATGCCATGTTTTTTTTTTTTAAATATTTCATGGATTTCATTTGTAAGTCATCTTTAATATTGAGAGAACTGTCTGCAAAATTTTAAAATTTTACCTACATGTATCTTTCAAATTTGAAGGTATGAACATAATCTACAGTATCAGAAATTCTAAGTTATCACTTTACTGACCGTATAGGAACTGGTCTGTTTGGGAATAGAGAGCTGTCCTTGATTCCACTGGTTGCCTTGGTTGCCAGACAGAGTCCACGACAAAACATTGCTACTGCCATTTACATACACATTCAGACTTCCTGTTAATAAATCAACGTATAATGATTACTGTTAACCAACTTTTATTTGCAATCCAGAAATATCCGCCGATTTTTGCAACCTTATTTTACTGGCAATTATTTCTCATTGCGAAACAATTATTCACCTTTGAATTTATAATGGTGCGAAAAATTTAAAAAAATTAATAATCGCGGATTGATTCCAAACTAAAGAATCCCGAATAAAAGATGTTGCAAATAATAATCGATTTACGGTACTAAACCATATCTGTCAGTAATGTGTAAGAATAAATAAATTGGTTACTGGTTATTAACAACAGAAATTCACAAGATTTTCCTCTAAACAATACCTACCAACCCCACTGCCAAACATGTGGTACCAGAATGACATACATCCAGAAGAGGAGGGGTTAAACTGAGGGCTCACCAACCAGGCCTTGTCCCCTGCTACTCGGGGATTTGAGGTTTCAATGAACATGTAGTACCCTAAAGCATCAAGTCAGATATTGTCATTACTGGGTATTGAGAAAACTTTAAGTTACATACATGATCCAATTTTCAAATTTTATTTCAATAGATGTAACCCTATACCTTGGTTGTCTTGTTGAGTGTGGTCACTCTGAGGCCCTGTGAACTGACTATTGGTCTGCCCCTGTTTTCTCAGCCAATCAAAATTATCTCCCTGATTTGTGTTCCTCCAAGCGCAGGTGTCCTTTTCAAAGTTACAGTCCCCAGGATTTCCACAGGAACCACTGGAAACCTGAACGTCATCAATGGCTATGTCGCTTTGGTAACCACTTCCTATGATGCCCTCAAAAACAACCTGCAAAAAATTAAAAATAAACCTTCACCTTTTCCTTCTTTCAGTTAGCTTAAAATATCAAAATCTACAAAATAATATCAGATATTTTTATTATCTCATACATCACATATGGGTATAATGATGAACAAGAATATCCATGGATTTAAATGAACTGCTAATTGCTGGTTTCAAATTTAAAAACATCAATGTGTTCTATCATGCCACACTTGGATTACACAATGGACATCTCCACTGGGTTGTGAATAATTTTACCTGCCATGTCGCCTGTTGAGTGACAGAGACTTGTGCTTTTAACCATTTATTTCCCTGGTTTCCTGTTTTTGTCCAGATGGTGCTGCCTAGTACATTACCAGACCTAGCATACACATTGAGTGTCCCCATAGTGTTTCCATACATGTGGTACCAGAAGCTGACACAAGAGCCTGGGGTGGCTGGGTTATCCGGGCTAATGAGGCGAGCCTTCTGTCTCGGTCTTCTTGGACTGGAGGACTCAGTGTAAAAGTAGTGTCCTACAGAAAATGATGCATAGTGTTTATTATACCAATCCTTGTTAATATACTTGGCAAGACCTCAGTTGTTTCATATACAATTTAGTTAATTATAAAAATTTGTACAGTGTTCAATCACTGTATTACCCTGGAGAATGTTATACATTATTAGTTTCTCTCAGGAAAAGTAGAAATTAAAATACCAAACATCTGCTGGCTCTCATTTCTTAAGATGTATTCTTATACAAATTACCCATAAGGATTGTTAATGAGTCACAATTTACATTTTTGTCTTTGCTTACCTGAGGAGGTGCCATAAGTATGGTCATTATTGGGTCCGGTGCCACTTGAAGCTGTACGTCTACTGGTCCAGGTCCACTGAAAATCATCATTACTATCTTGTCTATAGCCACAGTAAGTTCTGTCCTCAAATGTGCACAAACCACCAGAGGTAGTTCCTGAGAATTACATAGAAGGAATAAAAACCAACAAAATATTTCAAAATTTTCAAAAGTAAATAATGCATCAATATCTTTGTAAAACTACCATTACATCCCAGTTTTGCTCATCCATTCTATTTTTTTTTTTCATTTATCATATTTTAGGAATATATATATTTAATAACTTCAACTAATGTTCTCAAAGTTTTTTTGTTCAGAAGACAGTGGAATAAATAATACCAGAACATGATCCCATGGATACAGTGATATCATCAAGAGCGATGTCTCCTCTATAGCTGGTGCCCCTCACTCCCTCAAACATGATCTGGTAAGACGATGAACTCTGTACGTCCACGGAGGCAGAGTACCACTGATTGCTACGGGTCCCTGTCCGACTCCACACAGGTGTTCCGAGGGAACCACCTGACTTCAGATATACATTAAGAGTTCTTATGTGGGTACCATACATGTGGTACCAGAAATTCAGGCACATGGTGGAGTTCTGGTTGATTGGCTGGCTGATCAGTCTGGCTGTGTCATTGACGTGACGAGGAAGGGAAGTTTCAATGTAAACATAATAACCATTCCCTTTAAAAATTTTAAATATAACATTAAAACTCCATGTTCTTGTCATGAAATTTTCCAAGACAGCTTTTTTTTGCAATGGTGAAAATTCTTATTCTAAAATATTTACTACAAACAAGTATTAACAATAAGGATAATGTGGGTCTGATGTTCATTTAACAAATTCATACATGCCTTCATATAAATTCTTCAGACTCATTAATTAGAATTAAACAACAAAGCATCACAAATAAAAGTATGAGATAATTTGTGTTTTAAGAAACACTTTGAATCTTTTGATAAATCTTACTCCACCTGTTGTGTGGTCCCTGGAGGGTCCAGTGTTGGCAGTGCCTGTACTACCCCTACTTCTGGTCCAATCAAACTGGTCATCTTTTGCCTGTGTCCAGGAACAGAACCCTGACTCAAAGTTACAGTCCCATTGGGACGGCACTGAAACAATTCAACAAAAAATCTACCACACCCAGATCCTCTCAATGCATGAAACAGTGAATACACTGAAGGAAAAACAAATCAGTTCCTTTGTTGTTACATGTAAATTGAATGTAGATTTGTACAAAAGTTTATCCTGTTATCAGTTGTGGTGTCAATTAGTAATACTTACCACATGTAGTGTTACCCATTGTGGTGTCAATAAGTAATACTTACCACATGTAGTGTTACCCACTGTGGTGTCAATAAGTAATACTTACCACATGTAGTGTTACCCATTGTGGTGTCAATTAGTGATACTTACCATGTGAAGTGTTACCAGATGTGGTGTCAATAAGTAATACTTACCACATGTAGTGTTACTAGCTGTGGTGTCAATAAGTAATACTTACCACATGTAGTGTTACCCATTGTGGTGTCAATAAGTAATACTTACCACATGTAGTGTTACCCATTGTGGTGTCAATTAGTGATACTTACCATGTGTAGTGTTACCAGTTGTGGTGTCAATTTTTAATACTTACATGTACCATGTATAGTGTTACCAGTTGTGTTGTCAATTAGTAATACTTACAATGTGTAGTGCTACCAGTTGTGGTGTCAGTTAGTGATACTTCCCACATGTGGTATTACCCATTGTGGTGTCAATTAGTGATACTTACCACATGTAATGTTATCAGTCGTGGTGTCAATTAGTGATACTTACCACATGTAGTGTTACCAGTTATGGTGTCATTACCAGTTGTGTTGTCAATTAGTAATACTTACAATGTGTAGTGTTACCAGTTGTGGTGTCAATTAGTGACACTTACCACATGTAGTGTTACCCATTATGGTGTTAAGTAGTGATACTTACTATGTGTAGTGTTACCAGTTGTGGTCTCAATTAGTAATACTTACCATGTGTGGGTCCTGGTGTGGTGGTAGCAGTAGTCTGAGCTGGTGCCAGGGTAGAACCAGACATTGCATCAGGTGGGTTTGCTACAGACACAATGTAAAGTAATACATGTCTTAACTAATTGTCTTTTTTGTGCTTATATCAACATTTGGAGATTCGAGATTTAAAGGATTCTTTTTTTAAATGTTATATTTTTTAAATAATGAATACTATTATAGACTAAAAGGTAAATATATTTATCTTGAACATTAGATAGCAAATCTTACTTCTACAAGTTCCACTGGTGACAGTGAAATCATCCACTACCATGAACCCCCTTCTGGTTGCCCCAAATACTCCCTCAATGATGATTCTGTACGGGGTACCACTGCTGATCGGGAATTGACCCTGACTCCACTGAGGGGTTCGAGAGTAGGTTATACTCCACAGGCCAGTTGTTTTGTTACCCTACAACATAAATGAAAAAATTGAATTAGTGATAGGTTCCTATCTGAGAACACAAGCTAAGTTCTTCAATTGTGAACTAGACTTTTTAAATGTTATCAAACTTTTTTTTAGCTTACAACTAAAACCTCTATAAAAAAATCAGAATTTTATATATCAAAAACATTTAATTTCCATTAATAAGGGACACATGTACATTCAATTCTGGAGAGTGAATAATAAATGATTTCTGCCGTTTCCCTATGGAATCTACTAACCTGTTGTACAAAGGCATTAATTGTTCCTGTGTTAGTTCCAGAAATGAGGTACCAAAACCTCATACATGCCCCACTGGAGCTTGTGGCTGACAGAGTTGGGGACACGATCTGGGCACGACTTCCCTTGGGGAGGGTCAGTCCTCCATTGATGTACAGGTATGTACCTATGGTAGGAAGTTATTGAAATACAGGTACAGTAGTGTTCATACTGCTTAAAATTTTAAAAGGTATGTTTCCAGTACAGCTTAACAGGTAATCTAAGTGTCTTTTTCATTTAATGTAGTCTACATAAAAACTCAAATCAAAATGTCTTCAAAGGAGGAAAACAGCACTTACCATTGCCTCTACCATAAGTGTGGTCCCCAGAGGGATGAGGGGATGACCCAGAGTAGCTTCCCTTCATCAGGACCCAGTCATAGTTATCTGTCTTACTATTCCTCCAGCCACAGAAACTGTTCTCAAAATTACAATCCCCTACAAAGTGAGAGCATATTGTAATATTTTTTTAATACATGTATTCTAATATTAATGTACATCAGTTAAGGATCCAAAACACAAATTCAAAAAATTTCCCTAAGGTCAGGAATTTATAAAGAGGCAAAAGTTCTTGACCTTAATCAATTGTCACTGAACAAAATAACAGAAAACAATCACACTTTGAGATTACATGTAGAATGAAAAAACACCAAAGCCAACAGCTTATACCAAACTTTCTAATAGGGCAGCAAATTCACCACAAAATTTATTATACAAAACCCAACACAGCATTAGAATGAGGAACACACTAAGGCTAACAGCAGATACCAAACTTTCTCACGGGGCAGTAACATTCACAGCAATTATACAAAGCACAACACAGCATTAGAATGAGGAACACATCAAATCTAACAGCAGATACCAAACTTTCTATACCAATATTTCTCATAGGGCAGTAACATCCACAACAAAATTTATTATACAAAGCACATCAAAGCAGAAGCAAGCTAACCACAGACAATACAGCTGTCCTGACAACTTCTTAATTTGTCACACAAGAAGGCATCATGACAGCTGAATTGCATGAGGTTTTTTAAAAGCTAAGCAAAACCAATATAAATCCAAAGGAACTTACTCCTATTTCTTAACTATTTATATCACAGCTGCAAGTCAAAAGCACAGATATTCTCTGAATAGCAAGGTGCTTGCATCTGGGAAGTTACTGTTGAATAATTTTCCAAACTTATTCAAATCACAGCTCTGGAAATGTTGGTCAGACCAGAAACAATATAAAAGATGCATCAAGATCCCACACGTGTAAACTAAGAAGTTTCAAAGACCATGTTATATTATATGAAAGCCTCGGAAGAACAAAGCTTTTAAAATAAAGATTACAAAATGAAAAATAATCTTCATTTCCAGAAAGCAAGAGCTTCTTATATAAGTAAAAGCAAAATGCAGAAGAAAGAAATTAGGATTTCAATACATCAGGAAGAATTTAAAAGACAAGAAAGAATATAGAGAAAGAATACACGGGAAGAACTGCAATGCCTGAAGACTTACCTGGATTAGGGCAGCTGGACACAAGTTTGACATCATCAATAGCAATATCACCAAGGTAACCATTTCCAACCACTCCTTCAAACACAACCTACAATTCAACATTGGGACATTGGAATATCATTTATTTCTATATGCAAAGAACTTTCTGCCAAGGACACAAAGTGAATTCTTCCAGTTAAATAATTAAAAATGTTTAGAATAATTCTAATGTTAATTTTGACAAAAGGTATTTCACTACATAGGTCAGGCATTCAACTTTCTATTCGTTTCACCGAAAATGTCATACATGGAAAAAAAAAAAGAATATTTATAAAACAATAAACAGATGACTCACACTGGCTACTGTGGGAGTTGGTAGGCTGACATATTCTTGCATCCAGGCATTTCCTTGGTTACCAGACAGTGACCAGATAGGAGAGCCGATGACAGGCTTAGCTGATGTCTGATCTGCAGAGTACACATTGAGTGTTCCCACGGTTCTGCCATACATGTGGTACCAAAAGGAGATGCACTGACCAGCCTGAGGGTTAAATTTTGGGGTCCATAATCGGGCTGCATCTCCACGTCGACGGGGAGATGAGGTCTCGATGTACATGAAATGACCTGAAATTGAAGACATTCATTCAATAAAAAGTCATGGTATTTTACTTAAAATCAGACTCTTATATAACTCTTTAGACTTCAACTAACTGAGATATCTTGCTATAAAATATAACATTCATTTCAGTATCCATTGCTACATTTCTATTTATCATGGCATAAGAGTTACTTTATCATGGAATACAGAAGTAAAATGCATTCAATTCTTTTACCTGCTGGTGTGCCATATGTATGGTCATTTGTTGGTCCCGTATATCTGGAGTTGGTGGTTCTAGTTTTACGAGTCCAGTTGAAACGGTCAGTTGTGTCTTGTGTGTAGTTACAGATGTTGGCATTTTCAAAGTTACAGTCAATGTTGGAGACTGTGGAGCCAGGACTTGGAACTGGAGTAACTGTAAAAATCACACCGAGCCAATTAATTTAAAATGTGATAAATTTCAACTATATACCCATACTCTGTTTGAAGCATATTAAATACCTCCTGAACAACTTCCAGCTGTGAGAGACACATCATCAATTGCAATATCTCCAAGGTAACTGATACCACGAACACCTTCAAAGACCACCTGTTTTTCAGAAAAGAAGAATTTAAACTTTCAAGGTACATACTTTTACCTCAAACATAGGTAATCAGAGATTACAGAGCTCACCTCAACGAATGTTGTCTTTAAGTAAGGCAAAGTCCCACACTAAACTAATAATCTAGGAGTGTGCATCCCTAGATGCAACATTTATGCAATTTTGGTCTGATAGGGCTTGCTGTTACTTGGGAATAGACTTATCTGAAAACTTAAAACTAGTCACTTATCCAGAAAATGTAAGTCAAATCCAGCATCCGAAGCAAGTTTTGAGATTGTTCATCCTTTGATGCATCATCCTTGCAAGTTTGGTTCAGATAGGCCTTATAGTTACTTGGAAATGAGATCTGCTCCAAAAACTTTAACCTGGTTACTCATCCGGAAAATGTAGGTCAGATCCAGCATCCGAAGCAAGTCCAGTAGTGTGCATCCTTAGATGTATCATCCATGCAAGTTTGGTCAATATAGGGCTTATTATAGTTACTTGGAAATGACATCTGCTCCAAAAACTTTAACCTGGTCACTCATCCGGAAAATGTAAGTCAAATCCAGCATCCGAAGCAAGTCCAGTAGTGTGCATCCTTAGATGTATCATCCATGCAAGTTTAGTCAATATAGGGCTTATAGTTACTTGGAAATGAGATCTGCTCCAAAAACTTTAACCTGGTCACTCATCCCAAAAATATAGGTCAGATCCAGCATCCGAAGCAAGTCCAGTAGTGTGCATCCTTAGATGTATCATCCATGCAAGTTTAGTCAATTTAGGGCTTATAGTTACTTGTAAATGAGATCTGCTCCAAAAACCTTAACCTGGTCACTCATCCGGAAAATATAGGTCAGATCCAGCATCTGAAGCAAGTCCAGTAGTGTGCATCCTTAGATGTATCATCCATGCAAGTTTGGTCAATATAGGGCTTATAGTTACTTGGAAATGAGATCTACTCCAAAAACTTTAACCTAGTCACTCATCCAGAAAATGTAGGTCAGATCCAGCATCCAAAGCAAGTACAGTAGTGTGCATCCTTAGATGTATCATCCATGCAAGTTTGGTCAATATAGGGCTTATAGTTACTTGGAAATGAGACCTGCTCCAAAAACTTTAACCTGCTCCAAAAACTTTAACCTGCTCCAAAAACATTAACCTGGTCATTCTTTAGCTGAAATTGCAGCATCTGAAACCTTGACTGGTACAATAAAACACACTAGAAGCATCCTCCATCTATTTCTGACTAATATAGGCCATAGAAGTACTTGAAAAGAAAACTGCTCCAAAAACCTTAACCTAGGACGCCGACGCCGAGGGTATTACATAAGCTCCCCCAACTTCGTTGAGGTGAGCTAAAAAACTAATGAAAGTTTGTTATCTTTTCACATAAAAAGCTTTTCATATATAGCAAGTCACTTCGTAGTAATTTGAAGTATATTTAGAATTACTTCTATTTTTCAAAGAAGAATATCAAGACTGAAAAGTACTCACATTAGTAACTCCCTGTGTGAGGGACCCTCCAGCAATCTGTAACTGTCCCATCACCCAGGCATTGGATTGTGTCCCCTGTCTGGTCCAAACTGGAGTTCCCAGGGAGGAATTTCCATGAGCCAAGTAAACATTCAAAGCCTTGACGTGTGGACCGTACATGTGATAGTAGAAGCTTACACACTGGGCATAGTTACCATTGACTGGGGGACTAATAAGGCGGGCTTTGTCACCAGGGCGACGGGGGGCTGATGTCTCAATGTACATGTAATAACCATCTAGGAGATAAAATTGGACTTGTCCAATTATAACATCATACTGACAGACATGTAACCCAAGATTGGTATAATTCACAGTTTCAACTACAGCTAAACTTCGAAATCTCGAACACGGATATCTCGAATACCCCGGATATGTCGAAGTAAGGCCACAGTCCCGACGAATTTTGCTTAATAAATGATTAAAATAAACCCCGCTATGTCGAACACGGTAATGTCGAATACCCCGGTTATCTCGAAGTAAAATTGTGTACCCATTCATTAAATTCACATGCGTTATCTCGAAGTCAGGATAATTTTCTGCTCTGATGATCAAGTCCGTTAGGTAAACTGAATGCTCTATTGATAACACCCACCTGTCTGTCACGCTCGGGTTACCTGTATTCCTGTGATCAACAGATAATAGCGCGATAATTATATGAAGTGTATGTATGGCTTACCTTGATCGTAATTATGCAAGCCAAAGGTTGTGTGTATTAGTCTAATGCATACACGTGGATGACACGTTAATTGTTTTGTGGCTTGGGTACGTTTATCTTTATAATCGCTATTTAATGCTATGCGAAATATGCGAGCATACATATAGTTTATGGATATGAAAGTGAAAATTATAGCCATCGAAGTAAAACAAAATTCTCAAATTCAATGCAGTTAGAATTTATTTTCCCTATATGACCGTGCAGAATTTACAATCGTCCGTACACACCATCATGTGAGCTTGTGTCGCAGTGAAGACTTGTGCTATAGTGCCCTGTGATTCAGTGTTGTTCTGTAGTTAGACAAAAGTGCGTGATTCTTCTTTTGCATTTGATTTTATTATGGTAAAATAATTTTCTTTTAACTGATTTTACGTGTGTGAACATGTTTTTCCAATAAAAGAAAATGAATATTTCGTTTACGTTATTCTGACAGCGACCGGTTTTAAATTTACAATGCATAGACGATATCCGGTTATGTATACATGGGAAACGATGCTAGCGGTTGACTTGCCGCGTTAGTAGAAGGATTATACTTCTGTGCATATTATACAAGCCTTTTATTTTGTGAATTATAAAGAGGATGTAAATTTTTTTTTGATTGCTAAAAACATGTACATGTACATTAAAGAAATCGTATACAAAATTTTGAACAAAAAAGAAACATGACATGTTTTTACTATTAAGTACATGTTCACTGCACTAAGTTTATTTAAAGTTCATTTGAATTATAACCCTCGATATGTCGAACCCCCGGATATCTCGAAGTTCATCAACGGTCCCGTCAACTTCGAGATAACGAAGTTTAACTGTAATATGTTTACGGTGTGATGAAACATTATTAAAAAGTTGTGATAATGGAGACAGTTCTTACTTTTTGTTGTGTGGTCAGTTGTTGGGCCAGTGCCACGACTACCAGTGGCCCCTCTCTGGCGTCTCCAGTCAAAGTTATCTGTTTTGTCCTGGGTCCAGCCACAAGTGTCAGTGTCAAAGTTACAGGGGAATCCAGCTACAAAAGACAAGAGAAAGAGTTTTACATGAAGTTTTATTGAATATTGAAAATTGCTTCAAATATTCAGTTACATCTCTATCCAACCTCATAAAATATATTTATCACTTTACAATGCTTCAAGGTTAAATTTTCAAATTGGGGATAAAAATATAGCCCTCATTGTGTCCTTTGAAAACCTCTTGCATTTTCACATTTAAACATCCATCCTCAGATTTCATTCTTTCTAATACAATTTACCTGGAATGGCAGTGACAGATAGTCCCTGTGTGGTGGCCATTGTAGTGGTGTACAATGAAGGTTGGGCATTACTGGGGGTCAGGGTACAGGGAATCGAGAAGTCAAAGTAGATGTCATCTATAGCAATATCTCCTGTGTATCCATTGCCTCTCACTCCTGTCATCAGTAACTTTACAGCGAAAAATTAAAAAACTGTTAATAATGATGACATTCACTTAAAAAAATCTCTTAGACTCAAAAACTGTGTGTTAGTGTCACCCAGAGTTTTTTTTTCCTTTTTGTTTACTTGCTTCTGATGTGTGGACAAGTGCTACCGTATTCTACATCCTTGCAATTCATCTTGGATGCGAAATATGGAGAATGATTGACATTTTACATCACTTAAGTAATTTATTTATATTTCCAGCAAAATAAACTTATTATACCTAATGTTTGACATTCCATTTTGTCACTCACCTTGTAAGGACTGTTACTGACAATATTGACTTGGCCCTGTTTCCACTGACTCCCCTGAGTGCCGGACAGTTCCCAGATTTTTGTGGGGGTGCTAGAGCCTTGACTCAGGACACTGACATAAAGTGACCCTATGGTGGCACCATTCATGTTGTACCAGAACTGCATACATTGACCGGTGGTGGATGGGAAGGTGGCACTCTGAAGGACAGCCCTATCTCCAGGACTACGAGGTGCTGATGTCTCAATGAACAGGTACTTGCCTTTTGAAAGTAATTCAATTCATTAATAATTACATGACTTGATCACATACTATTAGCAATTTTTAGCATAAATATATTTCTGCAAAGAAACTGTTAACCTTAATTTTATCCATGTTCATTATATTTATTACCACTGCAAAAGTCATTTTCCTTATTACTACTTGCAAACAAGTCCACAATATGACATTGCATATATCATTAAATGCAGAATGATGTAAAATTGAACCTTAAGAACAATGTTTGTCCATGAATTCAAGTTAGTTTACAGTCAATACCTGTAGCATTGCCTGTGGTGTGGTCATTTCTTGGTCCTGTCGAAGAACTTGTGGTGGAACCACTTCCAGACAACCAATCAAAATCATCTCCTGAGTGTAAATCTGACCAGCTGCACTTGTCAATCTCAAAGTCACAGTTACCTGTCAGATGTGAAAAAACAGAATCAACATTTTAATAGAATTTATCAATTCTCTTAAATTCATCCATTCAAAACAAGAAATGAAAGAAAACTTGCACTAATAACTTTCAAAGTTTACCAGAATTCATTGTGCTACAGAGTCCATTTCGTAATTTGAAGTCGTCTAAAGCTATATCTCCTCTGTAGCCACTTCCCCGAATTCCTTCAAACACAATGTTGAATGGCTGACTTTTGGCTTTGACACCAAACTGACCACGAATCCAGCGCTGACCCTGGTCTCCTACAGAAATGAGCTAATTCAATGAATGTAGAATAGCAGCTAAAATTAGAAAACAGATATGTGCACACAATTTGTCACTTTGAAATATGTGCATTGTTTTTCTTCTTTTTTTTATGTGAATATTTAAGTTTGACTATCTCTCCAATATCCAACTGAATAGGATAGAATTAATGCCATTATGAAAGAGGCCTTCATTGCTACATATACACAGTCACATAATAATTTTACTCAGAATTAATGACTTTATGGATAGAGTCTGCATATATTACAAACACTAACACAGCAAATTATTTTCCCCACTCACAGTAGTACATATTAATAATTATTTTAATTTTTCAATCAGTGAGATTTAAAGAGAGTATCATGAAAATATTTTCAAATCTGAAATGTCCTATCTAAGAGTAATTTTTCAGGATAGTTTTCCACCCTTTTTTTATTGCTTTATTGCATCCTGACATTTTAAGTGAGGTTTCTAACCTTGTTTAGTCCAGACAGGGCTTCCAAGGTTGCTGCCGTATCTGATGTATAGATTCAGTGTCCCGGTCTCAGCGCCATACATATTGTACCAAAACTCAAAGCACTGATCCGAGTTAGGAGAGGGATGTGTGCCGGATGTCAGCATAGCATTGTCTCCTGGTTTACGTGGTGCAGAGGCCTCAATGTAAATATAATGACCTACCCAAAAAAAAATCAGGAGTAATGTTTCACTTATACCTTCTCTAGTATTCCAAGATAAACACATATTTATTCTAAAACATGAATTGTTACAATAAACATCCAATATCAAGAGTTTGTGAGAAATACTATCCATACCAGCTGCTGTTCCGTAGGTGTGGTCACTGCTAGGTCCAGTTCCCTGTGACCCTGTGGTACCTGAGGCTTTGAACCAATCAAACACATCTGTGTTGTTGTCATGGATATTTGAGTAATCACATAGGTCAGCTTGTTCAAAGTCACAATTCAGAAGACTGTAGAAAGCTGAGCAAAATTTAGAAAAAAATCATTCAGAATAATCATAGGCTTTTTAAATTTATTTTACATGTAAGCTATCATATTTTTGCTTAAGAAAATTGAATTTTGCTATACATGTGCATTGACAAATTATGAAATACATGTACTTGTACTATAATGTATATCTCAATAAGAGATACTCACGAGAAGAGCAAATACCATCTGACATTGAAACATCATCAATGGCAATATCACCTCGATAACTTCTACCAACAACTCCCTCAATCACCATCTATTTATTAAAAAATCAGTACTTAATGAATTTGTTCCAAGATACAGAATTAAATAAAATTAAAAAAAATATGACCAACCAAAGTTTTACTTCATGCATAAGTCTCTGATAATTCCTCCTACCTGGAATGGAACTTTTGGAGTCAGAGTGATGGAGGCTTGAATCCATTTTTGTCCCTGAGTCCCTTGTTTTGTGAAGACAGGCTGTCCTAGGCCATTACCAGAGTCCATATAGACATTGAGATGGTCCACATGATCTCCATACATGTAGTACCAGAACGAGAAACACTTGTTACTGTCTGACTGTGAAAGTGCAATCTGTGGACTGATGAACCGTGCCTTGTCCCCGGGGTGACGAGGAGCCGATGTCTCAATGTAGTAGTAGAAACCAGCTGTAACAAATCAGGTAAGTTTTATACAAAACAGGTAGATACAGGAGAAAAAATGAAGCTGCAGTCACAGAGGAGTATACCGGTACTTCTAAAATTTGATTCAGAAAATATAAAAAGCTGATTATGTAGGGGATACACTCCAAGATAAAGAAAAGCAGTGACAGAATTAGAGAGATGAGACAATGGATGTACCATTAACTGGAATCTCCTCACCTGATGTTTTTTGTGTGTGGTCAGATGGAGGCCCAGTGTTTACAGTGGCTGTAGAACCACTCTTTCTTGTCCAATCAAATTGGTCAGTTTTGTCCTGTGTCCAGAGACATGGTCCACTGCTAAAATCACAGTTCAGCTGACCTTGAACTGCAAGTAAAGTATGGTAAAAAAAAAATGCTACAATGAAGTCAACTGTTACGACACAAAAACAAAAGATTTCTGACACAAAAGACAAATGGAATACAGATAATTTTATTGACATATCTGGTTTTAACGGCTTGTTCCTACCTGGTTGGGTTGAGGCCAAAGTCGTGACTGGTGTAGTTGTAACATTGTTCCCTCCTGCTGGGGCGGCATTCGGTGGACTGACTGAAAAAAAATCAAACAGCATCCATGTAAAACTGAAGCCATAGCCACCCACATTTAACACAAAGATTGTGATTTGTGTTCATTGATACTGAAGGTAGTCATCCCGAAATACTTACTACCACATGTTGCTGAAGAGAATGACACATCATCAATAGCAATGTCTCCAGCAAATCCATTTCCCCTTACTCCCTCTACCACAACCTAATCAAAAACATAACATTGGCTCATTCATCATTTAATTATAAAGAATTTTTACTGTGTTGTCTTTTTATGGTAAACTTTTATGTTTTACATGAATTAGCTATCATTGTGACATTACCCATCATTATATGCCACTTTTCAGTGAGGCAGAAAGGACAGCATACATATGTTTGCATTGAATAAGAAATATATAAATGCAAAGGAAAAAGAATGCTAGAAATGGTCAGACATAGAAGAATAAATTATTGTCCATCACTTTATCTCACAACAACAGATAAATGGAATTGTAAGCTGGTTGATCAATTGGTGTTGATGGAAAGGTGGCCCTTAGTTAGACCTGTAAAGGATAACAATGATACATATGATATCACATTGAAGGCACCTACCTGATATGTTGTCCTTGCACTGACTGGCACCTGACCTTGTACCCATTTGTCTCCTTGATCTCCACTGATCGACCACACAGTGTTATTGGTGCCTGCATCAGGATATAGGATGTACACATTGAGAGTACCAATGCTACGCCCATTCATGTTGTACCAGAATTGAAAGCACTTGTTTTGATTGGCTGAGAACCGTGGACTAACCAGCCAACATTTGTCTCCCTGAGTTCTTGGGGAAGAAGCTTCAAGGTACAAATAGTGACCTAAAAAGAGATTTTTATTTAAAAAATTAATTTCTGCTTTGGAACTTCCTTAAGCAAACAAAATATCTGCCTGAAACTAAAATGAATATTTATAAACTGTACACAACTATGTATGCAGCATAAGACTAACCATTAGTGCTCTGTAAGGTGTGGTCATTGGTGGGGCCTGTTCCTCCAGAGGTTGTACGACCTGACCCCTGTTTCCAATCAAAGTCATCTCCAGACTGAGCCTCTGTCCATGTGCATCGACCTTTCTCAAAGTCACAGCTCCCTACAAACAAAGAATCCACAGTGAAGGAGACTGATTTATTTGGGGTATTTATAAATAATTTCATAAAGTTAATTTTCATGCATGAACCACCACTGCCTAAATTCTCTGAAAAATTTTCAATAAAGATGTGGTACATATATGTACATGTATAATCATTAGACTTTATAGTAAATTCAAATTCGCTTAGACATCCATATATCTAGATTATACTTATTCTTCCACTTTACAGTAATTCTTCAAAGAGACTGAAGAAGTGCATTTTACATCTAATGCTTATCTATGGCTAATCTTTAAAACTTCAACATTACTTATTTTTTTCAATTTTCAAGTCAATTTAAGTGTCTGAAAAAAATACCAACCAGGGGACTGACATGATCCATTGACAATGGAGACATCATCAATGGCGATGTCACTGAGGTATCCTGTCCCTCTTACCCCCTCAAAAGCTACCTGTTCAAAAAAAAAATATTATTGATGTTAATACTCAGAAAAAAAAATATATTAATAAAGCAACAAAATATTAAATTCAACTGCTGTAAATCAATAAGATGTACATATACACATAAAGGTAAAGCAGCTTTAACTTAACATAAATAAAGCACGTCCAGAGACTGTTAAAATATACAGTATATACATAAACATACAAATAGAGGTTTAATTAAATATTGTCTCCCTTTTTTGTTTTACCTGATAGGTGGGTGTGTTTATCGCAGTGTTCTGCAGAGTTACTTGAGCAACATTCCACTTGTTTCCTTGATTCCCAGTCTTGGTCCAAATGCTTGCTCCTACAGCATTGTTTGTAGGTAATATCAGCTGAGAAAAAAGATTTCCAAATATAATAGTCATTAGTTATAACCTCTTGTGAAAGAGGAAATGTAAAGTACATGGCCTTTACTTCATTTCTTATTAATAATACATTGTAATGTGCATGGAGTAATTTTCACTAACTTTTTTTTAATAATTCTTTGCATACCACATCTTGCCTATTGAAATAAAAATGCATCATGGAATCAAACCCTGTTGTATGTTATTTTACATGGATTCGCATAATTGACAACTTGGGGACATTTCTGTGTCTAGTTTCTGTCTGACTGGATATTTTCATTGCCCGACTTCATACCTTAACATTGAGTGGGCCTATATGACATTTTTTACATTGCCTGACTTCATACCTTAACATTGAGTGTGCCTATCTGTCTTCCATACATGTGGTAGTAGAACTGCAGGCACTGATCTTGATGAATTGAGGGATACACTGGAGTTAACAGTCTAGCCTTCTGACCAGGTCGGACAGGAGAAGAGGCCTCAATATACATGTAGTGACCATTGGCTGTACCATACGTGTGGTCAGCAGATGGACCAGTGTTACTGCTAGTGGTGGATCCAGCCTGGCGTGTCCAGTTAAAGTTATCAGTCAAATCCTGTATGTAGTTACAGATGTAAACATCCTCAAAGGTACATTTGGTAGGCAAGGCTCCTGGAGCTGCTGTAGAACCTAAAGCAAAATCATGTCTGTAAGACAAACTATTAAAGTTATATGGTTTAATGAGTGGTATATACATCACCAGCACATTACTATGTACATGGACTTAATGTTATAGCTATTGATGTAATATGCATATCTGATAATGGACAAGGAATGTTTAAATTCTGTATGCAGGAAAATGTTTGCCCTGTTTTAGTTTCATCTCTTTGCCCCCTCATTATAGGTAGGCAAATTGAAATGAAGGAAATTCAAGGAAGAAACATAACTGTATCTGGTAAATTAGAAATGGGAAAAAATTATTTGCATGTGTGAAATGACAAATATAACCCTGTATACAGTGTAATTCTCTGAATTGAAAAGTTAAGAAGCATTACAACTGGTTTTAGAGCCTTTGTACACTGACCTCCACAGGCCCCGGAAGCCAGAGAGATGTCATCTACAGCTATGTCTCCAAAGACACCATTACCTCGTACACCCTCAAAGATGACCTGTGTAATAAAAAATAGATCAGTACTTAATCATCCAATAATCCTGTATTATTCAGATCATTACAAGACATCTAATATTTACAATAAATACAAAAATAAGCAACATAACAAATAAGTGAATCCTCTTAAAAAATCAAGTTGTTTAAAATAATATTATACAGAATAAATTTATCCACATTTGTCATCCACACTCACATTGAATTGTTTGTTTTTGTTGATAGTGACTTGGGCCTGATTCCAGCGATTTCCCTGAGTTCCTTTCCGTGTCCAGATAGGGGTACCTAAATTGGCTCCAGCGGGTATGTACACATTCAGACGGTTGACATGGGCTCCATACATAAAGTACCAGAAGGTCAGACAGCGGGGGTTACTGGACGCTGCCACTGCAGGACTGACCAGCTGGGCGGTGTCATTAGGGCGGCGAGGAGCTGAGGCCTCAATGTACACATAGTATCCTCCTTTACAACAGAGTAACATTACTTCAGAAAAAATGTTCATAATCTTGTACTGATTGGTTGTACAACAAAAATATACTCTTCGAACTCACTTCCTGAGGTGTGGTCTCTCGGAGGTCCAGTGTTGACTGATGAAGTGGCCCCCTTATGTCTAGTCCAGTCAAAAGTGTCCCTTCCTCTGCCTTGAGTCCAACCACACAAATTACTTTCAAAGTTACAGTTGAAAGTTCCCAAGGCTGAAAAATATTGAATTCAAGTTTAAATTTCTGAAAAAAAAATACCATACATGTATTACATGGATATGGACAAACTTAACTTATTGTGACAAAATTTAAAACTGTATCAGTTTTTATCTCATTAACCAACTTGAATTTGTTGAAACAAAGTTTAAAACTGTTTCAGTTTTTATGCCATTGACTAACTAGATGTTGCTGTAACAAGCCGAGTGGTAGTGGGAGGTACAGTAGTCATGGTGACAGAACTTGGCCGAGCCTTTGCTGGGGACAATCCGCACGCTCCATTAGAGAAAGAAAGGTCATCTATGGCAATATCACCAGTGATAGAGCTACCCACTATTCCTTCAATGATCATCTAAAATATTAAATTCATTTAAAGATTCACTTAGACATAAGTAAATACATCTTACTTTCAGTTTTGTATTAATAGGATATACAAATAGTAGCTAAACCATCTGATTATGTTTGACTTACATTGAAGCTCTGGGTGCTGGTAACAGATAACTGAGCAGACCTCCATTGGTTTCCTTGGTTACCACTGAGAGTCCATAGCAATGTGTTAGAAGAGACATTTTTAGAAGAGTAAATATTCAGTGTTCCCATGGTTCTGCCATACATGTGATACCAGAACTTGAAGCACTTGCCAGAGATTCCAGTGGGGGCTTGAGAAGCACTTATCAGTTGTGCCTTCTGCCCTCGTCTCCTTGGGGCACTGGTCTCTATGTAAGCATATAGTCCTTTACTATTATGAAGAGTATGATCTGATGAGGGACCAGTACCTCTTGATGCTGTACCCCCACCATGAATCGACCAATCAAAATCATCAGTACCCCTGACATTCTGCCAAGTGCAGAAATTTCGCTGATCAAAGCTACAAGCACCTGTTAGAAAGTAGTATAATTATAGTCATTAATTAAAAACATATTTGAAATAGGTACATGTAAGTATTAATTAGACTACAGTTGAAATTTGGTATTTTGAAAACTGATATCTCGAACACAATACAATGTCAAAGTGATTTGGAAATCCAAAACACTTATTTTTTAAGTATTTTACCCACGATATCTCAAATCCACAGATATCTCTAAGTTTTTTCTCAGTCCCATCGAGTTTGAGATATCAAGATTTGACTGTAGTTTTTTAACACGATCAGTACCTGGATTTCCACATCTTCCTGGTTTGGCTACAATGTCATCAATAGCAATATCTCCTTGGTAACCATTACCATGTTTTGCTTCAAACACAAGCTACATCAAAATGATATCACATTTCAAATTCTTTAATTTCTCTAAAAAATACAAATACTATAAACACTTGCTTTGGTGTAATAAAAATGCATCACATATTTCATTGTAAACATAATTAGTGATGATCAAAAATTAGTACACTTTAAATTATGGTCCTTCATTTCTAAGCACAAAGAAGGAATTCATAAATTAAAAAGAAGAATGCTAAGATACAAAAGCTTTAAAACAAGAACACTGTCAAATAAATATGTTAAGAGTCATTAAAAACTCCGTCTACTTACCGTGTATGGGCTTGAGGGGTTTATGGAGATTTGAGCCAGGTTCCATTTGTTGCCTTGGTTTCGCTGTCGGCTCCACACTGGACTGCCATCGTTGCCTTGTCTAGTGTAGACATTCAGTGTTCCAATATTCTGTCCATACATATGGAACCAGAAGGTAATACAGGTGGGCCCAGTTTGTGTTTCTTGTAATGAATACAGCTTTGCCACTTGGTTTCTTACTCCAGAGGCCTCAATATACATGTAATGACCTGTATAACAAATGAGTGTATACATGTAATAACCTATATAGCAAATCAGTAAACATGTAATGACCTGTATAACAAATCAGTATACATGTAATGACCTGTATAACAAATCAGTATACATGTAATGACATGGATAACAAATCTGTATACATGTAATGACCTGTATAGCAAATCAGTATACATGTAATGATCTGGATAATAAATCAGTTTATACATGTAATGATCTGGATAACAAATCAGTGTATACATGTAATGACCTGCCGTGGATAACAAATCAGTATACATGTAATGACCTGTATAACAAATTAGTATACATGTAATGACCTGTATAACAAATTAGTATACATGTAATGACCTGTACAACAAATCATGGTGTTGTCAATGATAGTATTTTACCTGTGACACATCCAAAAGACATGACATTGTACTTCACATGTGACTGGTGTGGTCAGTATTAATGCTTTACCTGTGGCTGTCCCTGTGGTGTGGTCAGTATTAATGCTTTATCTGTGGCTGTCCCTGTGGTGTGGTCAGTATTAATGCTTTACCTGTGGCTGTCCCTATGCTGTGGTCAGTATTAATGCTTTACCTGTGACTGTCCCTGTGGTGTGGTCAGTACTAATGCTTTACCTGTGGCTGTCCCTGTGGTATGGTCAGCTGAGGGTCCAGTGTTGGCAGATGGTGTGCCACCTTTCTGCCACTTCCACTGAAGTCCTGAGGACAGTTGGTGGTAGTTACAGATCGACTGAGACTCAAAATTACAGCTCAGCTGTGGGATTGTTGTGGCAGTGTTAGGGTTGGCTGTTGTATTCAAATTCTGACCTGTACAAATATAATTATGAAATGAAAGAAGCTTCAGGGGAAAAACGGAAATGCATGGGTTTTAGAAATACAACTAACAGGGACTTCTGAGCATTCATATATCAGGAACAAATTGTTTAAAGTTTACTTTCTACCATAACTGTCTTGTAAGCCACAAAACATGGATGAAACATTTCAAACATTAAGTTCAAATTGCAATTCAAAATAATGCAATTTATTTGCTGCAACATAATCTGTAAATTTAAGATCACATATTATTACATGGTACTTCAGGAACTGAGTTCTAATATAGTGTTACTCAACAGATCAAATTGTAGACTACACAATGTAACAATATGAACAAAATTTACAAACCACTGCAAGCTCCTGTTGTTATATTTACATCATCAATGCCAATGTCACCTCTGTAACCTGTGCCTTTGGTGCCTTCAACGACCACCTGAAAATTCACATCAATTTTCATTCATTCATTAAAAGAAAACACAGTAACCTTGTTTGAATTTATCCTTAACAAGTGCATAATCTAAAAAATATTCCTCTTTAATCAAACTTACATTGAGGGGCCCAGGTCCATTAATAGTTACTTGGCCTTGTTTCCACTGACTTCCTTGTTCACCCTTTCTGGTCCAAACAGCTGATCCAAGTGCACCACCTTTTTTCACATAAATGTTCAGATTGTCAACATGATCTCCATACATGCTGTAGTAGAAGGTAAAACACTTTTGGCTTCCTGCAGTTAACTGGACAACGGGACTTATAAAGCGAGCCTTCATACCAGCAACCTGGGGGGCAGAGGCCTCCACGTAATAGTAATAGCCTTCTGTTTAATAAAAAGACAATTCAAGGATTAATAAAGGTTCAAGGGAAAGCTTATATTTTTCTTTCTTAAAACTATCAATAATAACAAACAAACAAGACAAAGATGTCTTATGATTAAGAAATCAGACTATAAATAAAATTTTCTGCTTTCGAGAACCATTCTTCATTTTTCTTTTCACAGATGTATGTTACATGTATGCTAGGAAATAAAAAGACATTGCATGGTCGAATGAAATAATAATAATTTAGGAAATTCAATTCTATATATGTAAAGGAGCCATATTTGCACATTAAGGGTACAAACACACCAAAAAAATGCACATACATTATACAACACATGAAGCAATATCATTTTATCATTCTTATTATGTTTCAACATAATGACAAGAGAAATCAGAAACATTTCTTACCAAACTTACTTTTGACATCTTTTGGACGAAAAGCCTTCCTTGAGATTGAGTACAAATACATGTACATTTCATCATTCTGGGAATTTCTGGTTTCTTGTTGACAAGAAATATTTGAGGAATGAGATTTAAACAATTCTTACTTCCTGTTGTGTGGTCTCCATTTGGTCCAGTATTAACTGAAGATGTTGTCCCCATCTTCCTTGTCCAATCAAAATTGTCCGATTTGTCTTGAGTCCACCCACAGGAGTCGTAGGTAAAATCACAGGCAAAGCTGCTTCCTCCTACGGAGGATACCAAAAATAAGGCTTATAAAACATTAACCACAAAAACTCTAGGAATTTCAAATTGTTTCCTATGGCCAGTAACCCCTAATTTTGGATGAGAAGTATAAGTGAGGCTTTAAAAATATCTTTTTTCCTATATCCACTATGATAACTTGAGTGACCTGAAAATTGTTTTATTTCTATTTTTCTCCATTATTAAGAAATACATTATACCTGTAGGTCTGGCAGTGGTGGCTGCAGTGGTGGTGGTGGTTGACAGAGTGGTGCTGGTAGTAGGTGTGGTGCTGACTGTGGTGGGTTTCTGAGTCACAGTGGGGACAGCATTGCTTGGCATACCTATATGTCAAAAAAATCAAAAACCGGCATATAAAAAATAAATCAAGAATAACACCACAGGCAGTTTTCATTTATTATGTGTATTACCATCAGCATACAATAGGTGGATAATACATGCAGCATTTATAAAAACAATTCAAGGGCAATTTACATTTAATGTTGCTCAAGAATTTACTGAATATCTCTTACGTGAACATCCAACATTTGAAGAAAAGGAAATGTCATCTATTGCAATGTCTCCAAAAACCCCATTACCAACAGTTCCCATAATCAGCATCTGGAACGTGAACATTATTTGGAGTGAAGAACATTTTATTAAAAGTGAAGAAGAAAAAAAACAGATCTTTATAAGGGCTACAAGTTTTTAATAAAATTACTTTAAAAGATTAAAATTGTTCTCATCATTTTCTTACCATGAATGTTCCAGTTTGTTTGGGCAATGCAATCTGTCCCTGTTTCCACTGAGTTCCTTGTTCACCCTGTAGCTCCCAAAGTGGGATGGGATTCACTGTTCCATTGGGGAGGATCCAGATTCTTAAAATTCCAATGTTAGCGCCATGCATATGATACCAGAATGTCATACACTGGTGGCCCGTATAGCTCAGCATCTCACTGTTGAGAGTGGCTCTGTCTCCTGGGTGTCGGGGACTAGAAGCCTCAATGTACAGATATTGACCTAGAGATGAAATTGTATGCTAAAATACACTTCCACTTCCCTAAATTATCAAAAATTAATTCTCTAAATAAGAACTGTCAAAAAATTTTGAATCCCAAAATTCTAGAAATTTCACATTCACAATATTTTGAAGGACCTGCAATTTTTAAAAAAAGACATGTATAGTGTACAGTGTATTTAAAAGAGATTAAATTCTTCCATAGACAGTTATCTTACCATTAGAATTTCCCTGAGTGTGGTCATTCGTGGGCCCAGTATTTCTGCTGGCGGTGGACCCATGACCCAGAGTCCAGTCAAAAGTATCAAAGGCATGATCATTGGTGTAAGTGCAAAATCCATTGTCAAAATTACAGTTTCCTTTAACTCCACAGGATCCTGGTGTCACTGAGTAATCATCTATTGCAATGTCTCCCCTTCTGTTTCCATTCACTACCTCAAATACCACTCTGTATGCTGACCCAGAGGGAATGGTTACTGAAGCTTCCCTCCAATCCCTACTTTGTGAGCCTGATGTGAAAAAGATATCTATATAAATTCTACTAAACTTTTTTGTACCTTCAAAATAAGATGCCTCTGAGCCACAACACTAACTTTAGTCATGTTATAAATTAAATTATCAATATTTCACACAGAAAAATGAAGGGCAAAAATACCTGACAATTTCCAGAGAGGTCTTCCTAACACACCGCTGGCCTTTTTGTAGACATTGAGTGTTCCTACACCTGTCCCATACATGTTGTACCAAAACTTCACACACACTGGCTGAGCATTAGCCAGGTAGATAGGGCTGATCAGTCGAGCTTTGCGACCTCGGGGTTGGGAGGATCCTTGTGTGAACATGTAATGTCCAGCTGCCGTTTTATAGGTGTGGTCACTGAGGGGTCCAGTATTGGTGGACGAGGATCGGCCACTACCCCACCGCCAGTTAAATCTATCTGTTGTGTCCTGTACAAAGCCACAGAATTTATTGTCCTCAAAAGTACAGCTGCTGAGTCCTGTTGTGGGGGAGGGAGTTGTTCCTGTGAAGAATATGCCTACTTCAAAACCAGTCCTGATTTAAAGCAGTTCATTTATTTCCACATCAGACAGTTAGTTAAGTGTAGTGATGTACGTGTATAAAAGAAGCATTTAAATCAGCGTTACCATACCTTGTGAACATGTTCCATTAGCTATTGAAATATCATCAACAGCAATATCACCTAAATACCCAGCTCCTCTTGTACCCTCTAGGATTACCTGTCATAAAACAGGTATTTCAGGAAGTTTATATAATACTTCTAAATTATTTAATTGCAACACTAAAGAGAATTGATAGAGATAGATTAATCTAAATAATAGTGATATCCATCTACTCTTTCTATGATCATATCTCTGTTTTGTTTAGCTCTAGCAGGCATCATGACTGAGTATTCTTACGTTAAAGACACTCTTGGCACTGATGTCCACGGAGGCTAAATTCCATCTTCTGCCCTGTGTTCCTCTTCTTTTCCAGATTGGTTGAGAGGGCATTACCAGACCAGCCTGTACATATACATTCAGATTGTCCACATTTCGTCCATACATGTAGTACCAGAATTTGAGACACATTTGGCCCTGACTTGGAGGTTGGACATTGGGACTGATAAGCTGTGCCTTGTGTCCTGGCTTGGCTGGGGAACTAGCCTCAGTATAAATGTAGTAACCCCCTAAAGAAGACAAAAAAATTCATAAGTTTATCAATTATTAAAATCAAATTTCCATATATCATTTGAAAGATGATTTATTGCAACTTAAACTTCCGGGTACATAACATAGAAAGTCATATATTACAATTTTTAATAGACTAATCTGAGTAGATGGTATACTGACCACCGGTGTGGTCACTCGGAGGTCCAGTGCCAGAGCTGACTGTGGGTCCTCTGTTCCGTGTCCAGTTGAAGTCATCTGTGGTGCTCTGGGTCCATCCACACAAGCCAGTGGTGAATTGACAGTTAAATGGTCCATTGTTAGGGGCAACAGTCGTGGTCATTGGTGTAGTTCCTGTCACTTGGGGTGGGCTGGCTTTAGTAGGTTGTACTATAAACAAGTATATTTGTTAAATCAATTTTTGATAAATTCTATGTGGCTTAAACTTTTAGGCACCTTAAATAATTTGCAAAGCATGTTGATAAAGTTTTACATTAAAAAATGTCCATGTTTTTTTTTTTTTTTTTGGGGGGGGGGGGGAATTGTAACTGCACAATAAAATATATCCTAGGTTTAGCACTTAATGTGATACAATCACTTTACTATCAGATCTGTGATCAAAGAAGGATACAGAAGATTAACAGAAAATAATTTATCCTTACAGCCACAGTTTTGATTGGAGAAGGTGATGTCATCCAGTGCTATGTCCCCGGTGTAACTCCGTCCTCTACGTCCCTCAAATACAATCTTATAGTTCTGTTTGGATGAGATAGGGGCCTGTCCATTCAACCACTGATTACCCTGGTTACCCTGCAGAACCCACAGTGTTTGATTTCCACCACCTTCAATATGATATATTAAAAGATATTAGCAAAACAATATAGAAGTACATATCAAATATGTACATGTATATATCCATAAAGAGGTTGTTTACATTCCATCAAATTTTTAAAAACAGGCACTGTCATGATTCATTTTAGAAAAAAAAAAACTGTACCCATTTTAAATCATATAAATAAAAAAAAAAATAATAATGTATGTTAAGGATTTTTTTCTATCTGAGTATCTGGGATACATTATTTTCATTAATTGTTGATTGTGAACAGAAGATCTCTTTACCTGGTATTTTCAAGTACACAGTGAGCGTGTCTATAGTCTGTCCCTTCATATTATACCAGAAGTTGATACAACCAGCTGTTGTAGGAGGCATGGTGTTACTGACTAACCAGGCAGTGTCTCCTGGCTGACGAGGTGCAGAAGTCTCAATGTAGACATAATGTCCTGCATCAAAAAAATAAAATAAAGCATTTAATATGTCAAATAGTGTTTATACATTTATAATTGTAAAAAAAAAAAATCTATGAAAAAGTCATGTTCTTTAGGGGGGAAAATGATTCCCAAAACTTACTGTTCTTGTCTCATTTTTACATAATGAAAAATATTTGCTGCAGGAATGTTTACAGTGCATGATCATGAAATCATGCTCATAAAAATAGCAATGACTTTTTTTTCCCAAAAGAAACACCAATAATGAGATATTTACTGTATATATTTTGTAATGAAATTATTTCCATTAAATTGCTACTTGAAGTCATGCACAACCCTGACCTTGTCGAGTTCCCAGGGTGTGGTCAGCCACAGGTCCTGTACTTGAGGTTCTGGTACCTCCCTGATTTCTGATCCAATCAAAATCATCGCCACTTGCTGGGTTATTCCAGCTGCATAGATCAGTTTCAAAATCACAGGTTCCTGTTAATAAGCAGTGGTAAATAACCTTTCTTTCATAAAATTAATCAATTCTGTTAGTACTCTTTACTAGATGCCTTTAAGAAAAATTATTTTTAAAAAAGGGCTATTTGGTTCAAAGTAGTTAAAACTCCCATTTCTTCTTTTATTTTGATACCTGAGTATTTTGTGAACAAAAAGGACTCTGGGCTTTAAATCTACATTCACAGATACCTGTAGTACAAGTTCCTTTTGTAAATGACACATCATCAATGGCTATATCTCCTCTGTAGTTAGTTCCCCTTATGCCTTCAAACACAACCTGAAAAAAAGAAAGATTTCCAGTATTACCTCCTTGCCTTTTATCAAAATATTTATCAATGAGAAAGCAATTCCTTTTTGCAATGCCTTTAACATTCCTGGATTTCACAACAAATTAAAGCCATTTTTTTTTTAAAGAAATAATCTAAATAAAGGATGCATCTCTGCTGTGAAATCAGTAAGACACCTTGTATCCCTGGGAAGCGGTGCCCTGAGGTACACTCATCTGTCCCTTGGTCCAGCTATTTCCTTGATTTCCCTGAAGGGTAAATAGTGGACTACCCAAATTTGATCCGACCTGTCGATTAGAAAAAAACTTCACTAACAATAGAAATAATTTTTCTAAAAAAGAAAATCCAAATCTTTAAACTTGTCTTTAACAGTGTTATTTTAATTTTAATGATCTTCCTTTAATACAACTTCTTCATACCTTTGCATAGACATTGAGTGTTCCAACTCCATTACCAAGCATATGGTAGTAGAATTGAACACACATATCTGTTCGGTCTGTATAGCGGGGAGACAGGAGGCGGGCGATGTCATTTGGACGACGAGGGGATGAAGTCTCGATGTATACATAGTGACCTGAATTAAGAAGGATGAATATTTCTTTTATATTCTTTTACCGTTGTAAATTTACAAAAAGAAGAATAGTACAAACTGTTTCACTTTTTTTTCATTTTATATATCATCATATCTTTATATAAAATATATCATCTTTTTAAATTTTTTTTAGAAACACTGGATTTTTTAAACAATCTTTTAGAGCAGAAAAAGCTATTAACCCTTTTTCCAAAAGAACTTAAGCCCACAACCCCAAAATCTAAGGTGTTCTAAATCCATGAATACTAACTTTGCAAAAAAAAAAAAAATGCTTGTATAAAAATCACTTTAAGGTTCATCATCCCTCTGTACACTCAAATGAAATTTTGCTTTAATGACAATGATTTTCCTAAGGCAATCTAATTTATAATTATAAACATTTTTAGCATACACTGCCTTGCAAAATTTGAAATAAATAAACATTTTTTTAAAGGGATAATACTTAGTACATCAAAAATCCCAATGAGAGTTATCTCTCTCTTATCAGAGGATCAATGAACCTTGAATTCTTCACATATATTCAAAATCAATTTCCAAAAATTTAAATCACAAAAGTAGACTTTGATCTCTATCACAACTTCTGTAAAACAAGGCACTTGACACCAATAATCTCCCTTACCTCTTGAGGTACCATAGGTGTGGTCATTTGCTGGTCCAGTCCCCGTGGTTGATGTACTTCCTGATTTCCAGTTCCAGTCAAATTTGTCAGTTCTGTCCTGGGTGTATCCACAAATACTACTGGATTCAAATCCGCAGGTTCTTACAGCCCCTGTAGTGGGGGGTGTGGTGGACACTCCTGGGGCCTGGGTTTGTCCTGTTTCATATAGAACAAATATTTCGCAAATTCATAGTAGAATGTTTATGTTTATGTTATTGACTTAAGAGAATTGTACAATGGTGATCCATTTCTTTAAAGTTTTGATTGCTTCAATTCAGAAGTCCCAATAAGACTGTAGCTCTACTTGTATGTACTTATAATTTGCAAGAGAAAAGCTATTTTTAGTCTACCTTTAAAAATTGTGTACCTTGATGTTTCCTACATTTGTATCATTTTTTATTGAAACCAAAACCAAAACTAAAGAAGCACAATTTTGAAAGATTTTTACAGATTATCTTTCTTATATGAAGTAGCCATGGTGACACCATTCATCAATAGCTAAAATTGATAAAAAGAATTATGGACATAGGTATAGTTGATTGTGTAACAAGTATTATTGAAATCAGACCAAAACTGTCGGAGGAGTAGCATTTTGAAAGAATGCCATTCATTATTTTATTATTTGTAACCATGTATGCACTTGGTGTTAAGTCAACTTCATTCTTTTTACTTTTTAAAATTGAAATGGTCTTGAACTTTTGGAGTAGTAGCATTTTTGAAAGAATTCATTAAAATTTCTAATTTTTGGTAACTATGCCAACACTGTTCAACAAAATTTTAAAAAAAAAAAGAGACATACAAATCATGTACCTTGACATAACCTGCTTTTTAACAGTTTTTTTCTTTTTTGAAATCAGATGAAAACTACAGAAGTAGCACTTTGAAAAAAAAATTTTTTTACAGAGTACAGACAACAGCTAGACAAACAGAAGCATAGAGACGATGGACACCTTACAAATACCAGTGTTCAACCAGTAGAGGTATGTCAGATCTGCAATATGATTTACAATAAGTAGAAGAAAATTCAACTTAGTTTACCTGAACATGCACCATTTGTAAGAGATATGTCATCAAGAGCTACATCCCCTCTAATTCCATTTCCCAATCTTCCTTCAAATACAAACTACAAGAAGCCAATATTTTAACATGCATATTACTTACATCCAAGCTTGATGACATCTACACACAAAATTGGTCAAACTTTATATTATCTTACACATAAAGCAAGAAAATAAATTCTCTAATTTTTCACACATTGACTTACATTATACTGTACTGCCACATTAACTGTTACACGAGCTCGTCTCCATCGGTTACCCTTATTTCCTTTGCGTGTCCAGATAGGAGTTCCTAGTATTGACTGAGTCTGTGTGTAAAGATTTAAGGATCCAATGTTGGACCCATACATACTATACCAGAAGGACAAGCAGCGAGTGTTTCCACTGGAGGAAGGCATTATTGTAGGGGATTTCAGCTGAGCCGATTCATTCACATGTCTGTTAGAAGCCTCAGTGTAAATGTAGAATCCCTCTGGAGTAAAGAGATTTATGATCAATACAGCAAGCAATAATGAAAAATAAACACATTCAGACATCTTCCATTGTTGATCAGGAAGTTTGACAGATTTGTTTATGATCATATACATGTACATGTATGTTATTCTTGTCAGTCAGCTTGCTACATAGTTTAGTTCTTACTTCCTGATGTATGATCTCCTCTTGGCCCTGTTGAAGAAGAGCTTGTTGCACCTTTCATTCTGGTCCAATCAAAATCATCTGTTGGTGACCTCACCTGCATCCATCCACAGAAACCTCCCTCAAATGTACAGGATACAGCTAAAAAAACAAAGCACAGTGTAATCGAAGATTTTAATACATAATAATGCAGCACACCTTGACAAATGTTTCTTTATTAAGAGAGATGGATGCATAAAAAAAAAAACATCATCAGAGCCAAGCGTCTAGCAATCCATCCCAATCAATTTTATGACAGTCACTTGACTTGTTGGTTAAGGGAGAGGGGGAAGATCTTAACATACCTTTATATGAAGGTGAGACACAATATCATTTATATGGACCTTCTGATATAATTAATCTCAAAGGGCTCAAGTATGTATCTCCCTTTTCCATGCTTGTATTATGAAAATTCTTTCTTTGTTTACAATATCCATCCTATCATATACAATTTTATTCAGAACATTAGATATACATGTATGTTGCAACTGTTACAAGAATAACACTTTGGCAATCCTACATCCATTATCCATGCAAGTTTGTGCCAAGCTGAAATTACTGTTACTTGGGAATTATGTCATAATGGTTGAACATGATACCCTAGTGCTGACACCAAGGCTATGGCATCAGCTCTTCCTGGCTTTTTAAAGGTATGTTTAAATGATGTCATACAAGCAAACAGCTGACTTTTTGTACAGTGTAGGCATCATATGGATATATCCAGATATGTCTTGGGGATGGGGACACTCACATGATGGATTGGCTGCAGCTGTGGTTCGACCAGGAGTTGTCCTTATTGTTGTGGTCATTGGTGTTGCTGTGGTAGTTTGGGAGACAGGTCGAGCAGTTGACGGCTGTCCTACATTAAAAAAAATTCATTATTTCTCCTGTTAAGTTTTCAATTTCATCAAAATGTACAGAATTGCCTATTTCAAGTTTGGACTATTTATTTCACAAATCAAAAGAAGCCGAAAGGTGAAAGAACATACTTGCACATCTGGACTGAGTGACACTTATATCATCTATAGCTATGTCTCCCTGTATTCCTGATCCACGCAGTCCTTCAATAATGAACTGAAATGAAAAGGTGTATTCAACTTAAATATCTATGAGGCATTATATGTATGGTCACAATGGTAAAACATGAAGAAAAAATGTAGCATAATTATATTCTTCTAAAATAGAGTAAAATTTAACTAACTCTTCAAAACTAGTACTTGTGTATTGTTTCTGGTTTTTGTAAATCCTTTTGGATGTATTGATTAACAACATGTCAAGTCACCTTAAAATTAGACTTGGGACTCATGACAGAGACTCTCCCAAAGTTCCACTGTCCAGACTGCTGACCAGATAACTGCCATAATGGAGTTTGGACACCATTAGCAACTGCATACACTGTAAGGGTACCAATGGCGTTCCCATTCATGTTGTACCTGAAAAAATAAATCACAGAATGCATTTTCATATACATGTACATCAGACTTATAGGTTGCCTCTTTTTGTGCTGCACAAACTTCAAGAGAGAAAATATATTTACATTAACCAGAACTCTGATTTAAAAAAAAATGTACAGTTCTAAGGATTGAGTTTCTATTACAGTTTACAAGCAAATGAGAAGAAAACCTGATAATTTACCAGAACTGTATGCAGTACGTCCGCTGTGATGGTGGGAACACTTCGCTGATAATCTGTGCTGCATCTCCAGGAGCCCTTGGAGTACTGGCCTCAATGTAAATGTAATATCCTGAACAGAGAATTAAAAACATACAACATGCAAACAGATCAATGTACAAATTCAGTATAAAATAATCTTATCTATCTCACACATTTTCTTTCTATGAATTGCCATAAAGACAAGTCAATCCAGTAAGGACCTTGTGACTCAACATCCCACAACCCCAGCAATTAGACAATGTCTCATTCATCAACTATCACATGTCAAAAATGATCAACATATTCTTTACACTGTCAACTACAGGAGAAATCTTTTACTCCATATTGTGAATAAATATTTAAGAATGATACTTATGCTGAAGGAAAGAAACCAAACAAAAGCAGAGTAAGTTGCTTCTGGCACTGTTTTTTTTTTACACTGACCAGTCCCTCGGCTCCCCAAGGTGTGGTCGTACGTAGGCCCTGTTCCTGTGGAACTTGTTCTCCCCTTGTGTCTTATCCAATCAAACTGGTCTGTAACACTGTTACTCCACCCGCAAAAATCCTTCTCAAAGTTACAAGCACCTGCAAAAAAAATGAAATAATTTGGTATTTGTTGCTATGCTTATGACATATATCTTCTCTCTCTTCTCTCCATCTTTTCCTTGTATATATAATATCTCACCTCTTTTGGGACAAGATCCAGTGAACATCTTTGGGTCATCAACAGCTATGTCTCCTTGATTTCCTGATCCTTTACTCGCCTCAAACACAACCTGTAAATAGTAACATAACAATTCTACCATAGGCTCTTAAACATAATTTTTTTATAGCAAAAATTTATTACTTTAGGTACAGTCAATCCTTGTTAAACTGGACTTGTTTCTGAGCGAATTGTCTGAATAAATGAAGCATCCAGATTACAGAAATGTTCCTTTTATAATTGATAGAATCAAATGTAAATGCTGTTCCCCATAAATTTTGTCCAGAAGGTGAAAAATCCAGATTATTGGCATCTGAATTACTAAGACTTGACTGTATATTGATCTTCTACTAAAAGCTCATTTTTTGTTATTTGTCATTTTTCATGAATGCCTACACTGTATGCGGTTCCTCTAGGTATGGAGACTTGTCCAAACTGCCACCCTGTCCCCTGATCACCAGTCAGACTCCAAATAGGACTCCCCAGTCCTCCAGAGGTTTTCTTATACACACTCAGGGTACCAATGTTCTGACCATGCATGTTGTAATAGAACTGGAAGCATGTGGAGTACCTTCCACTGTATGATGGTGCAATCAAACGAGCTTTTGTGCCTTGTCGATGTCCATTTGCCTCAATGTAGACGTAGTGTCCTGAAAAATTAACAATGAAAAACAAATTATAAACATTTACAAGTATCAAACTTTTAATCTATTACTTGTTTAGGTTCTTATCTGGTGAGATGATTTTGACAACATACATTTATAATCAGTATTTTTATCTTTAGATAATCAAGCACTTTTGTACGTTATAATTACTTACTACCAAGTAACAGACACAATGGTCTTTATTGCAGCCCGGAGGACCGGGCTGCTCTATACATATAAGTTTAAGTGTTGGTATATGGGGATTGAGGTGGGAGAAGTTATTCAGAATTAAAGGTTTTCTAAACATTAAAAAGATTGTTAATCAGAATGTTCTTTCCCTTTATAAATTACGAGATACACAATATATTTACTTCCATAAAGTGAATCTGTTAAAATATATATGTTTTTCATATTTAATATATAAAGTTGCTTATCATTTACTATCGAAAAAACGACAGGTCCCTTTTTTTAGAACATCGAATTTCACTTATCGCATAAAAACGTACTTTACACAGCTCGTGTTTTACATTCTTAAGGTGAAAGACATTTTTGAAAATAGGTGATGCATGTGTCTGGTTTCAAATTATATTTTATGCAGCCAACATTTACTTGAGGAATTGATAAAATTTAAAAGGGTATCGTTTTTGTTCGATTTTCATCCGACTATAAGTTTTCAAAATATTCTCGACTATCGTCTCCATCATTCAGACGCATGCCTTTTTCACACATATCGAAGCGGTTTGATGATCAAGACTCATTTCCATTGTTTACTTTATTTATTTCCCGGGCGACAATTGATGGTTACATCAATGTTTTCTTGTTCAACTTGATGCAAAACTGGGATAGGAGATAAGACATTCATATAACTTATTCATAAAACCAGAGTCTTGCAGTTCAGAATGTTCTGATGAAAATTGCTCTTACTCTTTGTTTATCATGAACAAAAAATTACTGTTCTATATACTACTAACCTACTATGATTTTATTCATAATCATTTCCATCTGATCCCCCCCCTTGACCCCATCCCCCTTGTCCCTTCATCCAAAACAAGCAAAAAAAATAATGTAGATTTTAAATTTACTGTACATTAATTTTTTCATCAATAGATAAAGTCACTTTCTTTGATGTGTTCATCCTGGGATATTTGTAAATTTATAAAACTGCAGTGAAAACAGCGCTAGATCTAATGAAAACAAGATCTAATTCATAATCAGTGCCCTTTGAAGACAATCTTATTACCTGATGCATTGTTAGTGGTGTGGTCATTGTTTACCTGATGCAGTGTTAGTGGTGTGGTCATTGGTTACTTGATGCAGTATTGGTGGTGTGGACATTGTTTACCTGATGTGGTGTTCGTGGTGTGGTCATTGATTACCTGATGTGGTGTTAGTGGTGTGGTCATTGTTTACCTGATGTGGTGTTAGTGGTGTGGTCATTGATTACCTGATGTGGTGTAAGTGGTGTGGTCATTGATTACCTGATGTCTTGTTAGTGGTGTCGTCATTGTTTACCTGATGCAGTGTTAATGGTGTGATCATTGATTTCCTGATGCGGTGTTAGTGGTGTAGTCATTGATTACCTGATGTGGTGTTAGTGGTGTGGTCATTGATTACCTGATGCGGTGTTAGTGGTGTGGTCATTGATTTCCTGATGCGGTGTTAGTAGTGTAGTCATTGATTACCTGATGCAGTGTTAGTGGTGTGGTCATTGATTACCTGATGCGGTGTTAGTGGTGTGGTCATTTTTTACCTGATGCAGTGTTAGTGGTGTAGTCATTGTTTACCTGATGCGGCGTTAGTGGTGTGGTCATTGTTTACCCGATGCGGCATTAGTGGTGTGGTCATTGATTACCTGATGCAGTGTTAGTGGTGTGGACATTTTTTATCTGATGCAGTGTTAGTGGTGTGGACATTGTTTACCTGATGCGGTGTTAGTGGTGTGGTCATTGGTAGGACCAGTGTTGGCAGTGGCAGTTGACCCACTTTTCCAGACCCAGTCAAAGTTGTCAGTTCTGTCATTCTTCCACTCACATAGGTTGGATGATTCAAAATTACAAGTGACAGAAGAAGGACTGGGGGTTCCTCCTGGGGTAGCCGTTGTTTGACCTTTTGTTCAAAAAAGTGTTTTAAAATTAATAATGTCATTTTCTTTGCAATGTTATAAAAGAATATCCCATGTATATGAGAACAAATATAGAGGTTTTAATTCAGTTTTATTCATTTAGAATTATTCTGCATGTATGAAATGCCACAAATTATAGAAAATCATAAATTGATGTAAACAAAATAATACCAATTTTTTTCCTGTATAATATAATTTATTTTTACATCACTAAGTTAGAGCTTAGTACATTGAAATTCTCAGAATAGGATATAAATATATGAATTTTACTTCATGCACAGACCTTGTTGTCCACAGGGACCATTAGTGACCTGAATATCATCAACACTAATGTCACCCTTTCCACCATTTCCTTTTGTTGCCTCAATAACAAGCTGCAAGAAAAAAAAGATATGTTTTCCTTATTCTTGTGTAACAGATGTATAGTGTAGCATTTAAAGATGCCTAAATTTTACAATTAAGGAAGGTATAATTTTCAAATATTAATGACATGAAAAGCACAAATGTTCACAAACCTGGCCATTTCTAACATTATTGTTGCCTCTAATGTTGATACGTGCATTCTGCCACTGGGGCCCCCTATTGCCATTTCTTCTCCAGATTGGGTTCCTCAGATTGCCATTCCGCTTCAAGTAAACATTCAAGTACCCAACATTTGGTCCATACATGTGATACCAGAGGCTCAGGCACTTAGTCTGCCCCCTGTTGAGGCTCAGGTTGGGACTCTGTAGTTGAGCCTTTGATCCTTGGCGTCCTGAGCTTGTCTCCAAGTATATGTAGTACCCTTCTACAAGAAATCAGTTTTAATTATTAATTGAAATTAATTCTCTGATGCAGAAATCTTCAAACTGCTGAAAACATAACAATGATCTTAAAGAAAGCACATGGTTTAGTTTAAAATTTTGGTTATTTGACCAATTCACAAGATTTTTCAACCAAACCAGTAACCTTCAAAATAAAACTGCAAAATAAAGCTCATTTACTTACTTCCTGATGTGTGGTCACCTGGGGGCCCAGTTCCACCTGTTCCTGTTGCCCCCTTTTGTAAGGTCCAGTCCATTTGGTCAGATCCTCTGACATTGGTCCATTGGCAGAAATTGTTTTGATCAAAGTTACATGCGAAATTCTGTCCCTGTGCAGCTGTAAGTTTAAAGAAAAAAAGCTTGGTTCAGTGCTATTTTAAGAAATAAACACGTACAAATCATAAAATACCCTGCTGATTGTCCAACAGTAAAGAGCTATCGTGGATACAAATGTTAGTGTATGTTATCTTCATGCCAATCATGCACCTAATGTACATCTTTATATTGCTTAAAAACATTTCACTTCTACTGTTTAGCTCTCTCCCTTACGGGATTATTTCACAAATATACAGATCCTCAACAGAGCCACATATCCTCTAAATATATCCAGTTTCTGGGGCCCAAGGGACCCAGGGTCGAATCCTGCACTGGACTCATTTTCTTGTAACATTAATTATGACTTAGATCACAAGTTTTATTGTATCCATGGCTTTGGAACAGCTTTTACTCTAGGGGATGCCATCGGAAAGTATTGCAGAATTAAGCTTTGCTTGTACATCCCCTTCAGCGCAGTGGCTGCACAAACATCAGATCGTCTGTGTTGGCATTTGATTGGACGCGCCAGATTTTGTGAATCTCGATCCCGAAAAAAAAATTTAAGCTGTACTTATATTTGACATCAGAATTTAGTTAATAAAACGTTATGCAATTTCATGATTAGCCTGAATTTTATGGAAACAACAACCAACAGTCCCCACCCGTTCGTGAACATCGTCACAGCTAGTTACGTTATTGAACACTTTTTTTTCTCTCTACATGTACACATGTCTAAGGCAATGGAAATTTTTACACGATGTTCCAACAGGTTTAAATAATGAATTGCTTAAATACATGACGTAAATTTTTGAAGGAAATTTTATTCCCAAATTTTATCCACGATACCACTTCCTTGCGGTTGTTTTTAGGATATGTACTTAGTGTGAATTTATTCATTAAGATCTAACTATACTCGGCCATATTAAACTTGATATATTTTTAAATTACACATGAATCCAGAGTGTTCCTTAAGAAAATCCAAAACATAACTGAAAGTTACTGTATTTATATAAAATTATAGATTATGGTTGAATCCCAGACATTAGACATTTTTATTTATTTATTTATTCTTAATTATTTTCTTTTCTTTGTATTTATTGACAGCGTGTAATAATGAGGTACGTTTGAAAATTGAGATATTAATCATGAAACTCTTATGAAATCAGAATTAATTTCAAATTGACATTACCTGGTAATCCAGCCGCCAGGAGACAGAAGATTATAACGAAGTTCTGCATCTAAATATCTCCAGTCTGTGATGTTGTGGATTCTTCAAACGACAACAATTTTGAAGAAAAAAATCAAACAAATAAAAGATGAAGCAGTTTCACCTGCAGAAAGAGATATGACTGTAGCAGCCGGTGAGATATAAGTATATACTCCCCTTGGACGTCTCTTATCTAGGCAGGGGTACATCTACGAACGAACAAAGTCTGGGCCACAGATAACAATTTTCACTGGATACACTCTGTGTTTTTGTATAACGCACACCCGCATTAATAATCTTCACGTATATTTTTCTTTAGTTTACTGCGTACTGTATATGAAAATAAAAACATTTATCTGTATCCAGATTGCCAAGTACTGATATCATCTGCACAATCTGGGGATTATTTTAATCATTCTTCCCATCCCAGGGACCTATACGTATATACTAGTATAAAGGTCCCTGCCCATCCCAACTGTCCCTGGAAAGGGGAGGGGGTTAATTCACAATGGGCAAGATAAGTGCTTGTTTAATTTTTGAAATTCAGTTAATAGATAAATTGAAAAAAAGATAAGTATTATTATATAATTGCCTTCACAGTCAAAACTTTTCTGAAATTAAACAGGAAATCAAAATATCTCGATATTCTAGCCTCTAAACCACCCTCCTGGTCGATTACCCATCCCCCTCCCCTTTTCAAATTTCAATGTTATCAATTAAAATTAGAGTCATATGGAGAATGACTTTTATTCTACCCCCACCCCGTGCGGAAAAGTGGTCCCTTCCTTGACCTTAACATATCTAAAGTGATGCACATGACCTGCGAGTTCACCCTTCATACCCTCCCCCATACGAAAACTCGGGGGAAGAAATTATTTTCGCTTTTGTCCACAACATCAGTTATGGTTTGAAACTCGATATTATCAGACACTCGGATGCATGTAAATGTATTGTAATTTCAGTGATCAATATAAAAATGATTATGACTAAGACAAATATTTTCCTATTCTTCAACAAGTTTCTTAGATCTGTAGTATGTCAATTTTCCTTTATTTCTATTACGTAAGATTATATTGTAAACAATATTTTAGAAGAAAAACAACTATCTTTATTAAACAAAAAATTATAGAGTTGTCAAATTTCTATCTTAGTCGTGGTTTGTTGTAAAAAGGGCCAATTGATAACTCGTCGTCCAGAATCCCCTCACAAACCGCTTTAAATATAATTGGCACTGTTTTCGTAAATTAATGTCCCCAGTATATCGTTTAGCTTATTTTATAAACAACAATTAAACTGTTTTGAGTTCTGATTTACTGGCGTGTTCATAAATTCTTTACGTAAGATTGACATCTTAAAACTGTAATTCATGAAGTTTGACACGGGGGTGGGAAGGGGGTGGGGGGCTACCTTTGAATGCTGTTTTGTTTTCTTTTTTCATCTTTTTAATACATTCATAGATATATAGTTTATACACTCGACCAAAGATCTTGCATTCTAAAGGTTTCCAGAAATTTCAGCTGCAGTATAGTAACCAGTATACTAGCTGTAAGAAATTTACTTCATGTACGTATACTGATATACATGTACCGTATATACCGTCTATATACTGATAACATTACATTTCATAACAAATTGTTATCAAAGATATTTACAGTTGAGTGATTTAACTTACAGTCAAAGTCTAATTGTACACTAATTTAAAAAGTATCTTTTCTTAATTGAGATGTTTCTCCTGAAAATACATTTATTTTGCAAATGCTGTACATGTGTGCATATATCATGAGCGTGGTACTGTTTTAATAGACCATGTGCAGGTAAAGTGTACACTTTTTGACCGGGTAAGACAAGGTTGTCCGCTACTGCAGTTGTTATCTATTATTTTATCATATCAATAATCATTCACACCAACACCTGAATGGTACACCGGTGTCGAACTATATAACATTAATATTTGTACACTATAATTCTGAAAAATGTGCCATGGATAAGTTGTAATTTAGGTCACATCTATTAGTATATGTTTCACCATGCAAAAGCCTAGCTTATAGATATAGAACCCCCATCCATCCCCAAACAGTTATGCGGAACTTGAGAAACAAAAACAAGAAATTAGTGATCAACGTACGAAGTTAGTCCTACCCCTCTACTAAGACTTATTTCCGTTGAACAAAATCATGCATATTAAATGCTGTTAAATGACCCATTAAATCAATACTACATAATTTTCCACCTTAAATTTTGTACTTTATATATGCCTTATTATTGTAATAATTTCATACTTTTCTGTAATGGGTTCTAAATTAGAAAATAAATGTTCTGTTCTGTTCTATATTGCCACTACCAACTGCTCACTGCCAACTGCCACTGTTTATAGAGATATTGCCTATATTGTTACTTTTAATATCTTCAATAGGCATACTCAAACCATATGATAGCAAGAATATTACAATAATAGCAAAACTTGGCGGATGCAGGAGTTTTTAAAAGGTGAAGGCGAGGAAGGAGTAAATCGAAGTAATAGTTATTGTATATTTATTATGGTGTATCCTGATTTATTTGGACGAAGGGCGGTGACGAGTGCGAAGCACGAGTCTCCGCCCCTTCGTCCAAATAAATCAGGATGCACCATAATAAATATTCAATAACTTTCTTGTATCATGGCTGTGGTGTTTTTCCTTTGAAGTCAAGTGTACAATAACTGGAGATGCACCGATGGGCGGAGCCAGCAAAACTGTGCCGTGTAAATAAATTATTGAACACCAAGGCAATTTCAACATTTTAAATTACATTGTATATTGAATCTGAATTACAGAATGGGCTTTGTTATATACAGAGACAAAATTTCGAAATGTTTTACGGAACTCTGCAAATATTCGATCCACCGCATCGAGAAATCAAGTTCTTGATATGAATTCCACAAATAAATATCTTAAAATGTCACACCTATTGTAATAGGAATTTTTAGCAGGATATACCATCTTTGTTGTATTCTTTGCTCAACTAGAATAAAGTTCAGCTGTACTGCATCCATAGATGAAGAGTTATTAACACAGCGTTTTTGTTCATGCCACAGCTCTCGAATATGTCAAATGATCAACGGGTATCTTTTTTTCTTGATTTTCAATTAACACCTGAATTTCCCTTCTTCAACTTCGAATTTTTCATCCTTGATATCCAAAGGGTTTCTTATGAATTTCATTAACAATCCGTTTTTATGTTAAGTTGGAGAGCTGCAATCCGACGTCTTTTCTCATGAACACACACATAAATTGTGCGAATCAAAAAATACAGGCGGGAAGGAGAGAATATCCATGCGGTCACCTGACAAAAACTATATTTTTTATTGGTGTAATTAAAAATCATTCTTCAAAATTTGCGACGTAACAATTATTGACGTTTTGATTGGCCATATGATACAAGGAAGAAGTATTTCCTCTTAAAATCAAAACATCTAATTCCCACATTTCCTTGCAGGCAAATAACTTAAAAGCTTTTTTAACTGCATGGAGAGAGATCATCCTCAAACGTCAGGGGTCCTAAGTCAATTCGTTGCCATGGGATGACAACGAGTTGACGCAGGACCCCTGACGTTGTTAGGAGGGAGGGGGGTATCTATATCTGTAGGGAATACACTGTACCATTCTTAAGGGGTGGGGGGTCACATACAACAAAAGAACAAAATTTTTATAGAATCTTGGGTAACATTTGTTGGTATGCATGTACTCATGTGTTTCTACTACAAATAATCTGAAAAATCTTTTGCCTAGGGTAAAATGTCTACCAAATGAATATCTTTCAGTGTCTCTTTTTTCCCATTGAAAAAGGCAAGCATTTCTGTATGTGTGTTTTACTTAAATCGATTTAATGACTTATGCCAGGCCTGCAGAAACATGGGGGGGGGGGTGGGGGGTGTCCCAATAAATTGCCAACATTTACTATATATTTGTGCTCCCTCAAAAATGATGTCTGTGACCCTTTTTTTTAACTTGTCAAGGGATTTCTGTTGCCCCCCCCCCCCCCCGAAATTGTTTCCTTGCCTAGGAACAATTATTTTTACATATAGTAAAATACCTTGTAATGTTTTACAGAGTATTGGAAAATAAAATGCTAAAAGGTTTCAGAAATCATTTTACACTTGGCAAGAGAATTTGTGAATTTTCCTTAATGTTACCTTTACTTTGATTGTCAGGAAATATTAGAGTTCGGTCTTTTCTTTTCAACATTACTTCTCTTTCCCAGTATAAACATTATCCTGGATCCGCCTCTTTTTATATCCTGGTCCGCCCGTCCATCTGTACGTTCCGTCTGTCACACTATCTTCTTCCTCAAACTACTCTTAAATTAACATTAAGCAGTAGCCAACTCATCTACAGGGGGTCGTGGGGGTCTCGACCACCCCCCCCCTTTGGAATTTGCAGAGTTATTAAACGTATATACTAAAGCAAATAAAACATGACTTTGGACGCCCTAGAAAACGTGGACCCCACCATCACCACCACGAAATAGGTTTTTTCACGTTTGGGGAATGGATTTTACGTTTTGTTTTTTTTTTATTTGACTGGGGTGGAACCTACGAAAGCCTATTAGGATCAAACTATGGAAAAAAAATTTAAAAGGTGTTATAACGCTGAAAAGGCGTTATAACGCGAAAAAAGGCGTAATAACGCAAATAAAGGTGTAATTACGCCTTTCCAAAAGGCGTTATTGCGCCTTTCCAAAAGGCGTTATTACGCCTGTCTAAAAGGCGTTATTACGCTTTTTAAAAAGGCGTTATTACGCCTTTCTTAAAGGCGTTATTACGCCTTTCCAAAAGGCGTTATTACGCCTTTCTTAAAGGCGTTATTACGCCTTTCTTAAAGGCGTTGTTACGCCTTTCCAAAAGGCGTTATTACGCCTTTCTAAAAGGCGTTATTACGCCTTTCTAAAAGGCGTTATTACGCCTTTCCAAAAGGCGTTATTATGCCTTTTAAAAATGCTTTATTATGCCTTTCTTAAAGCACACTGGGGACTGATTATAATTAGATTTCCAGGAAAAAAAAGTTTTTTGAATGTGTAAAATATTTTCAGTGTTAAACCAACTTAGTCCTTCTCTGATGCCAGACACCTCTACCAAGGTGCATGGATTTCAGAAATTTGGTTGAAGGCTAATTGTTCATTATACCTATGCAAATAGTTTGCCTGTTTTTTTTTCCAAAAGGAGAGAAAAATATTTCAAATTTGACATGAATTTTTAATACATGGCTAGCAAAGCCCAAAACTGGCTCTGCCTATATCCTGGATTTTCAAAAGTAGAGTGTTGACTTCTCTTAATACGCATGCAAACAGCTGTCTGCGAGATGTGCAGGAATATAGAAAATACTATAATTTATAATATAATTTATAATATTAAAACTATAATCTAAATATTGCATAAATAGAAAGGCTTTGGTTCAATCTTTCATATATTTATTATTTTAAAATAACGCCTTTCCATTTTTGGATATAACTCTTTTTCAAACAGACCGGTAGTACGAATGCGAGTGGGGCTCCCCCTCCCCACTTTTTGGGAGCATAGTCTTGCTATAGTTTAAATATAAAAAATCATTTATTGATTGCTTTTGTTGCAGTATAGTTAAACTCGGGCAAGTCATTGCATTTAAAAAAGATTTACCGAAAAGCTAGAAAAAGATTCCCCTCGAGTTTAGGCAGTTTATTATTTTTTTTCGGGGGGGGGGGTGTTTCTTGTTTTTTTGTTTGCTTGTCAATTTTTATGGGAGGCCCCCCCCTTCAAAAGCACGGATCTGTTAAAGACATAATAATGGCTCTTCAAAAGGCATAATAACGCCTTTTGGAAAGGCGTATTAATGCCTTTTGGAAAGGCGTAATAACGCCTTTTGGAAAGGCGAAATAACGCCTTTTGGAAAGGCGTGATAACGCCTTTTGGAAAGGCGTGATAACGCCTTTTGGAAAGGCGTAATTACGCCTTTTTCGCGTTATAACGCCTTTTGGAAAGGCGTAATTACGCCTTTATTTGCGTTATTACGCCTTTTTCCACGTTAGAACGGCTTTTCTAAAGGCGTTATTATGCCTTTTTTCGCGTTATAACGCCTTTTGAAAAGGCGTTATAACGCCTTTTAATTTTTTCTTTTTTTTTTTTTACCGTAGTTTGATCCTAATAGGCTTTCGTAGGACCCCCCCCCCCCTGGAAAAAAAATATCCGCGCCTGCAACTCATCTTTTGGAATATGATTTGGAATTGGTGATGCCTTGAACATGCGCAAAAAGATTTTGAAATTTTTATTTTTACCCTGGGGGTCAAATGTGGAAAAAGTGTTTTTTTCTACAAAAACCTGGTTCTCTGAACTCCTATTACATTTTTCGCAGTAGCCCATTCATATTTTAGGATTCGATTGAGAGTGTCCTGTAGACAAGTAGATGTGCAATAAGCTTCAGGTTTTCAGAATTTCGATTTTCACTCTGTAGGCGACTGGGAGTCAAGAAACAAATACCTGGTTCCTCGAACTCCCTTTTACATTTTTTACAGTAGCCGATTCATCTGTTTGAATATGATTAATTACATGTCCTGTAGATATGCAATAAGGTCTTGGAATTTGGAATTCCCCTCTCCCACTTCTTCTCAATTTTGTTTTTTTTTCTTTTTTCTATCTTTTTTTTTTAATTTGCTTGTCAGATTTTTTTGGAATTTGGACCCCCCCCCCACTTTGGGCCTGGCCAGTTCATATTTTCAATGAGCAATAAGGTTTTAGAATTTTCATTTTCACCCTAGCCCTACATAATTTGGTGCCGTGGACTTGCAGAATGAGATCTAAGAAAATCATGTCAGGGGCTAGAACTTGGGTTGTTTTCAAGGGCGAAGACAATTAACAGACTGATTAAGGTAGGAAGGAATGTAATGGTTTAGACCTTGGATATCGGCCTGGGTCGCTCATTTATCATCCGGATATTCACTTGCATTGTTTCGACTCTTATTTATTCCTTCATCTTGACCAATCAAGTTAGCCGTAAGAAAACACAATAACTAGGTGCTGACATGCTGACCGATTTTTTTTTCTCGAATGATAAAAATAGATGTTTTTCCCCAAATTACTTGTATCCATGTAATTGTTAGCAGCCTTTGAATTATTTCCCCCATACTAAAGGTAAGACTATACAGTTTAATCTACAGCACCTATTGTTATGCACGAAAATATTGCGAAACATGGATTTAAAAAAATGTGTAGGCCTACATGTTTGCCGACATGATGAACTTCACATGCATTGATGTATGCGACCATTATTAAGAGGGGTATCCCATTCAGAGTTTTATTCAGAGGGAGAAAAAATCTCTTGTTTAAGCTACTTATGGAATAAAACATGGGGACAAATGACATTGTACCACCATGAACTTTTTTTGAGCCATATATATGTATCACATTTACTTACATTCAGTGGTTTTTCTACATTTTTTAAACGGAGCCAGAGCCTTTACAATTGGGAAAAATCATCGACATTTGTGTCAAATTGGGAAAAATCAATAAGATTGAAATTAACCTTAATTGACAGGTAAAATAAAATATATAGGTTACTGTAAATGTAAGATCATTTATTAAAAATATTTACTACAAAATAACAAATTAGACACAGTTCTACATTTTTAACTCTTTTTTTTAATCTTTGAAAGTTGTCATTGTGACTGTCCAATACATGCATTACCTTTTTTTTTTTTTTTTTTACCATAATGGTAGACATAAGAGAAAATCCTACTCATAATAGGCATTGAAGATGGAATAATCTGACAAATCGTTTTTTCTAACTCATTATTAAAGCTTTCTAAATCACCCTAATCATATTTCTGCAATTACCCTGCAATATTAGTTGCATCTGCCGAGTGTAGGAAATTTGATTTTTGTTAAATAAGGGATGCTTGTTGTAGAATTTCTAGTACTTGGATTTACAAATAAAGCTATGTTTCACTGGTTCACATGCATCTTACACTTTCTTACGATGTATTTACACAGAAGTTTGACGTTTGACACGATCCATATGTTTTTCTATGTCTTGTAAACGCACAAAATAATCTGCTCTTCCTCACTATTATTTTAAGAGTCTGAATGACCGAGAATAATAGCGTTCCATTTTATATAAGTTGTACTTAAAAATTCAATATAACAAAAACAACATCGGTTTTATTTTGGGAAAAATGCAATTGAAATTGGGAAAAAATCGGTAATTTTTTATAGGGGAAAGGGCCGATATTCGGACCTAAATTGGGTGTAGAAAAATCATTGACATTGTTTATTTAAGAAATTAATTTTTGTATCACAGTGTTGATATATTAATTAAGGGCTTTATTTATCAAGAATGGGTCGCACAAGAGGGGGAAGAAGACATGTTCTACAGCTAAATGACAACCAAGAGAGTTATCTGGGTAAGATATAGTTACTTTATACTATCTGACCAGAGACATAAATAACAGAGATTCCTAACTCCGCCATTAACATGTTTGTTTACCGAAATATGTGATGGTCCTGTTATTATCGTAAGAAAAACTCTTTATTGGTCTTGTATTTCTATTTAAAGTAAAATTAATATTAATTCGATTATATAAGGGTGTATGATTTGTAAAGTTTTTTATTTTAAAAGCAAACTATGAAAATTAAAGGGGTCAGTGATCACTGATGATCGAAAAGTCGGTAAAATCGCGGCGATATGGTCGACCAAGAGTCGACTGTTGCAATTTCAGATTTCTCCTTTGTTATTGATTGAGATAAAGAAACTTACAAATATATAATATCCTGAATAATTTGTTAATATAGATTAAAAATTTTTACTCTGTTATCCATGATAATTTTAAAGTTTGATGTGATTTAATTAAGTTGCACGAGATTTGGAAAAAGTAAACAATAGGGGACCACAAGATTGCGCGAGACTTCAAACAGTTGTGAATCTCTGTTATTTATGTCTCTGATCTGACCATACACAGTTTAACATGTTTATTATTTGAATGTAGGAAAATATGACATGAATGATTAACAGATACTAGCTGCAAATTGTATATTTGTTTTAATGAAATATGGACTAGTAATTTTTCATTTAATTGCTACGTACAGTTGTTTTACTAGTAACAAATATTTGCCAGCATCAAATAATTTTTTTATTAAAATATTCTTGAAAAACAGAGATGGGTTAAAAAATTTCTTATAAGGTAAATACAGTAAAAGGATGAATATTCTACCCCGTGTAGTGTCCTTGTAACATAAACATGATTATTTTCCACAGTTTTTACAATTTTAAACAATGACCAAGATTTGAATAAGGGCAAGTGCAAGTCATAGAAAACGAAAGTATGTAATTAAATGCGTTAAATCAAAGCTTTCAGTGGTGTCAATCCAGATTGAGTATGTTATCAATATTTGGGATAATTGTAACAAGTTAAAATAAATAATAATTGACTTTTAAATGTAATCATAACATCCAGACTAACCACATGTTGTTTTCCTAGTTTGGAATCATGACTTTTTGAAGTTTGAATAATTTCATTTTACGGGATGCAAAAACCTGAAAAGCTGGCAGAAGTGAAGACACTACCAAAACAAATTACATGCAAAGATATGATAATTGTGTCTCAGAGATTTGATTTAATTTTAATAAAGCATATCTTGAAAAGTTAATCATAAAATGCTCAATTTTGCATACTGTTTAGTTTCAGAAACAAAATAATTTAAATCAACAAGTGCTGTTTCCATGCTTTATGTAGAATTTTCTTAAAGGCATATTTCAAGAACAATTTTGATCTGCTGACTTTAATTATTGGGTCAGCAACAGTATTGGGCACTTGATACTGAAATTCAAAACTAGGAAAATAAGAGGTTGTTATAGTTGACATCCCTGTGCCTGTACAGTGATTTTTTTTAGGCCCGATTTGAAATTCGGCCCCAGTCCCAATTCAAAATATGCCTGTATTTTCCCAAATTGTAGTAGAAGTTTTCCCAAAGAAAAACTTACAAAATATGTGATCAAATTCAGTTTGTTTATTGCATGTTTTTCAGTGAAGTTCAGGCAGGTTTTGTTGTTCAGCCATGTTGGATTTCTTCATTAGATAATTTATACCACTTTTGTTCTTGATGCAAGTAATTAGATAATTCATAGTTACCAAGAATAGTCTTGATTTGTTATAACAATTGTTCGTAAAAGTAATACAAAGACAAAAACAAAGCTTTTTGACAATGCTTTTTAAGTGACTGGGTTTTCTGGGAGATTCCCAATTTAATTAGCCTAATTGACGCTGAAATTCCCCATTCTGAAGGCCCAAGCCCCCAGTCCCAAAGTACTGAAAAAAAACCCACAGCTGTATACCATTCACATTTTCTGAATTTTGGTACCACTGATATGAAAAGCATAGAAATACAAATTAAACAAGACCAAGAACTTTTGGAACTTCAACCATGTAGTTTGAGCTTCCTATAAAACAACTGTACATTAAACACAACCAATTAAGATAATGTTGAATAATTTGATATTTCCTTGTAAATCATGATTCATAATACATGTAATGTTATCCCAGTTATGATGTAAAGAAGATTTTGACATGATCCTAAGCAGTAGTAGTTTTTTTCTAAAAATGAAAGTTCTCTGGAAATGTACATACATGTATATACATATACATATAAATAGTTATATAACTTATATTAAAACACTTGGACTGAGTTTTACTGGGACTTCAAATTTGATTCATATATCCAAACTTGCCCTTATCATATACCTTTTCTCAAATGAAAACCTAAAGATTATTTCTGTAATTATGTCACTTGAAACTTAAATATTTATTTTTACATAAATAATGTTGACAATTTTTTTTTTAGCCAAATACGGATACAGTAGACCGGATGAAGATGGTAAGTTGTTTCCCCTTATACATAATGTGTACTTCATTAGAAGAATTAATGAAATTGAAAGTTATTTTTGAAGTTTGTTGAAGATATGAGAGAGATTCATTGCATATAATTTTATCAAATTATGATAATACAGTGTACATGTATTTTAGATGAAGAAAATAACAGTGGATCTGACATGGAAACTGAACAAGGTATGAGTTATCAGCCTTGATTTTTATTTTATCTTAATTGATCATATTTTCTTTATTATTATTTTTTTTTTTTGCTATGGGTTTTTTAAAGAGGATTATATTTTGTAGATAATGGAGGTGCTCCTGAGGCGTCCAGCTCAGTGAGAAAGCCACCAGACACCCCAGATATTGATGACAAGGTTGCAGACTTTCTTGCTGTAAGTTATTGAGTGATTTTATTTTGTAGTTACTGCCAATCTAATGTTTACATCTCTGTAATATTTTATTTTGGAGAAAACTCTGTATAGCAATTCACAAAGCGACACTTTCTGTCAAGAATAAAGTCTATATGTTTTGATATAGAGTTGTATTACATAAATATGCCTCTTAAATCATAATGATACTTAGTTCATGATATTTTTTGTGTTGCTAAAAAAACACATGCTTCATTGCTGCATATTAGATTTTTGAGTATTGTTGAAAAGTATATTAAATTAATTAATGATTACAGGAAATCCAGTCCATAGAACCTGAGGCGGAAGAGGATCCGGATGCCAGACCAAGCTTCCAAAATGGAGGGGGTATGGCCATTCCTCCTCCAACTTTTGCTCTGAATGCCAGCAAGTCTCTCGCAGAAGAGGTCCTGGAACCAGAAACACCAGTCCCAAAGAAATCAAAGAATGCATACAAGAGCATGTTTGTTAAAGGAGAGTCTGAATTTGTTAGACCAAAGGAGAAAAAAGAGGCGGTCAAAACTGTAACAGAAGAAACAGAGTGGCCTGAAGGTTAGTGTTACTTATCCAGTTACAGGTGTATTTTGGTTTTATTGTGAAAATTTCTCATGAGAATTTGGGGTAACGACTCCTAAATCCTGGAAAAAAAAGTTGATTGTGTGGTTTTATTTTGAATGAGGAGAAATATTTGTTTTTGTGGAATGTTTTTGTTTCGGGGTTTTCTTTGTTATGAAACTTCAGGTTCCTCTTTCATTTAATTTGTGGATTGACATTAAGGTAAAATGTACAATTCTCTAACTTCAAAATAATATCTTAAAATTGCTAGAACTTTGCTTTTTAAACAGTAATAGTTTTCTCTCTTTATATCAGAGCCTACCACAGTGTGGCAGCAGACATTGGACGAGAATACGAGCTTTCACTATTACTGGAACACGGTCACTAACGAGGTGACGTGGGAAATTCCTCCAGACTACACTCGATACCTTCTTCAATACAAAGATTATGAGGAAAAAGTGGCCAAACTTCAGAAAGAGGGCAAGGTCAAACCTCCAGCTAAGACAGCTGCCAAAGAACCAGAAGGGTGAGTTTAATTTGAGTGCTTGGGTGGGGGTGAAGTGGGGGTTGATATCTGTTGGCTCATAGATGCATATAATGATATCATGTTTTGCACAAACAATGTGTATGTAGTCAGGATTTGACACACAGTGCTTGATCCAAGTAAGAGTGCACATGTTGAATCATTAAATTTTCGGTATCCCTTGTTTTCAACACTGTGCTATGAATGATGTCTTTGTAGATGTCTAATTTTTTACTGAAGGCCAGGTAATACTGAGACTAGGAAAGATAATTCATTTAAAACCAAAGCAAACTTTCCAGAGTTATCTTGCCTTTTGTAGAAAATACATGTACATAAGAATTTTAATGATTTCACAGATGTGTTATAACCAGACAACTATATTTTGACATGTACATGCAAAACACAATATCATTATGAGGAGATCTGTGCAGTAGTTTGTCCTATGATGTTCGGTGCATATGAATGCTCATTTTAATTCCAAATTGATTAGCTGGTAACATAATTATTTACAAAGTGTCACTGTGAGATTATGAAATCACAGTCTTAGTTACTCCATGCTTGCATGTCAAACTTCATTTCCAAAAGCATTTCAAAGACTAGTCACATAGAGTAGAAGAAGATGGATAACCATGCACAATTTTAGCATACTGCCTTTATGATACATGTTTGAAAATGATATATCAACTACATGTATATGGAGAAACAAATGGGAAGCATAACAATACATATAGCAATATCCCAGATTTCATTCATTCAGATTTTAAAATGTTGGTTTACAAAAACTTGAAATATTTGAGTCATTAGCAATTATCAATTTAATTTGTCTTACAAACTGTATGAAAAAAAAAATCAGCGTTTAAAGTGTTTCGTCTTCTACACTGTGTGTGTTTTTCACTTGTTTTTGTTATTATCGTCAATCTTTACTATAATTTATATTGACCCTATATTGATCCTTTTATGTTAAAGACCAGCACTTCCTGCCCCTAAAACATTGGTAACTGAGAGCTTATCAACTGGTGCTACAACCACTGCCTTAACAGAAAGCCAGACTAACAACACAACAGGGGAGTCAGTCTCCTCAAGTTCAGAGGTCATTCCAGAGACAGCTGAGGCTCAGTCGGGGATATTAAAAAACAAACAAGATTCCACAGCCTCCATCCTTCCAGACAGTACCAACAGCAAATCCAAGACTCTTCAGCTAGTGGCCTATCATGGAGGAAGCAGCGCTGAGAGTAGCACAGACAGTAGTGAAGATTCTGACAGTGATGAGGACACAAAGAAGTCTTCCAAACGTAGTAAGGACCAAGATGCAGATGACCTTGACATTGATGATATTGACAAAGCTTTAGAGTTGGCTTTGGAAAAGAAAAAGGTTTGTGTGATAAATGTTATTAAGTGCATGAGAAAATTACGTCTTTGTTGCACAATTTTAAAGAAACATTTTTGGCAACACATACCTGCATATCTCATCTTATACATGTATTTTATCATTACTTCATAAGTAATGTTAGGAATTACATCCTCTTCGAAAATATTAATGTCACATACCATAAATTTCTTAGTTTTGCTACATTAGAATTTAACAGCAGAATATTCTAAACCCATCTTGTCAACATGTATTACTGTTACTGTTGTTACAGTCACACAAAGAGCACAAGTCAAGAAGAAGATCCTCAGAAGCCAAAGCCGACAAAGAGAAATCAAACCTCCCTAAAACCAGATCCCTGGTGGACGCCATGAGAGAACAGGTACAACAGAAACAGGAAGTGGAGGCCAGGAGGAAAGCCGCCATTGAGGAGATGATGGCCAGGGAGCTGGAGAGGAGGGTGGGTCCCCCCAGGAAGAGACCCACTCCAGAGGACCCTTCATTGCATGGGGACTGGGAGGGCAAAAGAACCAAAGTTATGGAGTATGAACATGGGAGACGAAGCCGCAGGGATGAGCGAGACAGTGGGTCTTAGTTCTATGTTGAACATGAAGTTATAATTTGTTTACCTTGTGCTGTGATACTTAAAATTTAGTTGAAAAATGATATGCCCAGATAAATGAGATTAGAATGTTGCTGTTGTACAGGTCAGGGGCGGAGCAGTACAGATAAAGATTATGACAGAGATACACGACATAAAAGAGATGATCATAAGAAGCACAAGAAGGATGATAGGGACAGAGACAGAAAGAGAGATGAAAAGAAAAGGGATGAACACAGAAAAAAAGACAAAAATGATGACAGAAGGAGAGATGAAAAGAAACGAGTAGGAAAACTGACATTTATTTGTGCTCACTTGTAATCCAATATACATATAAATATTGATGTTCATTCCACGAACTTTAAGGAAATTCTGATTGTTTATTGTCCTGTGGTTTGTCTTGATATTAGTAATGAAAGATGTATTTCATGTGTCCATTATTGACTATCAATATTGCAAAATTATTCCAGCATAAAGATAAGGACAGGGATAGAGAGAAAGATGAAAAGAAGAAAGATAAAAAGAAAGATAAGCAGAGAGATGAAGAAAAGGAAGAAAAGACAGAAAATGAAAAGAAACCTAAGGAATCAACAAAAAAGGCAGGATCTGAAGAAAGACCAGAGGAAAAAGCAGAAATCAAAAAAGAGGCAGAGGATTCAGTGAAGAAGGAAGTTGTCTCCCCTCCCCCACCACCAATCATAAAGAAGTCTGAGCCCCCTCCACCGGTTGTTAAGAAAGAGGGGGCCAACTTTGGGGAGAGTCATCTAACTGCTGTGCAGTTAGCCAATCTCAAGGTAAAAATTACTGACCTGTGATTAGCTGAATAACAGGGTATCATTTCATGTCACAATTTATGTAAGTATCCTATACATGTTCATAAAGTATTTCACGGATTTATAATATACATGTATTTAATACGATTGTTTTACAGATGCAGGCCTCAGAGTTGGTAGAACTAGCTCTCAGTAAACTGGAATTCTTAGAGGTAACAAAGAAGGGACTCTCCAAACTGCAGATCTTGTTGGTAGAATTGGAGGTAAATCTTAAGTCATAGCTGGGTTTTTTTTTTTTTGGATACATGTTAAACTCATTTTAAAATTAAAACTTGAAACTTTTAATTCCTATTTTGTCTTCTTGATGTGTCAAGATTATTTGTTTGAAAATAAATTGACACAAAAGTACAAAATACAGGTACATGTACTTGTTCAAAATTATTTGAGTACGGGAAAATCTCACCTTGTCTGTGCTTTGATGTACGTATATGTACACATAATGATAGAAAAATAAAATCAACTTTTTGGAATTATCACACTAGACAAGACAACAAGACTGGCAGTCAGGTGGATTGTCGACGGAGTACTTCCTGATAAAGCTGGAAGAGGCAAATCGTCAGCTACAGCAGTATGAGCAGAGTGCAGCGCCACCTGGATGGTCGTGCCACTGGGACAGGTACGTTTATCTTGTAGCACTATTCGTACCCACCAGCGTGGACCTGTCTGCCTGCAAGCTGTTTTCCCCCCTACATTTGATCAGTGGACTCATCTGGACATTTATGCTTTCATGCTTGTCCACGTGAGGACTTTCTAAAAATACCCCAATTCGAGAGAAAAATGTTTTTGAAGCCCAGTCTGAATTGTGAAGTGAACAGACTTTGGTCCATGCTTGATATCATGACCATCTTTGACATCTGACATATGACAAGTAGACACATCATGGTTGACAGTGAAGGGTAGGAAATATGGCCATTTCTCATAGTAATTCTCTGAAAAGTTGGTGATAAAGAAGATAGAGAAAGATGTCCCAGTTCTGAGAGTTCACATTGGTTGTCATGGAAACTGGGGTCAACAGGATATCCTCTGATTGTATTGTGGTGAGTAAGGACAAAGTATATTTTTTGTGAGTTGCATAAAATTTCTATTTTTATCTTGAGCAAAAATATACATTTGTAAATACATGTAAATCAAAAAAGATGAACTTCTTCTTTACTGATGTAAAAGGGTATAATCTATGGGTATATCATTTCACTAAGTTTTTCTTTGGCAATTAACCAAGGTTGTTTGAATTCTTACTTGTGAAACTTTGTCTAGAGCTTGAATATAGTGAAAATGAATACCCCAAGATATTTTACCTATATATACTTTGTACAAGTAAGTTTACATATTTCGTTCATTTGAGTTAAGTCTGTAAATGTTATATTTAATGCTATTTATTTTTCAGCTATTAATCACAGCTTTCTTTACAGGTAGATGTCGTCATTTAATAAAAAAAAATTGATGTTCCATTTCTTGCACAGAAAATTGGGCTTTATTTTTTCCAAATATCATTAAACATTGTACACATGAAAATAAGGTTTAATAAACTTGAGAAAGATGTTTAATTTCTTTTCATTATAAAGCACAAATTGAAAATTAAATCTATAAAACTTTAATAAGTCTATTGGTTAAAAAAATACCTTTTTTAATTTTAAATTTTGTATGTCATATAAATTTTCTTTGGATTTTTTTGAAATGTAACAAAATTAAACTTGCATCATGTCTTCCTTTAGTATGATTTTAATTTATTTGATATAATATTATATTTATATTCATTTTTCTTTGTCATTTATCTCTTTCTGATCATTTAGTGTCTCTCCCATGGGAGGAGAAGATGTTGGTTTTGGCCTGGTTCTCTCTCTCTGTCTGTCAGAGAATTATGTTTGGGCCTTAACTTCTGGACTATTGATCAAATAAAAATTCAAACTTGAGTTTATTGTTGCCCATGACCTAAAGTCTTGAGTCAAGGTCACAACTCAAAGGTCAAGGTCATGGTACTGGGCAATGAGATAGAGAAATGGTGTCCATGTCATAACTCTAGAAATATTGACTGGAATTAATTTAATTTTTTTGTAAGAAACCAAGATGTGATTACTTTTAAAATTCAAGGCCATGAGAACATATTTCATGAGATAAACCCTTAGTGGTTGACTGGTTGTGATCCTTGTATCAGATTTTAAGCTGACATACAGATTTTACACAGTTTTTGAAGTGATGTCAACAAAAGATTTCAAAATATACTGGTATATCTTTGACAAATAGTGTTGGATGAATTAAAAAATTTTGGTATTATTACCAAGTAATTTATTCCCAATGTGAACCAGTTAGTATTACATTGATACCTATTAGTAATAGTTCTGAAGCTGTTTTCAGTTTAAAATTGTTTTGAAATGTAATGTCTCTAGATTCTTTTTTTGCAACAAAATAATTTTACTGCAAAATAGAATGCATGCTAGAATTCTTATCTGACAGATTTTTATTCACTATACATTTTCCTTCAAACAATTTTGATAATTGAAATTACATGTACATGTTTGTTGAATGTGGGTTAGATACATTATAAACATGTTCTCATTTATGTTTGAAGTGATGTTTGATATGCATAAAAATCAAGTTGTTTTCTCTCCCTTGAAAAATCAATCAAAATAATTTAAAGAATTTATGTAAATTACACTTTTTCATTTCATTATCAAACATCGGTGATTACTAGATTACATCAATGATTAATTACTTAAAGAAGAATCATGATCAAAAATGATTTCCTGTTTGTCATGTGATTTCTGTTTTAACAAGTTAAAATTGAAAGAATATTTTTGAACTGTTTGTTTATTTAAACAAGTTTGGCATATTAATCTGTCAAAGTGCAAACATTATATCTTTACAAAAATTTCTCAATTTGAGTATGGTAACTTGCACTTCTAATTTTCTTGTTGCAAGTTAATATATCATTCAGAATTTTGTCCAGTTCTAAATAGCAAAAAAAAAAAAAAAAAAAAAAAAAACATTTGAAAATAAATGACAAGTCTCCTGAATGCAGAGTGGTTTGTATGAAAGGTACACAAAGATGTGAGTGTGAAAAAGATGAGCTGTCACAAGCAATGAAGCCTTAATAAAAGAAAGATACTGATTTTTATCTCTTTTTCTGTGCTGGGTGATCTCCCTTCACAGAGCTTACAGGAGATACTTCTACATGAACAAGAAAACCAGTCGAACACAGTGGGATTATCCGGACGAAGAGGAAGAAGAGGAGGAGGAGCCAGATGATGGAGCAGACAAAGGGAGACAACACTCTTCATCCTATAGGTCAGCCAATAGAATCATCTGACAGAGTATTTATATCTGGATTCTGTTATCAGAAGGGGAATACAATATGGGCATAAATTTTGGAATATATATTGAGCAAATCCTGGTTCTCTTCTCAAGACTAAGAAAACTCCAAACTGCTACTGCTTGTATATAAAATGTAGTCAAACACAAATTTTTCAATTTATCTCCAAAGCTTAAAGTGAGGTCAAAAGACAATGAAGATTTATTTCTTTGAAGAGTATGGTGATAAACTGGTCCATTGCTCTCATATAAATAAATATGTTATTTACCCAGCAGTCTTGAATATTTTTATTCGGATGTCTTCTCTGAATTTCAGTCCACCTAGAGATCTGGATGAAGACACAAGTCGAGCATCTGACATGGGGTATCGCAATGAGGAGGTAGCCTCCAGCTCCACCATTGACTCAGAGATCAAATCAAAAACACCTGGCTATCAAAAGTCAGAAAATTCTCATGGAACAGAGAATTTCCTAGATTCTACTAATGATAACAAACCACTTGGAGACAATTCAGACAGCATGGATATTGAGGATCAGTCAATGGAATCCGCGGAGATCAGCCAGGGCAATGATGGGGAACCTGTCAGTTCTACCATCCAGCCCACAAGTGAAGCAGGCCTGCCTGATACCACCTCTATTACATCAGTCATGGATGAAATCTTTATGGTAGTGCTGTAATGATTTGTTACATTTTTGCATGAGTTTCAGCTACAATTGTATTAATCTTCATCTATAATTATAATTTAAGTTGTCAATGTAATGAATAAGATATGTATTCTATTGTAAACAAGTGCTGTATTATCTTTCAGGGAAAATCAAAGTATGGACATCCAACACCAGGTATTTAATTTATACTTTAAAGATATCTTTTGGTTCTGGTTCATCAATGCAGATTTCACTATTCTGTTTCTTACCATTCATGATTGTCTTTCCTCCCTAGTGTCTTCCATAGGTGTGGCCCAGGTCTCCGAGAGTTATAACTACACTAGCAGTGTGGCTGCTGCATCAGTCATGCAGGGAGAACCCCCTCCCCCAGGCACTGACCTAGATCTGCTGCTGACTGCCCCACCACCTCCTCCACCCCCACCAGCAGAGGAAGCGTGTGATGTCCCCATGGAGGCTTATGATGCTAGTATTTCCATGGCAGTGAGCTCTCATTCCTTGCCCTATTCCAGTATAGATTGCAATCCCATGGTGCACTCCAGTGTAGCCAGCAGTATGTACTCGTCAGATGTCGGCATGATTCCAGTGGAATCTTCATATACATCAGAGAGGAGCGATGCACAGCCAGTGTCGGTCTCACAGGAACCAGTTGTGATTGCTCGTCCCCCTCAGGTGTTCTCACGGGAGGAACCAGGACCCTCAGAAGTAGTGTCTGGTACTGAGCCAGTACAGGAGAGTGTGTCAGGCGACGTCACTTCAGCACAGCTTGAGTTACCTAGCAGTAGTGGGATCTCTAGTGAGAAAAAGAAGAAAAAGAAAGATAAGGTACTGGTCTATATGGGAACTATAAATTGTAATTATTGCAGTCATGATTTGGAGATTTATTGTAGAACATTATATTGAACAAAAGATATTGATTCTACTTTCACTGAATTGTTGAAATAAAGAAAAGACTTTGTGTACTGCTTCTGTGTCATGTATGTCACATTTAAATGTAAATACTTTAATGGAAAATAATGGAAATCTTCTTGCAGTCCATGAGTGGCTCAGGTTTGCACCTCAAAAAGAAGAATGTGTCTACTTTGGTGCAAAAGTGGCAGAAAGTTAAGAAAGAGGTGGAAATAGAGGAGCGGCACCGAGAGGAGCGTGAACAGGCCATCAGACAGAAGCTGGAGGAGTGGAAACAGGAGTACAGCTGGTAAGTCATCATAATTACCACAAAACCTCACACTGTATTATTGTCTATAAACAGGAGTACAGCTGGTATGTCACCATAATTACCACAAAACCTCACACTGTATTACTGTCTATAAACAAGAGTACAGCTGGTATGTCACCATAATTACCACAAAATCTCGCACTGTATTACTGTCTATAAACAGGAGTACAGCTAGTACGTCATTATAATTACCACAAAATCTCACATTGTACTATTATATATAAACAAGAGTACAGCTGGTACATCATCATAATTACCACAAAATCACACCCTGCATAACTGTCTATAAACAGGAGTACAGGTGGTACATCATTATAATTACCACAAAATCTAACACTGTATTACTGTCTATAATCAAGAGTACAGCTGGTATGTCACCATAATTACCACAAAATCTCACACTGTATTATTGTCTATAAACAGGAGTACAGCTGGTACGTCATCATAATTACCACAAAACCACACACTGTATTACTGTCTATAAACAAGAGTACAGCTGGTATGTCACCATAATTACCACAAAATCTCACACTGTATTATTGTCTATAAACAGGAGTACAGCTGGTACGTCATCATAATTACCACAAAACCTCACACTGTATTACTGTCTATAAACAAGAGTACAGCTGGTATGTCACCATAATTACCACAAAATCTCAAACTGTATTACTGTCTTTAAACAGGAGTACAGCTGGTACGTCATCATAATTACCACAAAACCTCACACTGTATAACGGTCTATAAACAGGAGTACAGCTGGTATGTCACCATAATTACCACAAAATCTCACACTGTATTACTGTCTATAAACAGAAGTACAGCTGGTATGTCATCATAATTACCACAAAACCTCACACTGTATAACGGTCTATAAACAGGAGTACAGCTGGTATGTCACCATAATTACCACAAAATCTCACAATGTATTACTGTCTATAAACAGGAGTACAACTGGTACGTCATTATAATTACCACAAAATCTCACACTGTATAACGGTCTATAAACAGGAGTACAGCTGGTATGTCACCATAGTTACCACAAAATCTCGCACTGTATTACTGTCTATAAACAGGAGTACAGCTGGCACATTGTACACTAGACAAAATTGCTAATGCACCACCTAAATAAATTAACATTTTTCTTTTCAAAACTTGTTTATGATGTTTTTGATATATAATTATGTTACTTTGATAAAAAATGAGACATTTAAATGCTTTAACTGATAAATAACAACAATGTTTACTGAAGCGTAACCACTTCATAGAAAAAATTAAAATCATATCCATACTTTTTTGGTGGAATAATTTTCTAATTTTTTCTTAGAATGTGTTAGTTGTGTTCTTTATGTTTGTACTAATTAAAAACTCAGATAAAAAGTTACACCGTATGCGGCGTTTGACTCTAGAAGAGCGTGCTAAGGCAGCCAGTATGGTGTCTGCAGGGAATTCCTTTGAAGAAATTTGTGAAAAATTAAAAGAATTAAATGATTATGAATTTCTCTGGTGAAAAACTGTTGAATATGAATTAACAATCATAAAAATGTTTACAATAGATATTGACGGCATTAAGTGATCACCACACAATAAGTTCAAGATTGTTCCACAAAATTGGGGCAACAGGAAGTTGGGTGGATTTGGTAGGGACACTAAGGCACTGGATGACTAATAAGCGATATGGTAGTCAATCAGGGTATATCATTTGATTTTTAAGTGGGAGTCTGCTCCCGTTGCAACTTCACGGACCACCATCGGTAATCACCAACTTCATATCTTGGCAAAAACGGTGCGCAGTGCACGTCGGGAAATTGGTTTTCGGACAAGAAGGTCCTTTAAGGGTCTTGACATGACACCAAGACATTTGTCAATCAAACTGTTTTGGAAAAGATGGCATATTTTATATACTAGTACCAATCAGGAAAATGATCAATTCACAAATAAGAATAATAAGTGGTGCGTTAGCAATTTTGTCTAGTGTATTATTGTCTATAAACAGGAGTACAGCTGATATGTCATTATAATAACCATGAAATCTCGCACTGTATAACTATAAACAAGAGAACAGCTGGTATGTCACCATAATTACCACAAAATCTCACACTGTATTACTGTCTTTAAACAGGAGTACAGCTGGTACGTCATCATAATTACTACAAAATCTTAGGAGTACAGGTGTTATGTCATAATTACCACAAAATCTTTATAAGCAAGCTACTGTGCAGAGGCAATTAGCACATTCACAATGTATGTGTGAAAGTGTAAACTAAGGCTGTATACAGAGTGATTCAGACCTTATATAACAATCATCTCAATGTGCACTTTTATTAGGTCACCTGAGTCACTCAGGTGACCTATTGCTATCCGTTTTCGTCTGTCGTTGTGCAACGTGCGTTAACATTTAAACATTTTTAGCTTCTTCTCTGAAACCGCTCAACCAATATCAACCAAATTTGGTATATAGCATCTATGGGTGAAGGGGAACAAAAATTGTGAATTTCATGGTCCCTGCCCCCCTGGGGCTTGAGGGGTGGGGCTAAAACCACCCAAATTAATGCAATCTTTAAAAATCTTCTTCTTTACTCCTGGACATTGAGCAGTCAAACTGTTGGCATGATTGTAATGAGCATTGAGCCCTCTACCAAAATTGTGAAATTCATGGCCCCAGGGTCAGGTTTTCTGGTGCTAGGGTGGGGCTATATAGATCATATAGTGAAAGAGCATTATTTCTTTGAAAATCTTCTTCTCTGCTCCTGGGTATCAAATAAACTAACTAGGTACATAGTTATGAAGAGCAAGAGTGCCTTTTCCAAAATTATGAATTTCATGGCCCCAGGGTCAGGGGTTCTGGTGTTAGGGTGGGGCTCTATTGATTATATAGTGAAAATGCATTAATGCTTTGAAAATCTTTTTCTCTGTTCCTGGGTATTAAATAATCTAACCAAGTATATAGTTATGATGAGCAAGAGTGCCTCTTCCAAAATTATGAATTTCATGACCCCAGGGTCAGGGGTTCTGATGTTAGGGCTGGGCTCTATAGAATATATAGTGAAAATGCATTAATTCTTTGAAAATCTTCTTCTCTGCTCCTGGGTATTAAATAAAGTAACTAAGTACATAGTTATGATGAGCAAGAGTGCCTCTTCCAAAATTGTGAATTTCATGGCCCCAGGGTCAGGGGTTCTGGTGTTAGGGTGGGGCTCTATTGACTATATAGTGAAAATGCATTAATTCTTTGAAAATCTTCTTTTCTGCTCCTGGGTATTAAATAAAGTAACTAAGTACAAAGTTATGATGAGCAAGAGTGCCTCTTCCAAAATTGTGAATTTCATGGCCCCAGGGTCAGGGGTTCTGGTGTTAGGGTGGGGCTCTATTGACTATATAGTGAAAATGCAGTAATTCTTTGAAAATCTTCTCCTCTGCTCCTGGGTATTAAATAAAGTAAATAAGTAATAGTTATGTTGAGCAAGAGTGCCTCTTCCAAAATTGTGAATTTCATGGCCCCAGGGTCAGGGGTTCTGGTGAAGGGGGGGGGGGGGTTCTATTGACTATATAGTGAAAATACATTAATTCTTTGAAAATCTTCTTCTCTTCTCCTGGGTATTAAATAAACTAACTTAGTGCATAGATATAATGAGTATGGCTGTCTTTTCAGAAATTGTGAATTTCATGGCCACAGGGTTAGGGGTTCAGGTGTTAGGATGGGGCTCTATTGATTATTTGCATTAATTCTTTGAAAATCTTCTTTTCTACTCCTGGGTATTAAATAAACTAACTTAGTGCATAGTTATGATGAGCATGGTTGCCTCTTCCAAAATTGTGAATTTCATGGCCCCTGGGTCGGGGTTCTGGTGTCAGGTTGGGGCTCAATTGATATATATAGTGAAAATGCATTATTTCTTTGAAAATCTTCTCTCTCCTGGATATTAAATAAACTAAGTACATAGTTATGATGAGCATGGCTGCCTCCTCAGAAATTGTGAATTTCGTGGCCCCTGGGTGAAGGGTTCTGGTGTTAGGGCGGGGCTCTACTGATTATATAGGGAAAATGCATGAATTCTTTCAAAATTTTCTTCTCTGCTCCTGGGTATTATTCAAACAAAGGAAATGCATGGTTATGATAAGGAAGAATGCTTCTTCTAAAATTGTGAATTTCATGGCCCCTGGGTCAGGGGTTCTGGTGAAGGGGGGGGGGGGGGGGGGAGGGGGCTCTATTGATTATATAGTGAAAATGCATAATTTCTTTCAAAATATTTTTTCTATTACTGGTAATAAAGCAAAGAAATAAGTGTATAGTTATGATGAGCGAAGTGCTTCTTCTAGAATTGTGAGTTCATGGCCCCTGGGTAAGATGTTCTGGTGTAAGGGGGGGGGGGGGGGCTTTATTTATTTAATAATATAGTGAACATGCATTTCTCTGAAAATCTCTTATGCTTCTGGGCATATTCGAGGCAAACAGAGTAAAGTTTTAATATGCAAGGGTATTTTTACCACAATTTTGAACACCTGGATTATTTAGTCAAGTGTTCTGGTTCTGGCCAGGGCTCTATGAACTTGTATTCTGCTGAGCAAAGTTATTCCCCTTTGCCATTCACCTTTGATAATTAATCACTGTAAATAATGTATTTGAAAGTTTAATAGAATAAGAGAATTATGCAAGAATATTTATTGTATAATACGAAAAGTATACTTTCATAGTTTTAATGATCAGGTATACTTGGAAATAATAGATGAATAAAAGTGAGGCAAAAATAACTTATCTTTTTTAATGTTCCTCAATTAGGCCAAGAGAGACCAATGTGAGAAGTAGTAATATGGGGTTAAACATAGACATTTTAATAGTTTACATGGTAATAGTGATAAATGGGGGACAGATAGATTCTGTACCAATTATTTTGTTGATGCTTATCATACTATTTTTCTTGCTTTTGGGCAACAAAGCTTCATTTATCAGTTTATGGATCCTCTAAATTGTTGTATTGTACTCAGGTGACCGTTAAGGCCCTTGGGTCTCTTGTTTCTTTCATGGGATTATTTTTATCAATGAAAATGCACATTTCCTTTCAGATTTGCTTTAGCTTATAAAATGGCAGATGCATATATTTTCTCCTATATTTAGTAAAGGTCTTCTTTATTTTCAGAGTGAAAGAGAGCCTTTGACAGTGACAACAGTGATAAAATTAGACAACTTGATGGTTATTGAACAGTTGTATGTGTATATGAGAAATATAGTGCATCTGAGTGATTGTTTGCTGCAAGAGACTAAGTGGAACTTTTATTGTTGTGCCCAAGCTTACTACCATTTAAAAAGTGCCCAGTGACTGATTTATGAAAAAATTAATCCATATTCATGAAGTGATTGATTAGGTTAGAAAATTTCATTGCAATGTTCATAATTTTTGTCAAGTTTTTATTTTAGGAAATTTTCAAGAAGAATTTGAATGAACTCTGGTATAAATTGTAAAATTCATTACCATTCGAAGTTTTTGTTTGATGTGAAGGAATGATTGTTTTTCTTTATTGAAAAATAGAGATGTTTTGTCTAAGATTTTATCTTGGAGGAGAAGTGTAAGACTATGCTTTGTGATATGTATGGAATATCAGTGACATTGAATTCAGCACATATTGTGCTAAATAAAATTTAAAAAAACAAAGATATTGTTTCCTTTCTTTTCTACTAAAGGATATGTTGGGCAAGTTTTTGTTGGGGGTTTGGAATCCATGGCATGGACATCCACTTAGTCTAAATTTCCTCATTTCATTGAGCACTGTCAATTTCCAATGAACAGCCTTTCCCATCCATCCCCCTTTTTTTTTCTTTTAAACAATTTTTGAAGAAATGTTTTCCAAAAATATTTTCTTCTTTGAGATACAATGATGTTCTGCTGCCCAGAGAGAAAAGAGTGAATGGATGGGAAGACATGGCACAGAAAAAAAGGGTGTCTTATGAGACTCGGGTGAGCATTAAGGTCCTTTCATTCTCCATCTACTTATTAGTCCCCTACCGGTGAAACCGGAGGGGACTATAGGTTTCCTCTGAGTCTGTCCGTCCGTCTGTCTGTCTGTCTGTCCGTCCGTCTGTCAGTCTGTCCCACTTGGTTTTCCGCACTTATTTCCTAAACGCTTGCAGATATTAAGCTGATTTTTGGTAAGTGAGTGTATCTTCATGAGTTACAGATCAAGTTTGCCTTTCGTTCCGCTTCATTGATTTTTGACGGAATTACGGCCTTTTCAATTTTTAGGGGTTTTCTGTAATTTTCTTCTAAACGCTTTCAGATATTGAGCTGATTTTTGGTATGTGACTTTACCTTGATTAGTTTATAGATCAAGTTTGCATTTCGTCCTGCTTCATTGATTTTTGACGGAATTATGGCATTTACAATTCTTAACGGGAACCAGATTACACTTGCCGGTAGGGGACTAGTATTGCTAATGCAATACTCTCAGAATGCTTGTTTAATTTAAAAGCCCAGTGCTAAATGATGCAATATGAAAAACTGGTTGAAAAGCAAAAATCATTGGCATGTATTGTCTTTAAAACAGCGACAGTGGTTATAGGAGTCTTTGAGATGTTTTAATGGTTCATTGTATACTGGTTTTAAATGGATAAATGTACATGTACGTCATTGAAATGGGTCACCTTTTTAGCTCACCTGAGCCAAAGGCTCAAGTGAGCTTTTCTGATCAAAATTTGTCCGTTGTCTGTCGTCGTCGTCGGCGTTGGCGTCGTCGTTGTTGTAAACTTTTCACATTTTCATCTTCTTCTCCAGAACCACTGGGCCAATTTCAACCAAACTTGCCAAAGTATCCTTGGGTGAAGGGGATTCAAGTTTGTTCAAATGAAGGGCCACGCCCTCTTTCAAGGGGAGATAATTAAGAATTAGTGAAAAAATAAATGCATCATTTAAAAATCTTCTTCTCAAGAACCATAGGGCCAGGAAAGATGAAACTCATGTGGAAGCATCTTCAGGTAGTGTACATTCAAGTTTGTTCAAACCATGACCCCCGGGGATAGGGCGGGGCCACAATGGAGGATCAAAGTTTTACATAGAAATATATAGGAAAAATCTTTAAAAATCTTCTTCTCAGGAACAACAAAGTCATGATGAGTCATATTTATATGGAAGCATCCTCAGGTTAAGTAGATTCAAGTTTGTTCAAATCATGACCCCCGGGGGTAGGGCGGGACCACAATGGAGGATCAAAGTTTTACATAGAAATATATAGGAAAAATCTTTAAAAATCTTCTTCTCAAGAACAGCAAAGCCACGATGAGTCATATTTATATGGAAGCATCCTCAGGTAGTGTAGATTCTATTTTGTTCAAATCATGTCCCCCGGGGGTAGGGCGGGACCACAATGGAGGATCAAAGTTTTACATAGAAATATATAAGAAAAATCTTTAAAAATCTTCTTCTCAGGAACAGCAAAGTCATGATGAGTCGTATATATATGGAAGCATCCTCAGGTAGTGTAGATTCAAGTTTGTTCAAACCATGATTCCCGGGGGTATGGCGTGGCCACAATGGAGGATCAAAGTTTTACATAGAAATATATAGGTAAAATCTTTAAAAATCTTCTTCTCAGGAACAACAAAGTCATGATGAGTCATATTTATATGGAAGCATCCTCAGGTAGTGTAGATTCTATTTTGTTCAAACCATGACCCCTGGGGGTAGGGCGTGGCCACAATGGAGGATCAAAGTTTTACATAGAAATATATAAGAAAAATCTTTAAAAATCTTCTTCTCAGGAACAACAAAGTCATGATGAGTCATATTGATATGGAAGCATCCTCAGGTAGTGTAGATTCAAGTTTGTTCAAATCATGACCCCCGGGGGTATGGCGTGGCCACAATGGAGGATCAAAGTTTTACATAGAAATATATAGGAAAAATCTTTAAAAATCTTCTTCTCAAGAACAGCAAAGCCACGATGAGTCATATTTATATGGAAGCATCCTCAGGTAGTGTAGATTCTATTTTGTTCAAATCATGACCCCTGTGGGTAGGATGGGGCCACAATGGAGGATCAAAGTTTTACATAGAAATATATAGGAAAAATCTTTAAAAATCTTCTTCTCAAGAACAGCAAAGTCATGATGAGTCATATTTATATGGAAGCATCTTCAGGTAGTGTAGATTCAAGTTTGTAAAAATCATGACCCCGTGGGTAGGGCATGGCCACAATGGAGGATCAAAGTTTTACATAGAAATATATAGGAAAAATCTTCTTCTCAGGAACAGCAAAGCCCAGATTGTTTATATTTATATGGAAGCATCCTCAGGTAGGGTAGATTCAAATTTATTCAGATCATGACCCCCCGGGGTAGGATGGGGCCACAATGGAGGATCAAAGTTACATAGAAATGTATAGGAAAAATTTTAAAAATCTTCATCTCAGGAACAGCAAAACCCTGATTGATCATATTTATGTGGAAGCATCCTCAGGTAGTGTAGATTCTATTTTGTTCAAATCATGACCCCCGGGGGTAGGATGGGGCCACAAAGTCTTAAATAGAAATATATAGGAAATATATAGGAAAATATCTTCTTCTGAAGAACTGCAAACCATGATTAGTCATGTTGATATGGAAGCATCCTCAGGTAGTGTAGATAAAATTTTGTTCAAATGATGACCCCTAGGGGTTGGGTGGGGCCCATTGGGGGATCGAAAGTTTTACATAAGAACATATAGAAAAAATATTTCTTCTCAAGAACAGAAAAGCTATGTTTAGTCATATTGATATGGAAGCATCCTCAGGTAGTGTAGATTCAAGTTCAAATGATGACCCCTGGGATAGGGAGGAACCACAATGGGGGATCAAATTTTTACAAAGGAATATATGGGAAATTTTTTTAAAAATCTTCTGAAGTACCCCCCCCCCCCCGCCGGGGTAATCTTTTCAATACTGAACTGATTTGTGCCTAGCCAATGTGCTCAGGTGAGCGATGTGGCCCATGGGCCTCTTGTTCAGTTTCAGAATAATTGATCGAAGATGGAAATCTTATTGCAATATAAAGGAGTGGAGTAGCAACATTGTTCAAGGGTTGATGGGTTAAGCACTAAAAAGAATTTTACAATAAATTAATTAATTAAGCCTAAAACGCTTGAACTCGACTGAAAATTCTATTTTGGGGGATGGGGGTTGTCCTTTTTAGCTCACCTGAGCCAAAGGCTCAAGTGAGCTTTTCTGATCAAAATTTGACATTGTCTGTCGTCGTTGTTGTCGTTGTCGTAACCTTTTCACATTTTCATCTTCTTCTCAAGAACCACTGGGCCAATTTCAACCAAACTTGCCACAAAGTATCCTTGGGTAAAGGGGATTCAAGTTTATTCAAATGAAGGGCCACGCCTTCTTCCAAGGGGAGATAACTAAGAATTTGTGAAAAATTAATGGCATCATTAAAAAATCTTCTTCTCAAGAACCACTGTGCTTGAAAATGTGAAACTTATGTGGAAGCATCCTCAGGTAGTGTAGATTCAAGTTTGTTCAAATCATGACCCCTGAGGGTCGGGTGGGGCCACAATGGGCGATCAAAGTTTTACATAGGAATATATAGGAAAAATCTTTAAAAATCTTCTTCTCAAGAACAGCAAAGCCATGATTGGTCATATTTATATGGTAGTATCCTCAGATAGTGTAGATTCAAGTTTGTTCAAATCATGACCCCTGGGGGTCGGGTGGGGCCACAATGGGCGATCAAAGTTTTACATAGGAATACATAGGTTAAATCTTTAAAAATCTTCTACTCAAGAACAGCAAAGCCATGATTGGTCATATTTGATCGAAGCATCCTCAGATAATGTAGATTCAAATTTGTTCAATTCATGACCCCCCCCCCCCCCCCCCCCCCCGAACCATTTTTTTATTTAAACTTTTCAACCTTTCAAGACTGAACTGATTTCTGCTTTTTCCTAGCAATAGTGCTCAGGTGAGCAATGTGGCCCCTGGGCCTCTTGTTCTAAATTGTCTTTAATTTTTTTTTTAAATCCTGGAATTTGCTAGAATCAACCTTATAGCAACAAAGAAAAAAAAGGGGGGGGGCAAGCAGCATCTAAATAAAAATTTACATATTTAAAAAACAGCACAAAACTACTAGGGAAAAGGGGAGCGCCCTGTCCCGCGTACTATGGCCTGTAGTGCAAGTATACACAACAGACACCCAATTCAAACCAGTTTTTTTAGTTTATCATATTTATAAACTCCAGAAAATTTTCTAACATGATTGTTTTTATATTACATACACGGAACCTTATAAATGGTAAGGATAGTCATTTATATATATACATGTACATATGTGAAGGAAAGCGACTTGTCCTGTAGCCCCATCACCACCCAGAATAGGTTTTTCGGGTTTTGGACAAGTACGGTTTATTTTTAGTAAAAAAAAAAATGCAGTGGATTTTTTAATGGGTATGGACCCCCCTGGAAAGATTTCCTGGAAGATGCATGTTTGTATGACAACTAAAGGGTGTTCGTTTACCTCCCGACTTTTTCAGCACAAGGATTATATATTTTAAATGTAATGCAGGCCCGTAGCAACGGTTTCAAAAGTGGGGTGGGGGGGGGACTTCCCACAAATTCTGACAAGCCCCCCCCCCCAAAAAAAAATTACCAAAAAGTGAGAGGGCCAAGCTCCCAAAATAATCTGACGCTGACAGACAAACAAAAAAAAACTGTCCAAATCCTGGAATTTGCTAGAGCTCGACGTAATGAGGAAGCACAAGCATATAGTAGCTATGTTTTCTATAGCATTCTATATGCCCCCGGTTCCTACGGCCATGAATACTACATCATGTAGGTTGACAAGCCAATATATTACAGAATATTCAAATATCATTTTTTTTTTAATAAAGGTACAAAATATTACCTCTTCTTCATTTTCAATTAATAATACATGTAATTTTTGAAAAGAAATACAATTAAAGAACGAAGTATTGTGTACAAGGCAGTTACGGCTCATTTTTGTCTTTGTTGTGATTATAGTTATTTTCTATCATTTGTATATGATGTTATATTTGTAAATATTCACAACTGTCGAAATAGTTATAATTATGTTATATAAATATCGAAAGTAAGTTGCAGCGAGGGAAAAAAGTCACTTCATGCATGCATATTTATAAAAATTGCACTTGATGATCGTTGTTCTCAAGGGGTGCTTAGAGTTCACAATATGGTTTTCTTCAGTTTTTGAAAAGAAAAAAAATCTGGAAGAGGGTTGGGGGTCTGACCTCTTTGCAAAAACCTGGATCGACCTCTTATAAGAAATAACTTCAAATAAGTACGTACGTATGGGTTGTAATAGAAATATGAATACTAGTATTTCAAATGTAGGGCCTACACTTTGTAAAAATTGCTATACACAATTAAAAAAAATACTTTCAAGAATTGTCATATTCAAATTTACATTGAATAATTTTAAATTTTTATAGAGGACGCATGTAAATATGAATGACTATTCTGAAAACATTTTTCCCCACAGTACGGTAGTTATATCGAGGAAGGCGACTCGCGATGAGATGATTATAACCATATTCAACAAGAACTGTTGCCCCCTTATGGCAACTTATAGCAAAGTTGGTATCCAAAGGAAGGTCTTGTCACAAGGATTACATATGTGTGATATGAAAGCCCTAGCACCAACCTTTTAAAAGTTATGGCCAAGGTTAAAGTTTTCCAAAAGTAGGTCAGACACAAGGTCAAGGGGCAATAATTGTTGATATCCAAAGGAAGGTCTTGTCACAAGAAATACACATGTAAAGTATGAAAGCCCTAGCCCCAATTGTTCAAAAGTTATTGTCAAGGATAAAGTTTTCCAAAAGTAGGTCAAACTCCGAGGTCATGGTCAAAGTTGTTGGTATCCAAAGAAAGGTCTTGTCACAAGGATTACACATGGGAAGTATGAAAGCCCTAGCATCAACTGTTCAAAAGTTATGGCCAACGTTAAACTGGGGCAAACTCCAAGGTCAAATATGATGGTACCCAAAGAAAGTACTTGACACAAGGAATAAACATGTGAAATATGAAAGCTATAGCTAATACCAATCAAAAAAACAAGATGTGTTTGTGAAAAACTGGTGCCTCTGTATGACAGATTTTGGCGAAAGTTGGAGTTTCTCAAATGCAAGTCAAACTCCAAGGTCAAGGGATGAAAAATGTTGTTACCCAAAAAAGGACTTGTTCTCAATGAATATACCTGTGAAATATGAAAGCCCAAGCACTAATCATTAAAAAGTAATGACCAAGATTAAATTTTCTTTAAAATGTGCGTCAAACTCGAAGGCCAGGTCAAATTAAAGGTACCCAGGGGAAGGCCTTGTTATAAGAAATACACATGTGGAATATTTAAACCATAACGCTAACTGTTCAGAAGTTATGGCCAAGTTTAAAATTTTTCAAAAGTAGGTCAAACTCCGAGATCAAGGTCAAAATTTCAAAATTGTTGGTATCCAAAGAAGGCCTTGTCACATGGAATCACCTGTGAAATATGAAAGCCCTAGTACTATTTGTTCAAAATTTATGTCAAAGGTTAAAGTTTTTTAAAAGTGGGTCAAACTCAAAGGTCAAGGTCAAAAATATTTACATCCATGGAATGGCCTTAATAGCTTATCACAATGAATACACATGTGAAGTATGAAAGCCCTAGCCCCACTTGTTCAAAAGTTACGCCCAAGGTTAAAGTTGGGTAAATTCTTGTAAAATTGGGTCAGACACCAAGGTCAAGAGGTCAAATATGTTTGTACCCAAGGAAAGGCCTTGTCACAAGGAATAGACATGTGAAATATGAGAGCCATAGCTCAAACCAGTCAAAAGTTAGGCAATGTTAAATCTTCGATTACAAGGGCATAAAAATAATTCTAACATTTGATAAATTTATGATCCATCAGCACTACAGTACCCTTTTCACAAAAATCTTGCTCCACCCATGCGCGGACACCCCCCCCCCCCGGAATTTGCAGAGTTATTAAAAGTATATACTGAAGCAAATTAAAAATGACATTGGACCCCCTAGAAAACGTGGACCCCACCATCACCACCACGAAATAGGTTTTTTCACGTTTGGGTAATGGATTTTACGTTGTTTTTTTTCCATGTCAAGAAATGTTCTGGGATTAATACGTTTGGGAAGGAATTTTTTTTTTTTTTTTTTTTTTTTTTTTTTTTTTTTTGCTTGTCAAGAACTTTCTGGGTTGGATTTTTTTTCTAACTGAGGTGGAACACCCCCCCCCCCTTTTGGAAAAAAATTCCTGGCTCCGCCCCTGCCACCCATGATAAACTTTTAGTCAAATAGCTTATAATATGCCCAACAGCCAACAGCCAAGAGATGGGTCAAAAATTAAAATAATGTTAATGTACTGGCAATGTTAGCCACTCAATAAAGTCCACAATTTATTTTAGGACTTTGTAGAGAGGGTGGGGGTTTCAAATCCTGAACACAGTCTCTTTGACATATTTTGCTCTGACTCCCGCAAGTTCACTGTAAAATAAATGGGGGGGGGGGGGTAGCGCTAGCTGAACCCAGGTTTAATCAAATGATTAAACGATATTTAACTAGATCTCTTAAAACCAATATTACATTGCGAAGCCCTATTTAGTAGCCTTTCTGATGACGTTAGCTCTGACGTCATATATTTCGAATAGTGAACTAACGCCTGTGAGCTCGCTCTGAAAAGTCATGGTTCTTCCCGGATAAGAAATTGACAGGTGCTCGAATTTTGGAAACTAGGTAAAATTTTTATTTGTTGATAAATCTATGTATACTATCCAAATTTGATATCAGGGCAACATTTAAAGGTGAACTGAAGGGGACTTAGAGGTTTAGACACTTAAAAAAATTCAGTGTCGACATTTCTTCATAAAATGTGATTCATCTACTTTGATATATAGTTTTTATTTATTTAACATCATCAATTCCATTGCATCACGGTATTATTTTACCTTTAGCTTCTAGGCTATACAATTGACGATAGCCCCGTTCTTTCACTTGCCAACGCTTGGAGTTCGAGACACTGGTGATTTACTGTGCAGCAAACCTCTAATCGAAAGATTAAACATGTCATATTCAATTCAAGAAATAAACTTAGAAGGTGTCTCTCCGGAACAAGTGCAATATTTGGCAAATCTTATAGAATCCAGCAAGCATCATGACGCAAATCTTGTAAACAAAGGTGAAGTTCCAAAGTTGCAGCAGTTGGTCCTAAATAAGTGTCTAAGTACGATAGCTGACGACAATGAAAATGAAGTCTTTGTTCAAAGTTGTCCTAATAATGACAGCATTAGTGATGTTCCCAACTCATACTATATGATTGTAAGTGCCAGTGGGGAAGATAATCATGAAATGTATCATGGTGCTGAGATGGACATAGAGCGCCTGGCGTTGCAGAGAACAAATCAATCCTACACCCAGGACCCATGTATGGCAAGTGCAGACACCTCATTTGGAGAGGAGAACATCTTGGATCATCTCACAAGACAGGTTGCAATGCAGCAGCAGTATCTGTGTAATGCCATGAATATTGTCCCCACAGGCATGGACAGCAGTAGTAGATGTTATTCAGACAATGACAGGTATATTAGCTTGAAAGGTAAATAAGGTTTTCTATTAGATCTATAAGATTTTTCTGTAATTTTGTATGCTAGCTCATAATAAATCAATTATCCAAAATGAAGAGTGGTACTGTGAAATCACAAATTTTCAGGGGGGGGGGGGGGATTTTATTTGTTTTCGTGGTATGTAGAGATCCATGAATTCATGTCATCCTCGAAATGTATAATATCAAATAAATAAAAGCTTAGCACTTCTTTATCCCAACGAACCAATACTTTTTCCTCAGCCACAAAAATTTGACCCCACGAAAATATATGATTTTAGTATAATTTTACAGTAATTTAAGTTGAAGATCTTTCCATTTGTCCATATAAAACTAATGTTTTATAGGGAGAGGTCATGATAGAAAAATAGTATTTGGCTTTAACAACCTAAAGCAAATTAATCCAAATATCTTTTATTAATTAATTAAAAAAAAGAAGAAAATCACTTATTTCATGTTTATTAGATTAAAGTCCAAAAGTCATATGAACACAATAAATTAATAGTCCAAATTGAAATAATTTTCTATTTAGAAATAAATTTACACTCATTTATGATAGTTAGCAATCAGCTCAAATCTAAATTAGCACTAGCTGACTTAAGACTGTTTTTTATTTCCTTCCAGTTTTATTTCCCAGGATCCAAATTACAATGCCGGGGAACCTCAGGGACTGAATGATAGTTTAAATGGAAGCTTGATGAACAGTGGGTTTGCTGTTCCTCAATATCCAGTGACCAGCTTACATCAACCAGTCATTCAGTTACACTCCACTCCAGAGAACAATCCAGGGAGAGAGAAAAATCTGGTGCTGATTAGAAGTGAAAATATGGTTAATAAGTTAATTAAATATATATAAATATATATTTAAGGAATGTTGAAACAAAGTATACCATCATCTTCTTTAGAACAAAACCTGTATGATATTGTACATTGTTTCATTTCAATGAAGCCGAAAACCCAAATTTATACCCAAACAGATTAAGTTATACATGTATACAGTAAAACTTGTTTAGTATGAACACAGATATAGCAAATGTATGGATATAGTGAAGTTTTTTTTATATCCAGTGAAATTCTTAGCAATTCCTTGTAAGATTTTAGTTATAACAAACTCTGATACAGATAAGCTGTGGATATAGTAAACTGATTTTGTGTCCTGTAGAGGTTAAAAATAAAAGAATTTACATCTTTTATAATGAATTTTCAAAGATCACAAAATTTGTAAGTACAGTATTAAGTATTTATATTTGAAATAAAATTCACCTGAAAAAACTTTAGTACTGTACTCCTAGGTAATTTTGATATATCTTACCTCCAAAAATATATTTCTTAGTTCTACTTGAAGGAAAACATTTGGTTTATATACTAAATAACAAATTGTTATAATTGGATATAATGAATAAATAGTAAAGTAAATTCACAGGTCCCCAGGACTTTGCTATAACCAGGTTTTATTGTATCTTTTATTTAAAGTAAATGCATGTATTTAACAAAGAATATATACATAAAATTTCAAGGATAATTCCTAAATATTGTAAATACATTACTTGGAAACCTTAGAAAGTAACAGGGCACATAATTTATTTAGAAAGTAAAGGGTAATGACAATTTTCAAGCTTTTTTAATGAAGTAACCTTGTAACATTACAGGAGACACCCGAGAATCACCACCACACTGCAGTGACCTCTCAAGGCTGCTATGTTTACACTCCACACCCCAGGACTGGGCAGCTGCTGTACATGACTGCCACTGACGATGGCTCTCCCCAGCTATACCAGCCCCTCCCCCAAGTGACTGCCACACCCATTCCTCCTACCCAAAAAGACAAAAGCATTTTTACAACACCAAAGGTATTACATGTACCTATCTTTATGAAAGTTAAACTCTAAGATTCACTTTAAAACTAAACAACTTTAATTCAGAAGTTCTTAGATTATAATCACAGATCAAAGGGCTTTAATTGGTGAGCATGGCTGAAAATTTAAAGATGCTGGCTAGAGTATTTTGAGAAAACCTTTGGGTTACCCAAGATGCAAGGTCATTTGTTCTGACTTGTTAACTGTCACAGTGTGATGGTTGAAAACTAGAGACATAGTCTTCAATGTGTATTAATAATTTTAGAACATGACCATGAACCAGTCTGATCAAAGGATTTCGAAGCGTGTTGTTTCCATCTAAGGCAAAAACGATATAATACTGGAATGCTAGTTTTTTCAGGAACTTTGTACAGATCAGTTGCTCTTGAGAAGAGAATGTGTCATGACCCCGAACCAAGGTCAGAGAATTGATTAGGTTAGAGGGTTTGGTCAAGGTCATAGCAAAGTTCAAAGTTGTTTATGAGTCGGAGGCGATGTCACAAAATGCTGTTGGGAAAGTTGAAAATTACATAAAATGACAGTGTTAACTTTTTTTTGTATTATAATTATTATATAAAGGAAATAACAAACTTCAAAACATTGCCTGATTTGGTTGTGTGTGCCCTGCAAGTTCTATACTTTTGAGTGCTTTGCAAAAGGTTAACTTTACAATTCATTGTGCAATTTAAAGTTGTTTGATCTATGATTAAGTGCACTGTAAAGCAGAATTACGTACTCTCTCCGTAGATACTACAGGTATTTTTTAGCATATATCAATTTGAATGTGAATTTAAAAAAAAAAAAATTCCTTCGACTGTTAGACAACAAACTGCACACTGAACAGCAGCGGTGAGGAGACTCAAGAGAGCCCCTCCTCTGGTGATCCCCCCACTGATAAGTCCTCAACCACAGATGTCTCCTCCACCTCGGATGGATCCACCTCTCTGTTGAGCTCCACATTGGACAAGAACAATAACAAGTTCTACGACATCTCTTTGTTCAGTAGTTGTGTTGGAGAAGATGGTCGGGAACAACACAATATGAAAGAGAGGAGGAGAAGGTAACCATCTGAGACCAAATTTCTCCAAAACAATAACTATACGTAAACTTGAAAATACATTTGATCACAATTATATTGAAGAAATGACAATATGTGTATTTGACAGAATTATAACAAATAATTTCATATACATGGAAATTAATATAAACCTAAGGACCCTGCTTTAGTGAGGCCTGTAATAAGCATAAATCACCCACAGAGTATTTATGCATTAAGTTTCTAAGAAAAAGGTAAGGGTCAAAAAGGTACTGTATGTGTACTTAAAAAAGCGGGCTTCATATTTTAGCGGCTTTAGCGCGGACAACGATGCACTAATTCATTAATACCGCTAAGAAATCATTTATAAATGCAATACACGGTACGGACATGTATAGCGCTAATTCATGATTATGCCAACAACTCCATGCCCAGTGATTTTGAATACGCCAATGTATGTACACGTACAGTATATCGTAAGTCCTTGTCCAGAGCACATTTTTTTCTCCCATTGACCCAATTTGGTTCCTAATTTACCTGAACTGTGTCCTTAGATAAAGCTGTTTAGGAAACTTGATCCAAATTTCTGTATCAGAAGTCAGGTTCCAACAGATCTTTGTAAAATCCTTGTTTGGAATACATATGTATATATATTTCCTTTGAACAAGTTTCACTCATTCATCACAATTTGCTTGACTCAAGAATCTAGGTCAAGGCAGAATAAAAAGTGCTTTACAGTATTTTGAATAACTTTACTCAGTCTCTTTCAAAAATAAATTTCAAATAGCAATTTCTTCTGCTTATACCATGACGTAAACTTTTCAGTGTACAGAAAATTCCTCTTCAATTACAGTCCTAAACAAGTCCCTTTACCCTTGTGTACTTTACATTTTATAAAAGGGTCTCTGAGATGGTCACCATCTCACTTTAATAGTTTTGTTTTTGTTGTACATATAACTTTGTACATATCTTTGATACTAGCTTGGATAAGAGATTTAATACGGTAATATTTACATTCAGTGTAATTTTTTTCATGAAATCCTTAGAAATCTATGACGTTCAGATCTCTATAACGCATGTGAAACCTTGTTACCATTCAATAGAATACACAGTAGGAACTATATTTATTTTCAATATCTAGGAACACCAAAATGTATATTGTTTTGACTCAATTTAATCCAAAAAAAAAATCTACCCTATTAAATTAACATAAAATAAAATAACCGTGCACTTAAAATTAATTTGTCATTTTTTTTCTCAGAATTTTCATTTGCGTTATTTACGTAACTTTCCAACATCACAAATGGCTCTTATGTCTATTAAGCACACTAGTTCTGAAAGGCGCGATATTCAATTTGTCGGCACCGCCAGGTGTGTTATAGGACCGACGACATCCAAAAATAAGAATTCAATGCTTAATTAAAATAACTGCATGCCTATCTTTAGATTTTTTTTTCTATTTCAGAGCTAGAATCAAAGATGCCTGTGATGTTTTAAGAAAGCTGGTACCTGGTATGTCTGATAAGACTGACAAGGCTACAGTATTTGAATTTGCCGCCCGATATGTTCATTTCCTGAAGGGATTTGTTGGCAATCAACATGACAAGGTAACTGTTTCTGATCTCAATAAAACATACAGATGTTTTGTTCAGATATTTTTATGTTTTCTAGAAATGAAAATCATTTGAAATAATGTATGTGTCATTTCTTAAATTTAAAACAGGATTTCCTTTTGAAGTATAGTCCGTATTGATCCAAATAGAAAATACATCTGGAAGAGATGGACATTTATATACAAGAGGAGTCCGGACAATGCCCAGTGCCTACAAGCAGTGTTTTTTTACTGCAATTCTGACTTGCAACATAAAATCTTATACTAAAGTGCAGGCCACATTGGCTTACATAAGATAGCTTTCTGAAATATTACAGCTTTGTAATCAAGTATGACAACTTTTGAATAATTCAGAGCTAAATGTGTGATCTGAAAGCATGATGTTTTGTAAAATTTGTCACTTTTCCTTGATTATACTTGTATGTCAAATGTATTGTTCAGTATTAAACATAAGAAATTTTTGTACTTCTATATCTTATATGTATAACTCACCATTACTCTGACCGATGAAAACCTAATTAGTAATACAGTTGATCTTCGGTATCTCGAACACCGATATCTCATACCATGGATGTGTCAAAGTGATTTGGAGGTCCCAACACCTTATTCTTTATGTATTTTACCCTTGATGTCTCGATTCTTCGGATATCTCGAAGTTTTTTCTCTGTCCCATACAGTTCAAGATAATGAGGTTTGACTGTACGTGTATTGCGTCAGGGTGCCTGACTTCCATGTAGTGCACAAAAAACTTGGATATGAACAGGGTTTTCATTACAGCGGCAATCTGTGTAATGGATGCTGCAATTTCTTTTGGGATGCGACATGATTAAAAATTGCATGTTCATGGACTCGTTTGTGGACACTTCATTGTTAATGGGAAAATTTGGGTGTTTCAAATATTACACAAACATTTATTTCATGTTAAAGGTTTCTATTGTTGTTTGGATGGAAGAATACTGCATTAATTAATTGGGACTCAACATAATTTTTCTGGGACAATTTAGCTGGGACTCAACCATCTCAAAATCTGAGATGACTCAACAAAATCCTAGTGAGAACCCTGTATGAATGTCGTCATCTGGATAGTTTCAGACTTGCAGTTAAGGATGAAAGGAATAGAGATGCCATTTCAAGACAACATATAATTTTATTCTCAAAAGACCAAATATGAAAACACTCATTTAGAAAATTATGCACCAAAGTAATTGGTAAATGTATGAGCACAGATTAAAATATCTGTGACTGAGAAAATAAGCAGATTTCTAAAATGGTATATAAATCAACAGATCTGTAGCAACACTGAGATCGATGGGATATTAGTATTATGCAGAACTAGCTCTTACATCTGTTAATACATAAAAAAAAAATCTTAGAGTATTCAATGTATATGGATTGAAAATAATGGCCCAAAAGAAGGAATGCCATCATTTTCATGGATGCAAGAAATCCAAAAATTAAAATTATAATGGTGAGATGTTTTGGCCCAAATATAAAAAATACTATAAATCATGTTTATGTATAAAAATCTCCCTAACATTTTATACAGACATGCTGCAACAGCAATCAAGATACAAGTATAACATTCCAAATCAGCAATATCCAGCTTGAAACAAACAATTCTGAAGCAAATTGAACTGCACCATAAAAAGATACTTGATAAAAGTCATTAAAGCAAAAGACTTAGTTACTGATGCATCTTTCAGTACTAGTACAGATGTGCAAACTTAATCTTTTACAAATAAATAATGCAATACTAACTATCATCGTTAATTGATAGTGCTTTCTGCCATCTCATCTGTCAACGTCTCTTTATCTGAGTCGTTCTCTTTGTCGGAGTCTTTTAATGCCTTCCCCGCTGTTTCTGACCTTAGTCCACAAATGGCCAGAGCCTGAAGAAAGAATACTCCAGCCCACACTACAGGGTATAACCAAGTTATATCACTAGACAACAGGTATTCCCCAACAAAGGGGGTAATCAATCCAGGAATTTCAATGATCATGTACATTGTGGCCATAGCTGTGCTGCGAATATGAGTGGGATACACTTCAGGTGTGAATGTACTTAAAATGGAATAAATTGGGACCATGAAAAAATAACACACAATTACAGAGACTGCTTTCAAAAAATCCATGCCTACAAAAGCAAATAATAGCAATGAGATACATGTTGAAAAGGAGAATAGTTGTAAACATCTAATACGGCCAAGCATATATGGTTCTATCACTATCATAGCTAGGCAGAGTCCTGGAAGTTCTCCTATGAACACGGTAAACATGTTGAAATATGGATCCACTCCCAATGATCCCATGTATTCTGGAAGGTACACCGTGACCCCCCAGTAACCTGTGGCCTGAAGAAACCAGATCAAACCAATGTTGATAGTCTTTAGACTCATCTCTGGGGTAAACAGCTGGGAAATTCTACCTCGCTTCTCAGATGGCATGCATTCTATTTCACCTGTAGAAAACAGGAACAATTTTTACTTTTACTATTTAAAGGTAGTATAATAGAAGAAAAATTACCTATAAACAAAATAGTATGAATTGTGAATTGATGCAATTTACATAGTGATATTGAATCCATTGTATAAACACAGGTTTATTAAATCCTAGATTGAATAAACAAATGTCAGACTTGTTTCAGACTATAAAGTGATTAAGGTTTATATAGGTGTAGATTTATCTATCATTAATATCTATAAACATATAAAATTGGATTTATTCCAGTACCCCACTTCCCTAACCTCATTCCTTAATATTTGGATAAATTGAACATAGTAAGGGTTAAACAATGGCATTACCTTGCCATGCCAAAGGTTCATGGATCATTTTCTGAAGTACTGTTTTTCCTCTATATTCCTGACCAGAAATGAAAAGAAACCTTGGAGATTCTTCTGTAAGGCAGAATGCAGCAATGCACACAATAAACGCTGGTGCTGTGCAGGCAGCCATAAAATGCCTCCAGCTGTAACTCTCCAGCAACCACCAGGCCATTCCACCAGCAAACACTGCTCCCAGTGCACCACAAAATGTCACTCCTACCATGCACTTCCCACGATTTTTCTGAGGAAGGAATTCTGAAAATATAGGAGAAAACAAATTGAAACAAATTCAATGTAAAAAAAGTTCAACATTAAAGAATGCCACTGAAAGAATTAAGATGTGGAGTTTAAGAATTACTATATTTATTTTAGAAATTATCCCCCTTTTTTACAGTGCTAATCCTGTATAAACATGATTAGTTTGATATCTCTTTCAGTCTGCTAGGCACAGACTGTCTGCATCATCATTCATGCTCATTAAACATATTTCTACATTCTTTTAATCATTAATTTTGCTGAAGTTTGATTAATAGTTTGTATAGTGGTCAGATGGGTTCAATGGCTGGTGGCTAGATAGCTCCATTGGTAGAAAACCTGACTGGAGATTCAAGGGGGGTGGGGGGTCGAATCCCGGTCTGATCTGTTGCAGTTTTCTCTTTCCCGTTACTTTTGGTGCCATGCCCTGGAAGTGACAGGTGAAAAACCAGCCAGGGAAAAGCCTTGGTTGGTGTCTTCAGGGGCCTAAGACCTTTAGGGAGGGAGGAATGTGGCAGTCAGATGGGTTCATTTGCCAGATAGCTCAGTTGGTAGAGCACCCGAATAGAGATTCAGGGGGCCAAGATTTGGATTCTGGTCTGATCTGTCACAGTATTGAAATTATTAAAAAAAAAAAGAGAGAAAAGAAATACAAGTTCATACCTAAGAGATAAACAAATACAATTGATGATACTGCTCCATTACCAACAGACACACAGGTACGCAAAATGACCAGGACTAGAAAAGACGGTGCAAATGCTGAAGCTATCCCAAACAAAGCAACAGTAGAAACTGCAATAGCAAATGGCCACTTTCTTCCGTATTTGTCACTAATTATTCCAAATGTACACTCTCCTAGGATGCCCCCAATACCACTTCCCAATGGTAGCAGTGGAAATATGAATTTATTGAGGTCCCATTCTTTCTTTACCGGATGACTGAGGAAAACAAACACAACTAACTCTGCACACACAGCAAAGTACGCCCCACCAGTGGTGAGTAGCATTCTGAGATGAAGAAATCCAAATTTTGTCTTTGAAATAAAGCTATCCAATTTAACAGTTTTTTCAGCATTTTCATGGGATGTGTCATTATGAGTTAATGCTTCAACTTCACTGTTCCTTTCCACAAAAGACGAATCACTATCATTTCTTTGTTTCATGGTCACCGTCATGTTTAGTCACCTTATTTCCACATGTTAATTTGATCTGAGTAAATAACATGCGCTGTATCGCATCAATAATGCCACTTTATTCTAAACTTTTCATAAACCCAGATTTCACATTCGAAACTTCTCGGCTGTTTTCAACACTTTCGATTTACCAGGTGACATCCAACAAAATGTTAGATTTGTAAGAGCCTGAAGAGGAAATATTTATTGTAGACTGTAAGTTTTATTAATATGTTTTACGGTGTGACCGTTGGGGGCGAGCGCAGTTGTACCATCAAAAACCTATACACAGTTTACACTTCTAACGTTGATGGATCCGCCTCTTCAAACGTCAAACCGCACGAGACACAGTCAAGACTGTGACGTCACATGACGTCGGAATTTACGGAGACAGCCGAGCGTCTGGTTGAACGAGACTAAAGATCTTGTGCAATAATAAATGAAATACGTTGTAGAGTGGATGTAATTATTTTTTATTTCTTTTAAGCCCTCTGCAAAGAAAGAAAAGTAAACGTTTCTCTCGGTAATGAATAATTATCCTTGGTCTTTTGAATGTTTTGTAAGAATTTCGCATGGAACCCTGGTAGCGAAGGAATTCTGGGAATGTTGCCCCAGAAAATTTCCCTGACGTATGTACAGATTTCATTCCGAATTTCCTCTGTTCTTACACGTTAGTCTATTGAGCTCGCTTCGCGAGCGGCGCTTCGCGCCGCTCGCTGCGCTCGCTATTATATACATTTTGTCCATTCATTATTAATTCTGTATGTAGATAAGTACATTTATCTTTGTGACATGTTATGGAAGGCTTGCTTATCACATGTTTATGTCTAGCTCGTCGCGGGACCGCATGGTACCATTTTAAGTTTTCTGTAGAATATAACGAAAATGAATTTTATGCATGTTTACTAGAAATAAATTTCATCGATAAAAAGAAATATGCATGTTGCCTTTATAGAGATACAAACTAACTGCTAACGTTATATCACTTAAGATGCTGCAAGTGGTGTGTTTGTTATATCAGTCATTCTACAAAAACATGACCAATTAAGAATTTTTTATGTCGCTTACAAATTTACCGTTGTAATATCTTAACTAAAAATTTAAAGGTCGATTTCAAGTCTAAAACTTAACATACACACATGGTTTTGTAAATATTTACCGATATATATGTATATGCAGTTAAAGTTTTGATATAAACATAATGTAATGTTGAAAAACGTATTCCACTGCAAATCTTAATGTCGCTTCACTTATTTACAAATTTCAAGATGAAATTTTTAGCCGTAAAATTGTTGAAAGTTTTTGCATTAAAGGTATAAAAAATTTTATTATTTTGGGAGCGAAATGCTTCATACTTTTGTTTAATATCCTATTAAAACAAACTTTGATTTTAACTTTTGAGGAGAATTTTAACTTTTATTGCTGGAAATTAACTTCTGTAATGATTAACTTCCGTAACGATATTTTTCCCAAAAATTTAATTTAAATTCGGATTCATGCAAGACTTCATGAATCATACTTTAGCGTTCTTGACTGAACGAAAAATTGGTCAAAATCAGCTTTATTTGAAAAATAATAAGGCTTGATCAAACATTAACTTCCGTAACATTACCTTAAAATCAATGGTATTTTGAAATTGTTGTAAAAAGTTAATGATACCAGATTCGTGGACAATGTTTTGTTTTCAAGTTCACTGATATGTCCTTTAGAGAATTATGATGTTCATTTTGCTATTTGAAACAATTATTTTTTTCATGTTTTATACTCTGAATTGGTCCATTTATCGTAGAATGACTGATATACAGTCATTAATGGCAAACTATCAACAAAACTTTTTGATAAACGTGATGACTTTAACTTTTCTATCGTCAACATCCCTTATTTATGCAGCAATATACCATTATCACCAGCATATGGAATTTATGTCTTCCAGTTCAGTTGATTCAATATGAAAGAACATGTTATTTTAAAACAATGCAAGCTATTGACAAATAAATTTATGATAAAGGATATTTATAGTCTGACTTGTTTTAAGTAAAAAATTTACAAATTCTATGGTGGATACAAAGACCTTGTTATCAATTACAATCTGTTGTTATAAGTCAAATGTTGGCTGGCATTCAAACAAATTTTTAGGCCATTACTTTTACATTGAATTGTCTAACCATATCAATCAGTGTATCAAATAATTGGATACACATACTAGTAAATTTGCTCTTGCCATTGATAGTGCATGAAACTTTTGAAGTGTAAATATGACAGCAAGGATGTTTGATGGACAATTATTTATATTTTTGATAAAATTTGAGGTGTGGAGGCATATTAGAAATGGGGGAGAAGGTGTTAGGTTCGTTTATAAAGTACAATACTTTTTTGTGAAAAAATGTAGGAGAGTGCTAAGATATTAATTTAAATATAAATTTTGAGAATAAGGAGGGGGGGGGGGGTCATCACCATTTCCTGTTTCAATGCATATATAAAGGTGTTATTAGGCAAAAAAATACATGTAGTTTTCCATAGAATCGATAGGAAAATATCTTTAAAAATCTTCTTCTTAAGAACAACAAAGCCATGATAGGTCATATTTATACGGAAGCATCCTCAGGTAGTGTAGATTCAAATTTGTTCAAATAATGACCCCCGGGGGTAGGGTGGGGCCAGAACGGGTGATCAAAGTTTAGCATAGGAATACTGATACTATTAGGAAAATTCTTTAAAAGTCTTCTTCTCAAGAACAGCAAAGCCATGATTGGTCATATTTTAATGGAAGCATCCTCAGGTTGTGTAGATTCAAGTTTGTTCAAAGTTTGTTCAAATCATAAACAGGGTAGGGTGGGGCCACAATGGGGGATCAAAGTTTTACATAGGAATAATATAGGAAAAAATCTTTCTCCCAAAAACAGAAAAGCCATGATTAGTCATATTGTTATGGAGGCATCCTCAGGTAGTGTAGAATCAAATTTGTTCAAATGAGGGCCCCCTGGGGTAGGGTGGGGCCACAATGGGGGATCAAATTTTTACAAATGAGTATATAGGAAAAAAATCTTCTGCTCAAGAACAGCAAAGCCATTTGTTATATTGATATGGAAGCATCATCAGGTAGTTTAAAATTCAAGTCCCTCCCTCCCCACCCCCATGTAAAATTTTCAATACTGAACTGATTTTTGCTCCCCCCCCCCCCCTAGCCAATGTGCTCAGGTGAGTGATGAGGCCCATAGGCCTCTTGTCTTTTCTTTCCATTTCTTTTAGGAATGTTCAGAAGCTGTTATACGAGCAACAACATCCAAAAATTATAATTCAATGTATAAATAAATTTTCACAAAATATATTTCCATATAGTATTACATATACATCTAGAGAGAGATAACTCTTGGATATAACTTTTTTTCACTATAGGAATTGATGGAAAACAGAAAAAATATACCCCCCCCCCCCCTTGAACAAAAATTCCTTTTTGCAGGCATTACTGATATAAATGTATTACCGATATAATTCTAAATGCCCCTCGAGGGCCCCTTGATTGAGGAATAAACATAATTATATATGTATAAATTTATTTATAAGGTATTGTGGATTGTTGTTACTTATCAAAGGTTTTATAAATTCATGGGGGAAACATAAGTTTTTAGACAAAAACACAGGGAAAATGTTCATTTTATTACCAATATCAAGTGAGATTACAACTACAAAATTGTTCTTAATTAAATAAATCATATGTTTAATTTTACATAAGTTAAACATAAAAAAAAGATTTAATTTAAGGGTCATTTATCCATATCCATGAGTAATTTAAAATCTGATGGTGTTTTAAAGCCTGATTTCAATGAATAAGATTTTCTACCCCATTATAAAAAGAATAACAGCAGGTGCAGCTCCAGGAAGTTTTTCCGGGGGGGTTGGGGGGGGGTGGAGGGGGGAATCAATCCTAGTCTAAAAAAATTCCAGCCCAAAAATTTCTTCACAAGCAAAAAAAAAAAAAACAAAACAAAACAAAACCAAAAAAAAAAAACAAAAAAAACAAAAAAAAACAACAACAACAACCAAAAAAAAAAAAAAAACTTAAAAAAACTTAATTCCCTTCCCAAACATGTTAAACCCAGAAATTTCTTCACAAGCCAAAAAATATTGGAAAAAAATTGAAAAAAAAAAAATAAAATCCATTTCCCAAACGTGACAAACACCAATACTGTGGTGATGATGGTGGGGCCCATGTTTTCAAGGGGTGGGTGGGTTGTAAAGTCATTTTTTATTTGCTTCTGTATATACTTTTAATTACTTTGCAAATTCCGGGGGGGGGGGGGGGGGGGGGGGGGGGGGTCTGGACCCCCCCCCCTTTCTAGATCCACACATGTACAGTTTATAGTCATGAACAATATGGCATGGGTAGTAAAATTATTAATCAATTACTAATGAATTCTACTTTGCTTTCAATAAAGTTTTAATGGCGAAATTGCCATAAATGTTGAATTAAATGTGTGTAAGATGTAGGCAGGAATCCAGAGTTAGTGTTCACATGCAGTTCTTATAAGAAGTAGTGAATGGAAGGTAGGACTTTTTTTCTCTTCTAGAAACACTCAAGGTCGGAGAAGAAGAAAGAAAAAAATAACATATATTTGTTTTAAGTTCCTTTTGTACTAACTTACATTATTTTAAATGCATTTTTTTTTTTTAGAAAACATTGTAAATGTTCTAAGCCTTTGGGGAAAGAGTAGGGGGGAATCAATTAATTAAATAAATAGGAAGTTATTAGAAAATGTTTGAATTTGAAGGAAATCTAGGATTCTGACTGTCTGACTTATAACAAGCTGTCTCATGTAATGTAGATTAATTCATTGAGCAGACATGTTTTTCAACTTATGGCTGATTGGGGAAAGGGATCAGGCAGTGGTATATCGCTGCATTAAGGGTTTAGTAATTTCCATATGAATAATTAGGGTCAGATCTTTAAAAGTTCTCTGTCATGACTGTATTTTATCAATTATAAAATGAATGTGAAAGCACTGCATGCAGATCTCTCATAAATTTAAAAGTTTTTCATTTTGGGAACAGAAATAATGGAAAACTTATTTTTCAGCCAGTACATAATCATTGAAATTAAAGCATTAATTGTGATATCACCCCCTTCTTATGGTACATTTTTTTAAAAATCTATTTTGTCTCAAGCGGGACACAATGTCCTTTTTATTTCAAAAATATATTCATTTTCCCAAGAAAGGATACATGCAACATTGCATAATCAGTAAATCTGGCATAATATTTTTTAATTGGTATGCTGTAAACATATTACATTAGTCAGTGTATTCTATTTAGCACCTTTGCCAGAAAGTAGCTTATAATGCTAAATCAAGTACATTGCTAAATGTCTCCTATGATCCCACCTCTGATGTTTTAGAGGTCCGTGTTTGCTCTGCTCCCAATTTGTATAGTTTCAATGGATTTTGAGCTTGATTACTATTCATTATCTCCATATTTCATGCAATATATATTTTTATTATATATTTATTATATAATACGGGATTTTTGCATCCCTGATATGAACACAGGCACGCGCCCTGTATTACACACCCTGTATCAGCACCCTTTATTTTACCCTTTATCACACCCTTTATTACACCTTTCCGAAACATCTCTGTATTTTTCATTTGGAGTACCTCGGATCTTTTTCTATTAATTGTTTATAAAGTTTATTTAAATTGTAAATTTTCATCAGATATTTTATGCTATTCAAAGTAATCATTTGTTTAATTAATAATTATTTCATTTCTTATCGCTGTATGCATTGCCTTTGGAAAAAAATAATGAGAAAGGAAATTCAACGAAAAAAAAGAACAGATTCAATTACTAAGAATTAATTAATTTACAGGTTTATATATATATATGATTTTTTTTGACACTATTTTCAAATATATAATAAAAACAACAATACAAGACAAAATCTGTATCACACCCAATATCAACCCTCGACCAATATCAGCCCTCTGGCCTTCGGCCCTCGGGCTGATATTGGAGTCTCGGGTTGATATGAGGTGTGATAAAGATTTTGCCATGTATTATTCTCTATATATTTAGCGTGTTCAAAAATCGCTAAACCTAATCTTTGCTAATTTGTTGTAAACTTAATTTCCACCAAATGTTGTACAAGCTAAATATAATACATATACAGTTATCAATCGCAGCTAAATTTGGATTATTTTTAATTAATCTTTTAATGGAGATTTAATAGTACATATTTTGATATATTTACTGATTTTGATTAACTTGACTGATCTCTTCATGTTAATTGCTGTCAAAGTACAATGTATCTGGCTCCAAAATTAATTCTATGTTTTGATAAATTTCATTTACAAGTGTTATTTATAGGCTCAATGAAACAAGAAATGGCTGGGACTGCCAGGAGAGTTATATATGTGTACAAAGGACTAGGAGCTTTGGAAGAAAACTGTAAGGTTCTGATGTCACAGCTGATGCGATTTGTGAACCCTTGTGTTCATGCCATCCAGTTTATATCTCCAGAGGAAACAATCATTGGTGAGTGTGGGGACTGAGGATAAATCATATTTAATTAACATTATCACACACATACATTCATCATGTGTTCATTATAAAATTTACATCCCAAGGACGTCTGCCATCTGCTGTCAGAAAAAAAATTCTCCATCTAAAAATTACGAATTTGCAATTAAAGCGAGGAGTAGATGTCAAGATAAAACATGATAAAGGTAGAAAGAGAAGTCAGAAAACTGTCATATTGGAAAAGAAGTATTCAAATGAGACTTCTTTTTAATAGAAAATGAAATGAGGTAACAGTTTGTACAATATACATGTACCAAATAAAGCTATTGTCGGCTTGTCAAAAGCACATTATTTGACGCAATATCCTATAGGCTGTAAGTGATGTATTTATAGCTAGCAGATGTTAATATCACGGAATTATTTTAAAAAAAACCCAGCAAAATTAGACTCTGTATTACATATGCTGTAAAGTTTTTGTTCATTAAAATACATGTATAACAAGATTGGTACAAATTTATTAACAAAAATTATACACAGGGAACTGTGTACACAATTCTTTTTCTCATTAAATTTTATTCAATGGTATAAGAGGAGTTGTAGATAAGAGATGTAAGCCCCAAAGAATAACGGACAAATGGACGTGCAGACAGATGGACATCCCATCACTATACACCTCCCGCTTTTCAAGCGAGTTGTATAATTAAGATTGTATGTCATAGCAATAAAATGTATGATGATAGTTCATGATACTGAGGGGGAAAATATCACAATAAATTACAATCTTTTGGCTTTCTTAAGCAAACAATGTTTAAGTTAGGTCACATAAAACTGATTTTTAGACACATATATACATAGATACAAATTTGAAAAACTCTTGATGCAAGTGGTTGAATTTTATTTGACCTTGGACCATTAAACCTTAATTTCAGTATGTTTCTTTATAGAAACTATAAGATGGAAGTCAATCTTCAAACTGTGTCCACAGCATAATGCTCCATTGATATAAAACAATTCTCTGTCTTTGGTATTAACCTTCAAATGGAATTCAGTAGGTTTTCTTTCTTTCTTCAGCTAAACATCTTAAGTAAGAACATATTGTCTGTAATATTGATATTAATTTTCCCTATCAGTTCCATTACGCATCTTGGCCATCCTAAACATCAGTAGCAGGAATGAGACTAAAAGGTGAAACAGTCATCTTTATATTGTGTACAAAACATAGCTACAGACACACTCACATACAAATATGCATGGATGGACATGCCAACAACCAACTTGAATTTATCTCTAACCCTAAACTAAAAGCCTGACTCACAGTAAAATGATGCATTGATGTTTTTAGTGTATTGTAACACCTCTACAAAATGCATTGCCTATCCATGGAAAGATCATTAGAAGGAGGACAGGGCTACAACTAAGTTTTACAAACCTGTATTTTACAAGTTGTGTGACATAACATGATAACAGAATTCTGTTAAATCTATCAGGTAGTTGGTGTGACACTGCAGCTCTCTATGTGATTGGAGGAGGGTATGATCTTGGACTTATTGAAGCTTTAGGACCAGCAGGCATGAACAAGATCCAAGAGTATGTACACCATGGAGGCTCCTACTTGGGAATTTGTTCTGGGGCTTATTTTGCCTGTAGTTACATTGAGTTTGACAAAGGAGGACCCCTGGAAGTGTGTGGAGACAGGCAACTGAAATTCTATCCTGGTATAGGAAAACTGACATTTATATGAATCAAATTTATTATGCTTTAAATTAATTGTGCCTTTTTAGGGGTATTTTTTTCAGTTTGAAAGTTTTGTAAAGTTAATTAAAACAAATGGTGTTTTTGAAAGTGAACTTTCTCTCACCTGTTTTGCAAAAAAACTGGAATTACCTGTATTCTGAACATTTAAAAAATTATGTTAATATTTCTTTCAGGAGGAAAGATTGGGCCTTTGTATGGACCATACAAATATAACTCTGACTTTGGATCAAGGGCAGCATCATTAAAGTGCCACATTCCTCAGCCAGTCAAACTGACCAATGATGCCCCATGGTCTAATTCACCAATCGGCACCAAGAATGGATTCAAGTCTCACAAGATGGAGGAATTTTATGCTTACTTTAGCGGTGGAGGATTCTTTTATCCTTATCCCAAAGGGAGTTTCGAGACCGCAAAAGTTCTGGACAGCTATCACACAAATAACGGCATCCACGGTGAAGAGCAGACTTATTTCATTGAATTGGTCAAATCAGATATACATACCTCAGTAAATTCATGTCCAGAAGATCAACAATGCAAGCCTACCTCTAGTAATCAATGTCAAGAACGTGATGTAGAAGTTTTATGTACATACTCTGAACTTAAGGGGGAACCTGCTGCTATTGTCAAGTGTAAGGTGGGAAAAGGACAGGCTGTACTGAGTTCTGTACATATAGAGTATGACAGTCAGTGTCTTGACATTAAGGATGTTTATCTAAAACCCATCATTGAATCTCTGAAGAATTTTGACTTTGAACAAAGCATAATGTTTAGATATATGTTAAAATGCTTAGGTGTTAGCATTAATTTAGATGATAAGCATAAAGTATAGTTACATTAAAGTATCTGAATAAAAGTATAAAAATATACATATTTTACAACAAATTTCGTATTTATTACAGAATTTACTACAGTTGAACTTCAGTATCTCGAACATTGATATCTCAAATACCATGGATAAGTCGAACTGATCTGGAAGTCCCAACCACATATTCTTTAAGTATTTTAACCAAGATATTTCGAATCCTCAGATATCTCAAAGTATTTCACGGTCCCATCCAGTTCAAGATAACCAGGTTGGACTGTATTTGGCTATCAATGAATTTAAAAAATGACAGACTAGAAATGTGTTTCCCATCTCCAGCCATCACTATATGATCTAAATGAAATGACCTTGAATCTAGATTATGACATCTCTGCATGAGAATGAATGCATTTTAGACTGTAACAAAGCTTTTGCCTTGTTAAAGAACTATATGCGGTATATGCATATATTTGCCCCCACAAAAGTCATATTTTGAAAATATCTTGAAATGTGCTGAATTGTATATATTGTATGAGAAATCTAAATTAACAAAAAATATTATAGTTTCAAAGTAGGTTATTAGCAATTTTTGCTTCTGTGACGTCACAAACTATTCGGATTTTGTGTTGTTTTTCAGAAAGAGGAAAAAATGGACAAAATTTGTTCAATTTTACTACAAAATTTATAGAGCGCAGGCCTGCTCAGGAACAATATTTACATATTTCATTGATATTATCATTCTACACATTATATCAAAATATTGAGGTGGAGCAGACCTGCGCTCAGTGACTTTTACTCAAAATATTGACGTAATATACACCTTTTTCTGTATAATTCATGGAAATTTTGAATTTACGTCACTTTTCTGACGTCATATCTAACATATGGTGTCATGGATTATGAAAATATTCAGTGCTTTGATGTCTGCAGATATCCCCCTGTTTTAGAACATAATTATATATTTCTCCCTCAAAATTTGGTTTTGGGGGCAAATATTGGTCATTACTGAATATAGTCCTTTGTATGTATCATCCCCTTACAGACAGACTTTGAGTGATTATCGTGTCATTTTAGTCATTAGCAACAGCATACATGTCTAACTTCATTCCAATCAAAGCTTCCAAAGTTATAACTGGTACAAAGTTTTAGCTGTCATTGTCCATTAATGTTGACCATAGAGATTCTACACCTAGAATCAACAACGTACTTTAGTAGTTTAAAGTTGTATCAAATGCAAGGTTCCATGCCACAGTTATGGGCAATGACATGCAATAGTTTAAATTCATTCTAATGAAAAGTTCCTGGGTTATAGCGGATATGTGATTTCTAAATGTTTTGCTAAGTATGGAGTTCTGTTTGGGCCACTCGCACCTTCCCTCTTTTGCTTTTAGGGCGAAGATGAGAGTGCGAAGGAGTGAAAGTGCAAAGATGCGACGGCGAAGCACGAAGGTGCAAGGGCCAAAGTGCAAAGGTGCAAGGGAGAGATACTAGTATTGCTCCTTCGCCTTCACAACTTAGCATTCTGGCCTTTGCACTTTCACCATAGCACCTTTGCACTTTCACCCTAGCTTAGTGATCTTGGAATCTCAAGAACATGGACAGTAACAAGCAAAAATTTACCTTATTTCAGTCAATTAAGGCCTCCAAAGTTATGGACAGGAAATCCTGGTATAAGACAGAGACAGACAGACTTGTGACAAAAATGCTATTACATCAAAGACAGAAAAAGAAGATTTAAGATGCCATCTTACACGTATATAGCTTTTATACATTTGATATACCCAGTACTGCGCTTATATTGCTATAATTTTGATCACATTTTATTTAAAATCTCAATTGAACATGTTAAATGAAGTACTTATGAGATGTAAATAAATATTTGTACAACTTTTACTTACAGTTATCTGCTTTGTGTCTATCATTCTGATCAAACTTATAATCAATAATGAAGGAATAACACAAATGTAGACAGCATGTGATCAGCATCTTAACTTGCACTTACATGTAAACAATACAGATTCTATGAATTTACAGAAATTTTTTTGATTGACTTGAAACGACTCTGTGTAAAGCAAAGAACATTTTCCTTAGATATGACAATTCTTTATAAGGTGGTATATGGATGGACTTGGTTATGTTGTCCATATATGTGTACTGCATACCTTGGACTTCTCATGTTGGGACCTCTATGTCTTATCTTAGGGTCAAGGACACTTGACTGTATACAGAGGTCATTAGTGACATTTAACATTCTAATCACTGATGTCCTTCATAAGATGATTTAAACACGATGTATTTTGAAATTTTAATCGACATCCCTGTATGATTTAAAAATGTCATGATATTCGTTAGGTGAAGTCCTTGACCTGAGAAGTACAGGCAATAGTTTATGAGTACACATGTTCACGTGACATCCCTTACATGTCCGCCCCCAGAACTTGAATACGGTGGGGATCCTGCAGATACGGGGCACACGACGGACACTCGGACAGTCCAGCACTGGACATCCTCTCTTAAATGATGGCGTAATCCTGGCAGCGTATTCTAAAAATAATTATACATCAAGTTATTCCACCTTTTTTTCACGGTTTTGACATTTTATTAACCAGTACTTTGATATATATAATTTATAACAGGAAATGTTTTAGAAACATCCCCCTCCCCCATCAAGCAAAAGGTTCTAAGATGCTGAGGGGTTAATGTCTTCCTATGTCCAGTTTAACCCGTGAATTTTGACCCTGTAACCTTATAATCAATAAGGGGTCATCTACTCTTCAGGGGGTACTAGTGTACCAAGTTTGATATCTGTTAGTCTAAGAGTTCTTAAGATATCAGGTGGAAAACACTTGGTCTACCCACCCTCCACCTACCTACTCTGACTTCTAAAAATAGAAGTTTGAGGGATTTTAATCAATTTGAAGTTCATAATGGAACCATTTCTAATTTCTTAGTTCCTTAGTTGACATCGCCATTATTTATAAATGAACTTCCTCAAATTCTAACAACACTTTAATCTCCCCATTTTCTCTTAATTCTAAGCAGATTAAGATTCCTAATTAGTGGTAGTTTCAGAATAATTTTATTTGAAATTACTGTTTTAAGTCAACCTATAAATAAGTTGGACATTACCTATATGTTAAGCATGACATATGTTTTGGTGAAAAAGACATTAATATTAGTTTATTTTTAGGTGTCGGGATCGTACCGACTTTTTCAAAGCTCTTTCTCTGAGACCAAACCAAACATCAAATTGATTGACATGCTGATTTAAACACTTGCAGGATGCAGATTACTTTGAATTTAATTATAAATTGCTACTTATAAAAGGTAATTTTAAAACATTCTGCTATTTTCTCTTATAATGTGTGGTATAAACATGCATTTCATTAAATTAGACAGAAAGTATGAACATACAATGTATATTAATTCTTTGAAAATAATAAAACTAGAGAGATGATAGATGACACAGTGCAGCATGCAGTCGTGTCAAGAACTTTTTTTTATTTGGTTTGGTTTGAACATATTTTATTGTCTATAAACTTTACAAATGGGATTGGGCAAAAGTTCTTAAAACTTAATACGCCCTCTCCCTACATATGAATTATACCAAACATATTTACATATATGGGTCGCAGCTTAAAATGAATAAAACTCAGAAAAGCATGATAATCAGAGAAACATTATACAATACACAAGCTGTATAGAATTCGCAAGAAGTAATTATTGCATCAACCAAAACGACCTGACTTTTTAATAAATTTTTGTACAATGGAAAATAAGTATTCATTTTCAACATTATTAAACGTTTCATCTCCCCAGAGTAATGTATGAGTATCAACAGTATGTAATTTTCCCATTTGCAGAAATCTATCGAAAAATTCTTTTCTAGCTTCTGTATATTCTTTGCACGAGAAGAAATAATGATGAGTGTCCTCCACTCTTCCACAGGAACATAAGGGACTCAAAATTATATTACATCAAAAAAGATCGCTATTAAGTACACAGTTGTGTCGAAGTCACAGGTTTTATTTAATTGTCTCTATCTATTTATTTAATAATTTATTTTTGATTTTTTTTAAATGAAATTTTTTCCATCGATTAAAGAATAAGGTATGATTTGGGAAAAATTTGAGACCCTCTTTTTGGATAACTTCAAAAAGTTCAATACATTTAGTTAAGAATCGAGCACCTCTTGTTTATGCATGTTTCAAATTGAGAAATAAATCAAGTGATAGAAAACGTATAGGTCGGGATTTTTTTTTTCAGTCTCTAATTTACAAATCGGTATGGTTGATTTTTATAAAAATTAATTAAGCTGCATTTTCTTAGAAAGCACAGCGCAATAGCTATCCTATCTGCTAAATTTACATATTTTATGCACAAATGTAAGACACAACTTCTATATGAAAATCAAAGATAAGTTTATGTGTGAAATGTAAGTAACATTTCATGAAAATACACCAGAATTGAAATCTTTGAAAAAATTGTTCTTACCCAACGCCAGGTCAGTGTGTATACTTTAAGTCAATAACTATCCTGACTTTGAACCAAGCACAATTTTAGACTTTTTATTGGAAATTGAATTAATTTAACAATTAATACTTTGAATTTTCCATGTCCAACAAGGGCCAGATTTAGTCCTAAACGGCCCTTGTCCTTTGGAATTAAGCAATCGTTTCCATTTGAATTTCAAAGCTAATTTGTCCGACCATGCAAACACCACATAACACGAAATATATACATACATGCAGTACCCATGATGGTTCATTCTGTAATGTATGGGACCAAGATTTGTTTTTATTAACACTTTTTTTGCACCGGTCCCACCCCGTTGATGAATATTGCCTGGTCCCTTACATAGCTCCTTTCAAGTGATATATTGTATACATTTTGGTTAAATTTGTTTTCATTGTCTACTTGCTTTCAACTTACCGTAAACTTTAAGGGGGAACTTACCGCAAAATTTAAGGTCGACTTACCGTGAAATTTAAGGGGACGTTGAGTGATGCGTAACTGCAACAGAATACGTGCTATCCGGAACCACGTTTTGTCTATAGTACATTCTACAATTCCTGTCAATTAAATCAAATTTGAATATTTTTAAAATTCTGACCTGTAAAATGTTTTTTCTTTCAATTATTTAGTAATGAATATGTTAATTCTAATTATATCCAGGATACTGTATAGTGTGCTACATAGGGATAGTATTTACTATTAATATATATCATACAAAATTTGATAACAATAAATACACTCAGCATTCAGCCAAATGGCTGAGAAGCGTTTTTTCTCTCTTTTATAGTATTAAATTTAATGTAAAGTACATATATACGACGACAAAATACAATTTTTATTATTCAGACAGTTTTAAATAAGGGTGTTTTTCGGGGGGGGGGGGCAATGACAGCACAATTAAAACAACTTTGCCTAGGGATAGGGCTTACCGTTTTTGCATGTAGTTTTTCTTTATGTGTAACTTTTAAATTTGTACAAATACCCCCCCCCCCCCCCAAAAAAATGAAACATTGAAAATTTTCTTCTGTGAACTTGCGAACGTCTTTAAGTAGCTTAGTATTCCATATTTTCATCATTTTTCGAAAAGAGAAATTCGAACGTTGTTGACTCCTCTTTACCCAAAAGGCTGGGACTAAGCTGTACTCACTGTGGGTAAATACTACATCTTGCACCAGAAGAGTTTTGTTTAATAATAAAAAAAAATGTGGAAAATCGGAATGTAGACAAAAACATTGCAAATATTCAAAAACTTGCAAGTTTGTTATTAGAAGCAAAACTGATAATTAAAAGAGACGAGATTAAAATAGATTACTTACTATTGGATCTGCTCGCTGCTGAGTCGGTTGTTAAGAGAGTCAGGCAGAATAAAATGTGAAAAGACTTCCGCATGTTATCGGTTTGATATACTTGACAGCATTGCGACCTTTTATATAAATGACAGGTGCTCTAAATTCAAGCGGCGACATTCCCAAACTGACAAACGAAAACCAGGGGCCTCCTATGATTTGTAGCGCTTTACTTATGCAATAAGTAAAATGTTAAAGCAATTACAATCCCTCACTTCAATGAATTATTGAACAAAATTCGAACACGTTGCAGATTTTTAGGGAGCATGAGAGATATGACTTTGGTCAAATATTTAAGGTTGAGTCTTTCCTGTTATTAATAAAATACATTCATTTGTATAGCGACATAATCATCTACCTCATTAATAGTATTTTTAACTAAGCTTACAGTGCGGTATATACATTAATTGGCTTGTACCATTTTGTCTTACACTTGTCGTACATTTTAATCACATTAATTTTCGAAATTATAATTACTCTCATCTTAAGCAATTAAATTTGTATTAAATGGGTGTAAACGTGTCTGAGGGTAAGTACGTGTACAAAAATAAGGACAAACATTTGGGAGTAACTTGCATTACATCGAACATCAATCTATGATCCTATTTGTTCAACTATATATCGCAATTCTAGCCATATGAATAAAGATGTCGATCAAAGATTAATTTTTTACGCATGGATTTAATTATACATATATAGATTTTAATCGATGTGTATTTTTTGACTAGAAATAAAGTAAACAATTAATTTTAGCAGCAGCATAAAGTCAACATCTTCAGTGCTAGCTGCAGAACTGTAGCGTTATGGTTTTACATTTTAGCCTTTGACCATGGCTAAAATGTAATTTAACCATAACGTTACAGTTCTGCAGCTACTTCAGTGCATGCATTTTTTAAACCCAAGATCAAATCTAAACATTGGTAGTGGGCTTACGTAATGGTTAGAGTACAGAGAAATGTATGACTAAATTTTGCAAAGAATATATATTAATTTACCCCCCACCCCACCCCCCTTTCTCCAAGACCCTTCCACACTGACCACGAAGATTCCATCATTCAGGATCTATGACTTTGTCTCAGTTTTGTCCCTACTTTTACGACACATTTATAACACGTGTTCTGCTCTGCTTCATGATAAACTGGAAATGTGTTTGAGCTATTTGATAAATGTTGATATAATGCAAGATATTTAACCTTTATCGTATCAAAGGAACGGAGGAAATTTTTTTACGTAATTGGAGACAATTGATTTCTATAAATATCTTAAAAATAGGTTTTAGATGTTTTATTACTCTGCATGGACCATGAGAAGCATACCAACGTACTAAATTGAACAGAATACATTATAATTTTTTATGTGCTTTGGTGTCGAAATAAATACCATGTTTCCTTATGTTGTTGTCAATCCGACCTTTGAAGATATGCAATAATCGCCATTTACGGAATTCTCCAGTAGTTTCATTGGGTCCTTAATTATTTTCCAGCATTCTTCAAGCGGACCTGTATCCGGTATTTCCTTTTTTTTACTTAAATAAAATCCACATCTTGTTGAAAATACCGATAACCTATAACCACTATATTTTGACAGAAACTGACCTTTCTCTATACAGAATCCCTAAAATTTAGAATTAATTAGCAAGGTATTAATATGCTTTATTTCTTTCGAAGCATCCTTTTTTTTTGAAAATGTTCGAGAGTTTCTTAAACACACGTATCTATAGATTATGATATGATAAAATTCAATACTCTGAATATTTATAGAAGCTGATTTTTCTTTAATTATTATTTCTGATTGAAGAGTGTTCCGTGCACGTTGCGGTCATCTGTGGTCGTGAGTTGTCCGTAATCTTATTCTAAACTGAAATATAGACATTCTGAACTCATGTTGTCTGAGGATGAATCAAGAACCCTGTTGATTTTAATAAATGATTTGGACAGTAGCAGATCCAGGCGCTGGGGTTGGGGTTCATGGGTATTTCAGGCTTATTTTAGTTGTATAGCACATCCCCCTCAGGAAATATAGACCACTTGTTACTTGTTATGAAGAGATATTCATAAATTTAGGAAGCGGCTTGTCGACGAGGTCCCCCCCCCCCCCCCCCCGTTAAACGTACCCAGCTAAATGTATAGAAAATAAATTCACTCATTGAAATATTCTGTTCTTTCAATTGCAACCATATGGTACCCTCTTTTCTATCAGTCTATCTTTGTTCATTGATTAACCTCCAGTTTTATTTTATTTTTTTTTAATTTTTTGTTGAATCAGATAACTATTCTACCATCAATCTACATGGCAGATTTACAGGTGGTCCCCAACAGATCATGTGACAATGCAATTTTTTTGAGTTTATATAAATATAATATATGCAAGGCTATTTTTAAACCACTAATTGCGTTTTTAATGCAAAAAAAAGAAGAAGAAAGAAATACGGAGTCACTCTTGCCATGTGTTAGTTTCATTCAATGCTTAATGTGAGAAGAGGAAAACCTGTTACCTGTTTTGTTGCTGGTTTAACTAATTAACACGACACTTTACACTCTCTTTGTAATTGACTTGTGGTTAATAACCCGTTCTCCGTTTTTAGCTGGTCTGATATATTTTTAAAGACTTTTAATATATAAATGTCATTAGCTTTACGGAATGTTAATTAAAAGTAAAAACACAATGTTCTACAAGAAAATGAAGTATATCTCACCTCATAAGTAAAAATTAGTTTCACACCATAATTTCAATACATGATTAATCAATATTTCATTTTATATTACCTTATATTACATGCTTGAAATGTTATAAAACATGACTAATACAATGTAATTTAAATGATAACGTAGTAAATAAACACTTACTGTAAGAGCACAGGCACCTGACGAATGGTTGGTGTTACACCCCCCTTTTTCCTGCAGAAGTTTTTTTTTTAGACACGATAACTTAGCAAATATTCATGAATTCCTAATCTTTCACACCAATACTTCGATATTTGATATCATTTTCAGTTTTTGTCGAGTTTTAAAGATTGTCCCTTTACGGTATATAAAATTACTATATACCGTAAAGATAAATGTTTTTGGTTAACATTGCCAGATTCCAGAAATGTAAAAAAAAAAAAAAAAAAAAATGTCTGAAATGAAAAAAAAAATTGTCGGAAATGCAACGCAAAATTCTGGAAATGAACTGCAGCTGAAGAAATACTGTGTGTGTTAAAAGTTCCAGGTTGTACTAAATGCACGTACATGTATTTTTAGTCATAGCCATCCCTTGAGCACTAGTACTGTACTGTACCATATTTTCTCTGCAGTTGGGCTAAATTATATACACACGACTATGTGCACTTACGTGCACATGCATGTTTATGTTTGCATATATGCAAACATATGTATGTATATACATGAAAAATTACATCTTCATTATGCACAGTAGAGGATCCAGTGGGGAGAGGGGGTGTTTTGGGGGAGGGGTCCAGACCCCCTTTAATTTTTGAACATTGAAATTACCCCCCCCCCCCCTCCAATGATCTTGGATCCACGGAGGAAACATGTATTCATCATAAAAGTTGGCAAGATTATTCGAGAGAAAGTAGCTTGTCCGTGAGTAGTGTCTAATCCCTTCACCCTCTCACGAAATATATGAGGTTTTCATGTTTGGGAAGTTTACTCTTTTTGGCCCAGGAAATCAGAGACGGATTTGGTATGAAATGCCCCCCCCCCCCCTCCATTTGGAAAAAAATTCCTAGATTCGCCCTTCATACAAACTGCCCTCAGGGACAATAATTGATGAATAACAATAATCGGAGAACCCTTTGGGTACGGAACGCGGGGGGGGGGGGGTCCCGTCCCTAAGCACCTGTGTTATAACCAGTTAAAAGATTAATGTTGATGAAATGAAAGTTTGTAATAGGCCTACTAGTACCCATTGTCATAAAAAGTACAATGAATTACATTAAGAATTTTATTCCCATGAAACCTTATATTTTTTTGTTGCTTTCCTTGTTTAAATAATAAAATTCTTTCTCGAAAATATATTTTTTTGTAAGAAGAATATTTATTTTCTGTCTTCCACAAATGCAAAAAAAATTTTAAAAAATCCCGTATAGTCTATAACATTCAAAATTTCCATTTTTCTTGTAACCTGCGTTATTATATCTGTCTACCTTTAAGAGGGCTGGGTGGTTGTGGCCATTTTCAGACTATATTGATCTCCTTTAGAAGAAGAGCTCCATATAAAGATATACAAAAATGATCAAATTTTAAAACTAAAATGTATGAAATTTTTGTTTGCCAAATGATAGTTGACAGCTTAAGATTTCATATCTAAAAAATTAAGTTATATCTGATGGTTAATTTGTTGACCCCCCAGCCTCCTTAATAAAGCTATTATATATGGAATGTATATCATTGAATCGAAACTATCAATAATATATATATCATTAATTTAATATATCATAACAATTTCAGAATGTTGTTAATTTTTTAAAATGGCCAAATAACCATTTGTTATGTGGAAAACTTTACAGTGATTTACGTTACATTGATTCGTATTATTTTGTATCCAGGGCAGAATTTTTATGTTTGCGATTAATACTTAATGATTTCAGATCAGTTCTTTTATTCCTTGTATCAGCAGATACATCAAATAAACATGAAACATACATCATACATAAGTTACTTGGCTCAAGAAGACGGCAATATATATACTCACGCAACAGAAAATGACAATGAAAGTAAATATGCTATACATACAGTGTAATATATGTATATTATATATTTTGATAAGTATAAATCACACATGCATGTTCTTTACTATCAATATAATGAGTCTAATTTGCTGTCACGAATATTATTTGCTTCTTTTTTTTTCGTTTAACTATTCTTTTTATCAAAAGTTGACAATCAGAAAACAGATAACTATCAAAAATGTTCTCAACATTATCTTAAACATTTTTTTTTCATGGTCATTGCATGGCACAACTTAACTGAATTTGGGCGTTTAATGTTTTTCAATTCGTACCGCACGTCAGGGAATGACAGTAGCTAACCAGTCACCAGGAAATCATCAAACTGCATGCTAAAAATATCAATCGAAGATTGGCAAATATACTCACCTACGAAATGATAAGAAGATTCAAGATGATAAATTGAATGTTTCTTGCTGAGAAGACAAAGACATGACATTTATGAACATCAATCACTGGAGACTGGAAGTTTCAGTCGGAATTTCCCAGATTTTTTTTTTTGGGGGGGGGGGGGTTATGGGATATGGGGCGATGGACAGCTGTGTCAACACTTACTGTGTTAAAGTAGAGCACCACTAAACACTGAAAATTGCTTATTTATTTTTGATTATATAGGTTTACTTGTAACTTCATGACTTTGCTACAAGAAGTGTAACAACGAAAATGCAATAAAATGATAATATCAATTTTTGCGTTCAGACCAATACAAAATGTAATAACGCAAAATGTAATAATCTAGTTTCCTTTGGGATCAATGCAAAACATCACAAAGGAAAAAAGTCATAATACATGTGTACATATTAGGATATGTTTATTAATTACAACCTTTCATATATTCCTTCACTTAATATAAACATAGGTAATCAAAGATTACTAAGCTCACCTCGACGAATGTTATCTATAAGTAAGGTAAATCTCACATCATATTTTTTTTTTAGTTAGTGTACATTCCAAGATTAATATCCATCAATATTAGATTCAGAATCCAAAGTAAGTCTGGAACTGTCCATCTCTAGATACATCATCATTCATGCTAATTTGGTTAAAATATGGCTAAAATTCACTCATGTGGAAAATCTAGGTCAGATCCAGAATCCAAAGCAGGTTAGTTAGTGTACATCCCTAGATGCATCATCCATGCAAGTTTGGTCCAGGTAGGGCTTATATTTACTTGGGAATGGACCTGCTCCAAAAAAAACTTTAACCTGGTCAATCATCTGGAAAATCTAGGTCAGATCCAGCATCTGAAGCAAATATGGTAGTGTCTATCCCTAGATGTATCATCCATGCAAATTTGGTCCAGGTAGGGCTTTTAGTTACTTGGGAATGGACCTGTTCCAAAAACTTTAACCTGGTCACTCATCTGGAAAATCTAGGTCAGATCCAGCATCCCAAGCAAGTGTGGTAGCGTCCATTCCTAGATGCATTATCCACGCAAGTTTGGTCAAGGTAAGGCTTAAATAATCACTTGGGAATAGACCTGCTCCCAAACCTTTAATCTAGTCACTCATCTGGAAAATGTAGGTCAAATCCAGCATCTGAAGCAAGTATGGTAGAGTCCTTCCTTTGATGCATCATCCATGCAGGTTTGGTCCAGGTAGGGCTTATAATTGGGTACCTGCTCCAAAAACTTTAACCTAGTCACTCATCTGGAAAATCTAGGTCAGATCCAGCATCTGAAGCAAGTGTGGTAGTGTCCATCCCCAGATGCATCATCCATGCAAGTTTGGTCCAGGTAGGGCTAATAGTTTCTTGGGAATGGACCTGCTCCAAAAACTTTAACCTAGTGACCCATCTGGAAAATCTAGGTCAGATCCAGCATCCAAAGCAAGTGTGGTAGTGTCCATCCCTATATGCATCCTCCATGCAAGTTTGATTCAGGTAGGGCTTATAATTACTTGGGAATGGACCTGCTCCAAAAACTTTAACCTGGTCACTCATCTGGAAAATCTAGGTCAGATCCAGCATCCGAAGCAAGTGTGGTAGTGTTCATCCCTAGATGCATCATCCATGCAAGATTGGTCAAGGTAGGGCTAATAGTTACTTGGGAATTGACCTGCTCCAAAAACTTTAACCTGGTCACTCATCTGGAAAATCTAGGTCAGATCCAGCATCCGAAGCAAGTGTTGTAGTGTCCATCCCTAGATGCATCAACCATGCAAGTTTGGTCCAGGTAGGGCTTATAATTCCTTGGGAATGGACCTGCTCCAAAAACTTTAACCTGGTCAATCATATGGAAAATCTAGGTCATATCCAGCATCCGAGGCAAGTGTGGTAGTGTCCATCCCTAGATGCATCAACCATGCAAGTTTGGTCCAGGTAAGGCTTATAGTTACTTGGGAATGGACCTGCTCCAAAAACTTTAACCTGGTCACTCATCTGGAAAATCTAGGTCATATCCAGCATCCGAAGCAAGTGTGGTAGTGTCCATCCCTAGATGCATCATCCATGCAAGTTTGGTCCAGGTAAGGCTTATAGTTACTTGGGAATGGACCTGCTCCAAAAACTTTAACCTGGTCACTCATCTGGAAAATCTAGGTCATATCCAGCATCCGAAGCAAGTGTGGTAGTGTCCATCCCTAGATGCATCATCCATGCAAGTTTGGTCAAGGTAGGGCTTATAGTTACTTGGGAATGGGACTTGCTCCTAAAACTTTAACCTGGTCAATCATCTGGAAAATCTAGGTCATATCCAGCATCCGAAGCAAGTGTGGTAGTGTCCATCCCTAGATGCATCATCCATGCAAGTTTGGTCAAGGTAGGGCTTATAGTTACTTGGGAATGGGACTTGCTCCTAAAACTTTAACCGGGACGCCGACGCTAACGCCGACGCCAACGCCGGGGGTATAGCATAAGCTCATCTCGACTTCGTCGAGTTGAGCTAAAAAGTCATCGTATGGAGATATAAACAAGGATTATTACATTTTGCGTACAGTTTCAATACAATTCTTGCCCTGTGTTTTTCTTAAAAATGAAAGTGATGTGAAAAATTAAAACTCATGCTTTCTGAATCATTGAAATTCCATGCAGAAAGATCATACAAATCATTTTTCTCTCATGACCTTCTAAATGCTAGTTGTGACGTCATAAACTTGTGCAATTTCCCGTATTTTCTTAAAAAGTTGCAGAAGACACCAATTTTCAATGGAATTTTCTTTCAGAAAATATTGTCCACAGCCATCGCCCACAAAGATTTTGAGATATGTGATTTTTAAAAGAATTTTACACAACATATCCAAAAATTAAAGTGGGCGACAGCTGTGGACACTATTTTCTTAAGGAAAATAACCCTTGAAATAAGTCATTTTGAGGCATTTTCAGGCGCGTAGCTGCCTATACGCAAATACGCGAGTGCGTACACATCATTCTCAGAAAAAAAAGAGAGAATTATTCGGAGAAAAAAATTTCAATACCATCCAACAAGTATTCGTATTTCAAACTAGCTGTGTTACACTGTGTCGATTTAAATTTTATATTATCATGACTGTATGATAAAATTTGAAATCTTTTATAAAATAACTGCAAAATCCAAATAAATCAATCATCATTTTGTCATTGTTCTATCATACATTGATATTTTTTTTAAAGATCTTTGAAAAATTAAATATCAGCCACATCGTTCAATGCTATGATCTGCTAGTCTGATTTACAATACGATATTTTTTTTTTGTTCGTAATTAAAATTTTGTATACGTGTTCTTAAACGTTAAGAAAGATTATATAATACCAATTGATATATCGGTTAAATTTTTAGCCTCATTTATATGTGCAATAAGTTTCCATGGAATATTAATTTTCGTTAAAACAATAAATATTACTATGTCTTTTATTTCCTAAACAAAAACTAAATGGCATATTTTTTATAGTTCAAGAAAATGAATGAAATATTTGGTAAGACTCCGGAGCTTCAGCAGGCACGTAGTATCAGGGGAGCCTCCCCCCAACTTATTCCCAAAACCTAACCTTTTACTATTGAAAATGTACATTGAAAGGGTGGACCCCCACTGTTTGTTGTAGAAATTTGGTTTTTGAAAGTTGGATCCCCCCCCCCCCAAACAAACACACAAGAAATAGGACTTCGAATTTTGACAATCTTCCTTTTTCGACCTTGCTTGTCAAAATTTTTAAAGTTGTAATTTTTTTCCTGGCTGGCAAAAACTATAATACGTGCCTGACCAGAGCCCTTAAACAACGGGGGGAGGGGGGGGGGGTCGGTCAAGACCCCCAGCCAACCCCCTGCCGTTCTCTGCGTACACATCATTTCAATTCTGGCTACGCGCCTGATTTTCTATTTAAAATAGAGAAATGAATCAAATTCATGATATCGTATATCCAGAATGGTACTCCTTCATGCCATATTCTTTCCTGATTTATCACAGTCATATACTCAACTAATATTTAAGCCAGTTTCAAAACTTTTTGAAAACATAAGGTTTTTAGGGCACAATAAAGCTAAAACTGTACCTTCTTCTTTGTCAGGAGCAACGCAAAATATATTAATGCAAAATATTATAAATAGTTTCTTCTGATACCGACACAAAACATCACGACGGAAAAAAAAAGGTTATAACAGATGTACATTTGTAAAGATGGATGAAATATTAAGAAATGGTCTCCAAAAGTGAAGCCATTCATATTTTCTTCATGTCGGTAACGAAAAGTTATTCGTATATAAACAAGGATGATTACATTTGCGCTGTAATATTCTGTGTTACTCTCGAAGCGGAACGTAGTAAAGCAAAATGTAAAAATCGTTTTTTTTTTTTTAAATCTTCACAATTATATATATGGTTTTTTTTTAATGTGAGTATGGGGAATATTATTCGAGAAATTATATCGTTCGCACGATATAATTAATTATCTCGTTCTCACGACAAATTATCTCGTTCGCACATCAAAATGTTCTTAACATTTTTTTTTTTACTTTAATCTATGCAGACATTTTTATTTATTACCAATCAATACTGTGCGTTTTTATAGTATGAAATTTCTGTTAGAAATGTTTTGCCAATCATGAACAATTTAATAATAATTAAAAAAAATAAATGATAACAATAAGAAAAAATAAATAAAAAGGCTTTTAACTATTTTTTTTTTTTTAATTTTAGAACATTTAACAGCTATAACAATATTCAGCTTTCTATAATTGTGTTTAGAACCATTAAATATTTACATATCATTTGCAGTATGCACGTGCTCTATGAAATGACTTATACCTTAAAAGTTTTTAAATCTTTAATACTTAGGTCCGTAGAAATTCACAGTAGGGTGGTATATTTAGGACATGCAAATATTTTTAGCTCACCTGAGTTGAAAGTCAAGTGAACTTTTCTTATCACACTTTGTCTGTCTGTCTGTAAACTTTTCACATTTTCGACTTCTTCTCCAGAACCACTTGGCCAATTTCAACCAAACTTGCCACAAAGAATCTTGAGTAAAGAGGATTCAGATTTCTTTTAATGAAGGGCCACGTCCTCTTTCAAGGGGAAATAATTAAGAACTGGTGAAAATTGGTTTTCATTTTTTTAAAATTATCGTTTATCAAGAACAATTGGTCCAAAAGAATTGAAACTTATGTGAAGCCATAATTACAGGGCGGGGCCATCATGGGGGATCAACGTTATACATAGAAATATATAAGAGAACCCGGCAATAGAAGTGAAAGTCACGGCGGGTCTTTCAAGTACCACCTCAGGCTAGCTTAAAGACTGAGGTCCCTAAAGACTGAGGTCCTGTGTCACGGTAGGCGCTGGCGCGTTAAAGAACTCTCACTGCTCAATGGCCCTGAGTGCTGAGTATAGGTCTAAATTTGAAGCCATTCGCCAGCATACGATGACGTCTCTAAATGAGTGAAATATTCTTAAATGGGACGTTACACAACATAAAATCAATTAATAAATTTTAAGAACAGCAGGGCCACTATAAGTTTGATTTATATCAAAGCATTCGCAAATAGTGCAGGTTCAAGTTTGTTCAAATGTTACATGTAGCCTCCAGGGGTAAGATGCGGCCACAATACGGAATAAGAGTTTTACATGGGAATAGGTTAAAAAAAAATTAAAATGATGTAAAATTCTTATCAAGAATATTAGGGCCATATTAAGTCATGCATATTGATATGCAAATAAGTCATGTGATTTTTTTTTTTTTGAGAATTATGGACCCAGGGTTGGAGCTCAAGTTGGGGGTCAAATTTTGCATACTTTATGCATTCATTCAAAAAATCATCTCTAGAGAAGGGTCAAGATTACTCAGGTGAGTCTTGTGGTCCATGGGCCTCTTATTGTGTGGTTTTGAATCAGGCTTGTTCTTGTTATTAAATCTTAAAATATTCTTTAAAATTGAAAATATTCTTTTTTTTCTGATCTAAGCTGCTGTTGGAAGTTGTTGTTACCTTTTATTACCCCTATTTTACAGGAGATTTTTAACTTATTGCACCTCAGAAAATAGTTTTGTTTTTCTTTCTGAAACTGGGGTGGGGGTATCAAAGTATTTTATTTTGAATAACAATGCAAACCTAGCAAAAAAGCTGGCTATAAAGTGTTTGACTGTAGCATGTTTAATTTAATGTTTTTTTTTTCCATAATGGGTTAACAAAATAAAGCAATGGCTTCTTGGGCTTGCTATATACATTTGTTTAACTATTAGATGTTAATGCAAAAAAAAAAAATCCCTGGTAATATTAATTAATTATGATGACAGGTGCCAGTTTGTAAATGTAAATATGGAAGGTGTTAATATATTTCCTGATAGCATGGTTTACAGGTATTATTATTAGATTAAAAGTGATCACAAGCAATATATAATTGATTTAAATCACCTCAGGTGAATATATCCCTGATTACTAATGTTGAAGAAATGACCATGCAGATGGAAGTGAAAATAAATAAGAGCTCATTTGTATTCCACGTTATTACAAAAAGCTTTGAAATTTATCTTTTATCTGTATATAGCCTAATACATGTTAATGCTTTGTGAAATTCAATATTAATTTCTGAATCAATTGAATAATTGTTAATAAAATATCAAAACTTCATGGATGTAAAAATCTATACATGTTAAAGGGGTATTATAAACCCTGTATCTGAAAGTGCATATGATGTAAGATATCGCTGAAGAGAAAATCCCCAAAATACACGAGATTAACATAATTAATTTGTGTGATATGAACTGACATGGCTTGTTTTTCTGAAGATAAAAGGTATAAATGACAAGTAGAAAGGTAAAAGATCTGAATTTTCACTCTATCTTATACACTGCATGTCGGACCTTTTAGTAACATTAGCATATATTCAACAAAATAATAGTGTAAATGTCTCCTTAAATATGAAGATTATGTAGTCATGTACATGACCTCTATTTAATTAAGAGACTGTATTTTACAAACAACAAAAATTATTCTGACCTTTATAAACTTGTTTTCCAAAGCACTGAATTAAAGGGGAATAGTGATACATATTTTATCTACATAATTATAAAAATGTCAAAGTACATGACAAACAAAACATATCATCCCTTGTTATATCATATATAATTATGCCATTTACTTTAAGAATTTGTATGTAAATTATCCCTTTCTTTGTTCATTGATAAAACTGGACCAATTTCTATTACCAAACACTGTAACCAGACACTTCTGGTCAATTAAACTTAAATGCAGAACAGTAATGTACTAAAGTGTACCTGTATGTTTAAAAAAAACTAGACAGCTTTAAAAAGATAACAAGAAGCCCATGGGCCACAACGCTCACCTGAGTAACTGTGGCCCTGCTGTTCTTCACCAGATTTTCTCCCTCTTGTAATACTTATTGTGGCCCCACTCTACCCCCGGGACCTGAACAATTTAGAATCTTCAATACCTCAGGAAGCTTCCACATAATTAAGTTTCAGTGTTTCTAGCCCAGTGGTTCTTGAGAAAATTTTTAAAGATTTTTCCTATATATTTCAATGTAAAACGTTGATTCCCTATTGTGGCCCTACTCTATCCCTGGGGGTCATGCTCTGAACAATTTAGAATTTACTCTATCTCAGAAAGCTTCCAAATAAGTTTCAGCTTTTCTGGCCCAGTGGTTCCTGAGAAGAAGATTTTTTAATGACCCCACCCAAATTTTGTCTTTTCTTGATTATCACCCCTTGTAAGTGGGCTTGGCCCTTCATTTTAAAATATAAACTCCCCTTCACCCAAGGATGCTTTGTACCAACTTTGTTTAAAATTGGCCCAGTGGTTCTTGAGGAGAAGTTGAAAATGTGAAAAGATTACAAACGGATGAACAGACAACAAGTGATCAGAAAAGCTCACTTGAGTTTTCAGCTCAGGTGAGCTAAAAATACAGGAAGACCAATGAAAAAATAACTTCACATGAATATCATGAATTTGGTTTTAATGCTATAGAGATAATTCTGCAGCAAATCTTGAAACAAGAAGTCTGTGAGCCAATGCTCACAAATAATACCCCCGCTCTGATGTGAATACACAAGTTCAGTTATGGACAGACACAGTGATAATCAGGAAATTGACATCGGATTTGTACAAAAATGAATCCCAACATATGGCATGCCTAAACAAAGAGTGTGTTAAAATTTCAAGCACCTGCGATGAGTAGTTGCTGAGAAAACTGTGACCAAAATTTATTATGTATGGTACGGACAGATGCACAGATAAACAGGAAGTTGACATTGGATTTGTACAAAAATGAATCCCACCATATGACATGCCTAAACAAAGAGTGTGCTTAAATTTCAAGCATCTGCGATGAGTAGTTGCTGAGAAAACTACGACCAAAATTTGTTATGTATGGTACGGACAGACACACGGATAAACAGGAAGTTGACATCGGATTTGTACAAAAATGAATCCCACTATATGGCATGCCTAAACAAAGAGTGTGCTAAAATTTCAAGCATCTGCCATGAGTAGTTGCTGAGAAAACTGCGACCAAAATTTTTTAAGGACAGACAGACACACAGACAGACAGACACACAAGGGTAAAACAGTATACCCCCTTATCCTTCGGAGTGGGGGTATAAAAAAAATTAAAAACTGCACATATACAAACATATGCAGTAAAATTATGATATCATACACATACACAAATGTAGATATTTTACACCATTGAGGTATATAAACGGCTTGATTCCTAGCACAAAACCATTCCTTGTTCATACATGCTCTTTGCCACAAAACAATATTCTTTATTTAAAACAAAATATACAGAACTGAATATTTATAAACTGGGTATTGCACTTCACAAAATAACAGTTGTCATCATCTTTAAACATAAATTACAAAATGATATATATTACTCAGAAATAATAATGAATTTTTATGTATTCCTGAACAAAGGAAAGAAGGATTCAACAGACATTAGCATCCTCCCTATTAATTTTAGCCCCCTGCCATGGTTGTAGATTAAGGAGAACTAATTGGCTTCTTTTCTGTAATATCATGAAAAATCTTCTCTTTTTTTTCCCGAAATTCTTCCAAGTTGCTTGAATGTCAGTGCATTTCATTGAAACTTAGAACAGAGTTCCAAAAATAATTAATAATTACCGGTACCTGGAATGTGAAATAAAGAATTATAAACAATGTTTTCATGGGATTCTATGATTTTTTTTTCACACATTTATATGTAAAATGTATCATGGCTTTTTATAGACATAGATTTAGTACATTTTGAAAAACAAATAAAAAACCCCCTTTATTATCTTTATTCTATAACCTGACATAATTCATTGGCCAGTTTAGTTCTGACACATTTGTTATATTTTTAGCAGTACATTTTAATTTCAAAGCCTCTATGATTAAAATTGCATGGTTATAACAGCTAAAAGTTTTTGTAAGGTAGGAAACGTATTGTTTATGCAATGCTCCCAGAATACCGGTTCCTAAATATATTTCTAGAAAAGTTATGCCTAATGAGATATTCTTTAAAATAATTAAAGTGGAAATAAATAAAGAAAAGTAATTTACTTGACGAGAATCAATAAACTTCGAACTACAGGAAATGGTCTACATCACAACCAAATTGACCATACAGAATCTCTCAAACAAGTGTCATGACAAACAATTTAAAAATTAATACATGTACTGTATAATCTTTATGTAAATACACTGCATACATGTCTATTCCTCTATAACCATTCTAACAATGCATGATCCTCATAATGACCGACAGTTTGTTGTAATTAATGTTAATACTAATTTCCTCGAATACTAAGTAAGTAAGTAAATATTTTATTATTATTTAGTGACATGTGTCTTAATACAAAAAAACAATGTATAATTACAATATAATAGAATCTATATATATATAACACTGGGACAAAAATGATAAAATACAATATTATGATTGACACATAACTCAACAATAATTCATACAGAATCACTAACATCATATCACTTATCAAGCAGGTGGAATGTAAGTTGGGACTAACTTTATGTAAGAAGTCACCGAGGACTGATGGATTTCAGATTTATGATTAATTATCCATTTGTGAGTGTCTTGTTTCCATGGTGATTATTTCCACTGTCTGAATGTTCCCATGGTTTCACAGTCACTGAAAAGACACAATTGATAATTTTGAAACACTAACCAAGCACATTTTGTTTTATATTCTACCACCATAGTATACAATTATATCTATTACACATTTCAATTTGCATACATATATATATATACTTGCATGATTTCAACTTATATTCTAGCTTAGGTATTGGTACATTTATGTACTATAAACAAATTTCATTTGGTTAATTTTATACACAAAATATAATATTTCAAAGGTTCTGAATCCAATATTAACTCCTCTAGACTAACATGATTTGAAAATTTAGCTAAACAGTTGAAATTGTTTCTGGAAATTAAGGTGGTCATCAAAGGGCTATAACTGTAATGAATGCAGAGTTAAAAGTTGGGAAAAATAAAACTACATTTTTGATACAGACATTTTCATAATGTTTTCACATGATAACAAAAAAGCAAGTACATGTATTTGAGTATGCTAATATCAAAATGAGTAAATTCTGTTATCACATGTTTATCCCTTTATCCCACTGATATCACTTACTGGATCAATTAATTTTGCTCATATCCCACAAATTTGTATTCTGATGCCCCATAATGTCTAATTATAAGTAAATTCATGTGAGTGTATTTGAAAACATGGAAGATTCAATTAAATTTCAAATATTTTAACAAATTAAACTATTGAAATAACAGATCATATTTCAAAATAAGTGTAGCAGGAGAGAAAAAAAGATGAGACGGACCAGACCGGGATTTGAACCTGAGCCTGGTCCATCACATTTTTCTCCTTTCCTGTTACATTTGGTGTCATGATCAGGATGAGACAGGTGAAAGATCTGCCAGGGAAGAGCCTGGGTTGGTTTTCAGGGGTGAAGACCTTTAAGGAGGGAGGAATTTGGTGGTCAGACAGTTTTGATCATCAATGGCCAGATAGCTCAGTTGGTAGAGGCACCTTACTGGAGATTCAAGGGGCAGGGGTTTGAATCCTGGTCTGGTCCATCACATTTTTCTCTTTGTTTTCTATTACTGTTACACAACTTGTTGGATAAAAAAATCATCCAATCATAAACCATGGGACATCCTTTATTTAATTCTAATTTGCACAAAAAATTAAAACAAAATTTCAATCCCCTCTATTTTTCAAACAGCCTCAACTTAACAGATTACAAGTCGCTGTGCAGTGCAGGTGCAGGTTTCACACTAACAATGAATGCAGGTACTAGTTAGTAAAATCAAAATAAACTCTTTACTTTGAACACTTACTTAAGATGATAACCACGATGACTGCAATAATAACAAACACAACCAGGATTAAGATTAAGGTCATTTTGATATTGGAACAACACATTTTCCGTCGAAGACTTTTGGAACTTCTCTGGAACTGAACGGAACTGGACTCAAGGTCCTCTGGAATGGAGATTAATCATTTAATTATCAATCTATGCATGAATTAGAGTTGCGCCTCCAAAAAAACCCACACATTGTGAAAAATGTGAGACATCAGATTTCCACGTTTTATAGAAGAATTTATAATCAAAAATATATAAAGCTCTATTGCAAAGCACTTACCAATCAAAGTTTGATTCAGTCAAAGGACACATGTGTTTATGTGCATGTGTGTATGTGTGTGTGTATGTGTGTGTGTGTGTGTGTGAAAGAGAGAAAGAGAGAGAGAGAGTACCTGCTTTCTGCTGGATGTCATCTAGCTTATCTCCCCTTCTTAACACCTTGTCAACATTGTCCTTGAGAAGGGAGGTGACCTCACTCACCTCACCATCAAGCTGATCAAGACGGTCCCTACTATCTCTGCTTCTGCTCCTGATTCAGATAAATTTAACATAATTAAAACATACTTACAGTGATCTCATAAACTCATTAGAAGATCTAGTGGGATAAAGTTTTATGAAATGGCCCAAATTTGACTATATACATGTACCAGTACATGGGGGTGGGTTGGGGGTGGATACTTCACTTAGTATTACTGAAAATGAATATCTTTTTTCTGTTTGTACATTCATAAATTCAACATTCTGGTAGATTCTATTAATTTTTCTTAACTTCATAACTTAATTAGGAGTATTTATTTCTATGTTGTGAGTTAACTTAATTTATTCTGTAGAAACTGTTAGACACATCCAATTCAATTTTTATGAAATTACATTTTGGGAAAGGGCAAATTAAGTTTTTCAGAACTTGTGCCCAATCCCATTGTATGCATATTCATTGCCAACATACATGTGACAGAACTGAAAAATCACAACTGGAGATTTGAAATTTTTCAGCTGGAGTTTGGGTCTCAAAGCTGGAGATTTTTTATCGACATTTTTTTTCAAATCGCAAAAGACCATCCAACCCCCAAAATTCAGAAAAATATACCTTCTCCCAGTTTATTACTTTACAAATTTTATTTTATAAAGTTGTTGTCTAGTTTTAAGAAAAATATGATAAAGTTTTTATTCAAATGAAGTGAAATTGAGTATTCAATATGAAATCAACTCATTTCCTAGTAAATCAATTAAGAGTTAACAGCATCATTAAAACATTGGATAAAATTTTATTTTTGTATTGATATATCAACTAGTAAGTGAAGTAAAACATAGCTAGGTTTTATGTAACAAATTCTATGTCAGTAATTTGTTTTTAAATGGAATATGTACAGATGGAAAAAAGTACCCTCTTTAAAAAAATTAACAAATTTAGAGTCAGGTTTAATTTAGCAACACCCGGTAGTGTGATCTATTTTTAACTAGAGTGTGACCTACATTATAACTGTATCTTTTAATGACCAAAGCAGCATTAGAAGATGGTAACTGGGTATTTTAGCAACTACATGTAATTACAATGTTTTGCATTCAGTAATAAACATCAATGGTCTTTTATCAAGTTGATATATCCCTAATTTTTACAACATAATTATACGACCTCATGTTGATTCCTACGAAGCCTACTGCTGTGAAAATTTATTGCACTGGCGTTGTTACCTCAATTTCTTTTCATTCTAAGCAATTACATGAAACATGATAAAAAAAATATTGCAAATAATATTTAATTTGAAGAATTTTAAAACACGGAAGATTTAAAAATTAATCGGGAGGGGCGGAAGGGGGGGTGAAATATCAGGAGATTTTGTCTCCCGCCGGAAGAATCACATGTATGCATTGCAATAAAATATGTTCTAACCAAACCTGCCTGGCACCACAGCAAAATACTGTAGAAGTTTTAATTCAAATCAAATATTAGTACAAAATTACAAGTACTTTAATGTTTTGTCACAGTTTTTTTTCTGGATTGCTTACAAATATTTTTTTCTTCTTAAAAAAAAAAAAAAATAAATAAAGCACACAGTGTCACATCAATTCACTTATCATGATGCATAGTGGAGAGCTGCTTAACATTTACTGTGGTATACTACCAGGGCTCTAATTGTTGGCGACTAATTTAGTCACCATGGTTTCAAGAAAAAAAAGTAACCTCGAATGATTGATTCTTACTGCGGGGGGGGGGGGGGGGGGTGCTTAAAATCATCTCGTTACATTACTCTATGTTCTAAATATGATACATTAGCATATTTTAGTGCCAATCAAATAAATTATTAAATTGTGTACATTTATATTTCCTAGTGCCAGCTCCGCAATAAATGTTCGATGTATATGAGTGCGAAATATCACGTGCGCGTGCTCCAGTGTGCACAATCTCAGAAACAAAGGGAGAGTTGTGTTATTTTTGTCAGTTAATGAGTTATTGCTCATCATAGAGCTAACAGATGTTAAAGACTTCTCCAAGATCAAAGAGGAAAAACTCATATAAGGTTAAACAACATGTGTTATACTCACATATTCTGTGATTACTGACACAAATCACACTGACAGTACTTGCGTTTGATGATTAACAGTCGGGTGATAAGAGAAAGTGAAAGTAAGATTTAAGGTCAAAGTTCAACTGTAGTAATCATTTAATTCTTTTGTTAAAAAAAAAATATCGGATGTATCGTGTAATTGTTTTCTTTCAGTAAGAATAAATATAAAATCTTCATTATATGTTTCAAGTAAATGGAATGGTAAAATCAACTAAATAAATTTTACGACATAGCTCATTGATTTCCGGTACCTCCATGAGGATACTCTCTCTTTGGCGCGACTGAAATGTGGTTAGGTTGAGGGAGAAGTTGTCCCTCTAAACACAAAATTACGTTGATTAAGCGCCTTGTTATAGCGAAAAATGGATGCAGGAAAACTTGTAGATGTGTTAAGGGCCACACTGGACCCGAATCAAAGAGAACAAGCTGAAAAACAGTTGTCCGAGGTAAGTAATCCATTCGTCAGACACGTTATCCAAGATGGCAGACGTCATTGAGCACATGTGTAGAACTGCAAAATAATTTGATGAATGAAAACACCGTACTTAAAGTGAAAATTTGATTATATAATCAAAAATATGATTTATATTAAATTACATGTTACAATTTACTGTAATATATGTAGAATATGTTTGGCACTTTGCCAACATTACTAAGGCTGAAACCATGTGGTGATGGGTAAATTGTGATTGATTGTGGAATTCAATAACACAAATTAAGCTTACTGGCCAGATAATTTGTACTCTTAGAATGCAGTCAACTCTCTAATTTACTTCAAGAATTGTTTAGTATCGTGTTACAAAATGCATGTCCATATATTTTCTTCATTCTGGAATTCTAACTGGAAACAGATTTCACATGATGTAAAAGAACCTTCCGTTATTTTAGTATTGGTTTTTGATTACATTTGGTCACAAAATACAGAAGAATATAGTAGGAAAAGTAATCAGAGAAATTGTGATGTTAATTAAATCTTATTAAAAGGGGGGAAAATGTATCGATATTAAAGCCTTGAAACTGATAGTGTTCAATATATCTGGACCTGCTGACCTGTCAGGGTTCGGCACTAACGTTAGTCTGTTAGTCTCGGACTAATATATCTTCATTCGGACTAAAAAAATCTGTGGCCAATTAGTCCAAACAGACCAGTATAATGTTGTGATGATATTGTTTTACTTTACTATTTTATGCACTCTGAGTGGTCATAAAAATGCTGAAATTCAATTTTGGTTGCGCAACTATTTGCAATTAATAGTTTTCAATAGACTTCAATAGACTTGAATTTAGCAAGTCTAGAGTTATTTCCTGTTGGTCACTGTATTGGAGGTCAACATGCTCAGATTATTTCATTATTCAACCAATTTTTAATTTAGCATACTGGCCATTGTGGCAGGGTTTTCATTTCAGTAAAGGGCAGCAGGAGGTGATTTAGCATTATTTCTGAATGGTCTGAATTCACCACTTCAAATTTCATAATTGGCAAAATTAACTATTGGATTAGTGGAAATGATTCTAAAACAGATTCTTCAAATGTTCACTTCAAAATTATTGAAAGCCCTGTAGGGTATGGAAACACTGTTTTCTGAAGAATGTTTTAAAGCCTGCTTTAATTCAGAATTTTCATTTTATAAAGATTTTCCCCAAAATATTTCTGTTACATGTTTAAATTTGGTAAGAAAAAGAAGGAAAAACTCCAGTTGACCTCCAAGATGGCATCCAAGGAAAATAACTTGGAGGGAAAATATATACGAAAACTATGTATAATACGGTTATAATACCATTAATATACCTGGTATAAATATTTACTACAGAGGGATGCAAAACTATATATTAATTTTTGTCTTTGGTGAAAGATAACACTCTTTTTCTCTAATAGCAACCCTTCATTTAAGTACAAACTGTAAAAAATGAATTTTATCATCATCACATAATTTAGATGGAATATTCTTCAAAAATGGTTTACTCCATAGCTTTAACTTGGTTGGGAAGGGTGCATACTTTCGAAGTAATAACTAGTTAGCAAGTTAGTAACTAGTTAGCAAGCATAAAAATTGTATTTGCTTTTACATATTTTTCCATTTATTGTAGGTTCATAAAATTATAGGATTCAGTCCTATTTTACTTCAAGCAATTATGTCAGACCAACTGGACATGCCTGTCAGACAAGCAGGTAAATTTCTTAATGAACAAAGGACAATAGTGGACTAAAAGCAGTATGTTTTGTTGAATGTAACTGACAAATAAGGTATTTAATCAATGAATTGCAGGTGTCATTTATTTGAAAAACATGGTGACCCAGTTTTGGCAAGATCGAGAAATAGAAAAGCCAGGTGACCCAGTACCATTTTCTATTCATGAACATGACAGAGCTGCTGTGCGAGAACACATAATTGAGGCCATTATTCATGCTCCTGATCCAGTCAGGTAAGTTACTGTGGACATCATTTATGCTCTTAATCCAGGCAGGTAAGTTACTGTGGACATTATCCATGTGACCATGTCCCTGATTCAGGCAGGTAAGTTACATGACTTTGATCCCTCGATCCATTCAGATAATGTACTAAAGCAAAATGCAGCAATAGCAAGGTTTTGGAGACCTGTGAATTTACTTTACTGTTCCATAATTCATTATGTCCATATATATATATATATATCAAATTTTAAAAAAATATGTATAGTGAATTCACAATATGCATGTTTCCTTCAAATATGACTTCTGAATATGTTCAGGGAAAATATCAAATACAAAACTTGCCTTGGGGTATGAGAGTTTCCTGATAAATTGAATTTTTAATATAAATACTTATGAAAAATTATGTCAATTGAATATTTTCAATTTTGAGATCTTACAAAATCACTAATTTCATTATTTTAGCCTTTACGGGACACAAAATCAGTTTGCTATATCCATGAATTATTGATATCAGAGTTCATTACATCTGTAAATTTTTGTGAAGAATTGTTAAGAAAAATAAGTTTGTGAAAATGCCTATGAATCAGTTGAGTAATTTTCTTGAGGATACAATTCATGCCCAAATTCCAGTCCAAAAAAGTTTCTGAAAATATCTTTGGTCTGGTGAGGCCATGCATGTACCAATTTGCAATATAGTTCATCGGATTCTCCACTTCTATTTGTAACAAATCCAGATTATAATATTATCAAAAAAATATGTCCGCCCGTGCATCCAAAAATATCCGAGTACATTTTTTTTCGACTTATACACCAAATGCACAAAAGACTTCGGAACAAGTGGTTGAATGACAGAAGCGCGGGAGTGAGAAAGTTCGTACTTTGTAACTCATACTGTGTAACAATGTGTGAAGTTTTTCACGATGCCTGTCTACTCTTTATTTGTACGATATGTCAATAGTTGAAAACAGTGGATGTGATTTTTATGCCCCTCCATGAATATGGCTGGGCATATCAGTCTTCGAAAAATCCCGGGAGCTGGTAAAATTGAAAAGGGGCATGTGGAAATTGCATACTTACAGCCCGAAGGGCATGTAAATTCTGAGGCCTAAGCCTCCATATTATCAAATTAAATAATACTAATAACATAAAATGTACTTAAAAGTCTGATTTTTCATCTGAAGTTGAGCACCAAATAAAATTTTAACGATAGTTTATTCTACCGCAATTTTCAAGGAACTCTTTTGCAAAGGAGACACAAAAAGTGTACAGGTTGAAAACAATATTAATGGCAAGACAATAGATCGATAAAAATGGATTTCGGATCATTTCCTTGGCATGAAAAGGCAAATAAGAATAAAATTACTTGATAAAATTCTGGGCATGTAAATATTTGTTCGGGCTAGCATAATAAGTGGTTAAACCTGCCCAAAGGGCATGTACTGAAAAAAAGATCTGGCGAAGACTGGCATATAGTGTTTGTCATGTCTGTCCTTCTGTCACACTTTGCGTTTAGCTCTGTTCAAAGCTCAGTTTCAAACAAACTATCCAAGATATTTTTATCAAACTTCATATACTGATAGATATTGATGAGAGCTATGGAACTGCATCATTTTTTACCTTGGCCTTTCCTTTGACCTTGACCTCACTTTTCTTAAATTAGTGTTTGTGCAGTTTTAAAGATACCATTCAAGATAGTGTAATCAAACTTCATATGTTGATACATACTGATGTAAGCTATTTAACTGCTTCAACATTTTTTGACCTTGACCTTTCTTTTGACCTTGACTTCACTTTTCTTAAATTAGTGTTTAGCGCAGTTTTAAAGATACCATTCAAGATAGTGTAATATAACTTCATATGTTGATACATACTGATGTAAGCTATTTAACTGCTTCAACATTTTTTGAACTTGACCTTTCTTTTGACCTTGACCTCACTTTTCTTAAATTAGTGTTTCGCTCAGTTTTAATGAGACCATTCAAGATAGTGTAATCAAACTTCATATGTTGACACATACTGATGTAAGCTAATCAACTGCTTCAACATGACCTTGACCTTTCTTTTGACTTTGACCTCACTTTTCTTAAATTAGTGTTTAGCACAGTTTTAATGAAACCATTCAAGATATTTTAACAGACTTCATTAGCTGATACATACTGATGAGAGCTATTCAACTGCATCAATATTTTTTACCTTGACCTTTTCTTTGACCTTGACCTCACTTTTCTTAAATTAGTGTCAAACTTCATATACTGATACAAACTAATGAGAGCTATTCAACTGCATCAATATTTTTTGACCTTGACCTTTCTGTTGACCTTGACCTCACTTTTCTTCAAATTAGTGTTTAGCTCAGTTTTAAAGAAACCATTCATAATATTTTTATCAAACTTCATTTGCTAATACATTCTGATGTAACCTTTTCAACTGCATCAATAATTTTTGACCTTGACCTTTCCTTTGACCTTGACCTCACTTTTTAGCTCTTCTGAGCCAAAGGCTGAAAGAGCTAATGCTATGGCCATTTGTGCGGTGTGCGGTGTGCGTTAACTTTTTAGAATATGGGCCATAACTCAAGAACCCTTGGCCAATTATTGTCAAATTTGTCACAGGATATCCTTGGCCCAAGGGCTCCCTTTTATACTAAAACTGGGGTTGTGACCCTTTAACAAGGGGAGATAATTAGGAAAATAGAAACAAAAGTACTGGTTGCTAAAAAATCTTCTTCTCAAGAACCACTGGGCAGATTATCACCAAACTTACACAAAAGGATGAGGATATGTTGTAGATTAAAATTTGCACGGGGATTTACCCTGGGGCAAAGGGCGTGGTCTCAAGGTCACTTCAAAGTTGACCAAAAATTACATTTTATTAAAATGTTGATATTTTGCTTACTATAAGGACTAGGACCATCAAATCTTGTCAGTTGGTGCATCTAAGGACCTCATATCATGTTGACTCAAAAGTAGGTCATGGTGACCTACTTTTTAAATTTTGCGGCCATTCTTTTTCAAAATGATTTAGAGGCATATTTTGAACAATTTAAGGCCTATGATCATCAAACTTTGTCAGTTGATGCATCTTGGGTCCTCAAAGTACGTCAACTAAAAAGTAGGTCACCTTGACCTACTTTTTGAATTTTATGGCTAAACTTTTTTAAAACAATTAAGGTCATTAATTCGAATACGGGGAGGCTTAGAATCATTAAATCTTGTAAGATGATGCATCTTGGGGCCATAAAACATATTTATTAAAAAGTAGGTCACAGTGACCTACTTTTTGAACTTTGCAGGCATTTGATTTCAATGCGTTTTAGAGGCATAATTTGGACATTTTAAGTCCTATGATCATAAAACTTTGTAAGTTGATGCATCTTGGGTCCTCAAAAAAAGTCAACTGAAAAGTAGGTCACTGTGACCTACTTTTCAATTTATATGACTATAATTAAATATTTCAGGTACTAATTGGCTTAGAATCATCAAACTTTGTCAGTTGATGCATCTTGGGTCTTCGGAGTAGGTCGACTAAAAAGTAGGTCACAGTGACCTACTTTTGAAAATTTATGGCGTTAATTAAATATTTCGGGTACTAATTGGCTTAGAATCATCAAACTTTGTCAGTTGATGCCTCTTGGGTCTTCAGAGTAGGTCGACTAAAAAGTAGGTCGTGACCTACTTTTGAAAATTTATGGCGTTAATTAAATATTTCGGGTACTAATTGGCTTAGAATCATCAAACTTTGTCAGTTGATGCCTCATGGGTCTTCGGAGTAGGTCGAGTAAAAAGTAGGTCATGGTGACCTACTTTTGAAAATTTATGGCTTTAATTACATATTTTGGGTACTAATTGGCTTAGAATCATAAAACTTTGTCAGTTTAAGCATCATGGGTCCTCGGAGTACAACAACTGAAAAGTAGGTCACGGTGACCTACTTATGAAAATTTATGGCTTTAGTCAAATATTTCGGGTACTAATTGGCTTAGAATCTTTAAACTTTGTCAGTTGATGCGTCTTGGGTCCTCGGAGTACAACAACTGAAAAGTAGGTCACCGTGACCTACTTTTGAAATTTTATGGCTGTATTTAATATTTTTAGGAATTATTTGGCTTAGAATCGTCAAAATTTGTCAGTTGATGCATCTTTGGTCCTCGGAGTAGGTTGACTGAAAAGTAGGTCACCGTGACCTACTTTTGAAAATTTATGGCTGTAATTAAATATTTTGGGTACTTATTGGCTAGAATCATCAAACTTTGTCAGTCGATGTATCTTTGGTCCTCGGAGTACAGCAACTGAAAAGTAGGTCACGGTGACCTACTTTTGAAAATTTATGGCTTTAATTAAATATTACAGGTACTAATTGGCTTAGAATCATCAAACTTTTGCATCTTGGGTCCTTGGAGTAAAACAATTGAAAAGTAGGTCACTTTGACCTACTTATAAAATTTTATGGTTATAATTTTAAAAAATATTTTAGGTATTAATTGGCTTAGAATCATCAAACTTAGTTGATGGGTCTTCAGAGAATGACAAGTGATAAGTAGGTCACCATGACCAACTCTCAGGTACTAATTGGCTTAGAATCATTTTGGGTTCTCAGAGTGTGAATTGGAATTTCAAGGGTTTATCTAAATATACAGGATACTTCGAGGCTTCAAATAGAAGTGATAGGTTGTACAGTTTATCAGAAGAGCGATTCAAGGCCCATGGGCCTCTTGTCTTAAATTGGTGTTAAACTTCATATGCTGATACATACTGATTTAAGCTATTCAACTGCATCAATATTTTTTCACCTTGACCTTTCCTTTGACCTTGACCTCACTTTTCTCAATTTGTGTTAAAATGTTGCATTACTAATATACCCTGGGCGGGGCATTCATGTCTTATGGACATATTTCTAGTTTTCCTTATACTGCAATCGAACTAGAAGCCGAGGAAACTTTTGAAGCGCTGTTCAATGTTACTATAAAGAGACCATCGAAAAGTCCATGAAAGGTTTGGTGAATATTGATGATGCTTGCTCTATCAAAATTAGAAAAAAAATCTACATGCGATGTAATTGAGATTTCAAGACTGGACATGACAGGAATTTGCACGGAACTGAACAGAACGTTTGTAGAAATGAAACTGAATTGCAATGTAACAAGTACCTCATTCAAAACATGACAAACAGAAAGTAGAACACGTTTTCACGTTTTATGAATGCTTCCAAAAATTATTCTCTCCCTGGAAAAATTACAGGCAAATGAGACCACAGAATTTATTTAATGATTTGACAGAATGGGCAACAAATTGGAGAGGAAATTCTTCAAAAAGACCTTATTTATTGTAGCAAATCATTACTTGTTATGAAAATAAAGTCTTTGAAACCTTAAACTTTTTATTTATTGAAAACAATTAAGGGTGCAACGATAAACCGTTTGACGGTATATCGTGGTATATTTTTCCACGGTTCAATTCATGATACGCTAAACTGGTATCGCGGTTCGGTTCGATCGGTCCAGAATTATCCGAATCGTCCGTTTTGTTTCCTTTGTTACAATTTCAAAATGGCTTCCGCGCAAAACGTGAGGTCGCCGATAACGCATTTACGGAAGACGGAGAAGGACTTAATGTGATTATAAGTTATAGATGTTAAGACAAATGATAAATCCTTTAGATCTAAACGTATTCTTTGGTAATACACGATATTTCATCACGTGTGTTCACTGTCTTGTTGACTAAACATGTTAACACGAGAAATATGACAACTGGTTTTCTACGTAAATAAAAGGAATAAAAGAATGAATGTCTTCCCTTTTCATTCCAATTTAAAACGAAGATTATTAGGAAAGGCCCCCGTAGTTCCCTGTAAATGTTCATCATTGGTTTAGAATATTGTCAAAACTCAAAGATCTACCCAACAATCCAATTCAAGTTAACAAAATTTTATTCTAATTATTATTAAAAAAAATATGAACATTTTATATAACCCTGTCAAGATTAAAAAAAATATGATGACAAACTTGAAAGACTTTTTAACCTTGTATCGTGATACGTATCGTATCGTGAACTGAATACCGTGATACGTATCGAACTGTGATGTTAGTGTATCGTTGCACCCCTAAAAACAATATAAAAAAAGTTAAAAATCATAGTTCATGTGGTATACAAATGATATCTAATGATTATAAGTCTTTATTTTATAAGCGCTCACTCTTTGAAATCATACTTCATTTATTAAAAAAAAAATTATATTACTTGTATTCGCTCGCCTCATGATTTTTAACTCCAAAATTAAAAATAATATTAGTAAAATTATTTTGCCCTCTGGCCTCACTTCTTATTTTTGAAAATCCAAGGAACTATTCACAAATTGGTGGGGCCTGAGGTAAGGCGATACATCAAAATTGATCCTCTGGTGATGTAGCTAAGAATCATGCATAATGCAGCTAATACAGTCATATATGCTGGTGTGTTTCAGCATATTAAAGAAAATTCATATTCATAAAAGCTAATTAGGGCCCCGCAAGAATTTGCAGATGCCCTATAGTAATCACTCTGTCTGTCTGTCTGCCCGTCTGTCTGTCTGTCTAGCTGTCCATCTGTCATTCTTCCGTCCACAAATTTTCTGTTTTTTTCTAATAACTTTTTTTAGGGTTGACCAATTAAGTTCAAATTTGGTATGTTGGTTGAATAGACAGTAAGACACATTTTGATGCATAGTTTGGTTCTCTATGTCATCCGCTTTGGAGCTGGGGTGGTGGGGTAGATTCCTTAACTTTATATAAGAGTGAATGGGCAAAGAGAGATAACTGCTGAGAATGTTCCTATTATAAACTATGAAAGGCTGCAATGAGTCTCTTGGGATTAATTAACTTTCCTCTTGAAGAAAATCCAAAGCATTTATCTTTATCTGTCACATTGAGATTAATTAACACCTCTGTCTGCAAATGAAGTTGTTTTGAAGTTAACGTCATTCTGAATGATGTTTACATTCTCTGAAATGTGGATTTAAATAATGTTCATACTTTATTTTGGTAAAATACACAAAGAGTTGTGATTTTATTGAATTCTAAAAACAAGATATGGAGATAAAAAGATATTTTTTTTTATATTTTTATATTATTTTTTTCTTTTTCTTCTTTCTTTCTTTTTTTTCTGCCTTATGTAAATTCAAGAATACTATTTATCTTAACAGGTATTCAGATAATAACCTCATTCTATCATTGCTAAAAAAGTTCTTATTGTAAACTAAGAAGAAAAGGTCAAGAGAGCAGTATAATTAATCCCTTGCGATTAATGATTATCTTGCTGGCTGCAGAAAACTTTTGAGGGTTATTTTTCTGTCACTTTAAGATTAATTAACACCTTTGTCTGCAACTGATGTTTGTTTTGAAGTTAAGATCAAGCCTGGGTGATATTTGCATTCACTGAAGGCTGGCATTTTAGAAAACACATGCTTCATTCTTCTTTAAATATACATGTAACTAAGTTATTATAGATATGATGTTTTTTACTGCCTTATGTAAGTAGAAGGATACTATTTACAGGTTGTTGGATATTTAGCAGTTGCTGTTGCTTATTCTTCATTATATATATTTTTAAATTTTTGTAATCAAGTAAAATTCTCATCCCCTAATCTGCATCCTTATATTTCTACCCCTTGGCGGGGCCCTTGCTGACTGGTCAGATTTCTAGTTATCTTTCAAAATATTTTTTTGTGTAGAACAATGAGGAAACTGATGCAATTTTGAATTTTTCCATATGTTTGTTTTCAGAGTTCAGCTATGTGTGTGCATCAGTCATATGATAAAGCATGACTATCCAGGACGCTGGCCAAATGTTCCAGAGAAGATCCTGCTGTACATCCAGTCAGACAACCATGCTACGTGGATGGGGGCGTTAATGTGCTTGTATCAAATGGTCAAGGTCTATGAGTAAGTTCTGATATGACAAGGATTGAATACTATCATTCACACTTTATGAATATTGAAGGCCCATGCTGATCCCTTTTTTTCTGTGAATTGTGATCCTAAATGGAAAGCAGATCATAAGATAACTTACATGTTGAATTTTTCTCAATAGCCAAATAAATTCAAGGCCGAAACAATATACAGGTAATAGCTTTGAAATAATGAAGTTTGGTTTGTGATACTTAAGGTACAAGAGACCTGATGAAAGAAAAATCCTGGATGATGCCATGGGAGTGATTTTACCAGTTGTGTATCAGCGTCTTGTTAGCCTCATGCCAGATGAATCGGAATATTCAGTGCTTCTACAGAAACAAATACTTAAAGTGTTTTATGCTTTTGTTCAGGTACTTCTATGAAAAAGTGTATGTCATTGAGTATATCTTAGTTCAGATGAAATATTAAACCTAGAAAGTACTTACTTGATGTCTTCTAAATCTCAATTCAAACAATTTAAACAGTTTCAGTTAATGTTTACAATTTAAATTGATTTTATGGGTATTGATAAATGTTCTTCCTGATATTACAATTTATGTTTTTTGTATCGTAGAATTATCTGCCCCTTGAAGTTTTGACTCGAGAGGTTTTCACCCAGTGGATGGAGGCAGTCAGACAAATAGTAGACAGGCCCGTTCCTGAGGTATGTTGTAAGGTTACTCTTAAAACAATGTGATTAACATTAGTATTGTACCCTGTCAACTCAGCTCAGTGATTTTCTGCAAATTTTTGAAGCTACTGTTCAATCAATTATTACTGTGGGGTCAATGTTTCTTGGTTTGAGGAAAAACTATTAGTTCATTGGGATTTGATTTTATGTTTGTAAAAGTCAACAAGGTACTGTATTTTGAAATTTTCACGGGGACCAGAATTCTTTGGTGTCTTAATTAATACCATAAAAACAAAGAAAAATCTCCATGAAAATTATTACTTTAAAAGTATCTTGTTGCTCTTCATTGGAAATTCAATCTATATTTGGAAAGATACTCAAGATTTTTGTATAACTAGTATTTATTGAACTTAAATATTAGATGTGGAAAATTTTGATTTTAAATTTTGCGCCATTCAGTTGCTTAATAGTTTACTACATGGTAACTGTTTATGGAATGGCGCAAGATGAAAACTCATTTTTTAACTCCCAGCTATTATGTATTAGTAGTTGGTATAAGGGGATGAGGACATCCATGTAGCTTAATTACAAAGGCCTAAGAAGATTGAGAGTATGATAGCTAAGTCATTGATAAAGCAAACCATTCTTTGTCATTTACAAAGCAAACCAATCAAATAGATGTTGAGGATCGCCCAGAATTGGCATGGTGGAAGGTAAAGAAATGGGCTGTTCACATCCTGGCCAGAGTGTTTGAGAGGTATTGAAATACTTGTATATTCTCTTGGTGAAGTTTTCAAGAACTTAAACTGGTCACAGTGACATTTTGTTTTACCCTTATTTCAATTATTTTTAGATACGGAAGTCCTGGAAATGTCACCAAAGAATACAATCAGTTTGCAGAATGGTACCTGAAGGCTTTCTCTGGTATGGACATTTTAAAGTTCTTTTCAATTGTGAACAAATTTTCTGTCTGCAAGCATGCAAATTGTTCTTGTGGCTTACTTTTTGCATAAAACTTAATTTCTATTTATCAAATTTTAGGAGGAATCATACAAGTTTTGTTTAAGGTATTGGACCAGTACAGACAGAAAGCTTACGTAGCACCAAGAGTTCTTCAGCAGTCTATCAACTATCTCAACCAGGGGTAGGTAACAAAAAGTTTGTTAAAAACATCTCTGAAGTACTTGTAGTACACATAAAAGCATATACTGTGTTAAAAGGGGGGGGGGATCTTTGCTTTCAAGAGAAATGAATAATGTACAATTATTGTTGTCAAATTATCATTACTTTGAAGTATCAAAGTGCATTTGCAGGCTTGATATACTGCATGCATATTTGTATAAACTTGTATATTGGAATTAGCTCCACTTTGTTTTGTAACTAATACATAACTATATTTATAGGGTTAGTCATGCATTCAGTTGGAAGTTCATGAAACCACACATGCAGGTGAGTTTATTAAAAGAAATGTTTTCTGTTTTTAAGGAAGACCAGTTTCCATGTTTTGTGTTTATTGTTACTGCACTTTTATATTCTGTCAGAGACATTCATGATCTGGTATTTATCAAACAAGTGCTAGATCAATTTTACTGATCATAACTCCCATTTAGTCCCCTGACTTTTGGTTTTAAATTCAGTATACAGCTGAAAGTTTGGTTCAACTCCTGCAATTGTCATTGAAAATTCATGAAAATGTGTTTATGATGTTACTGTATTACATTTAGTATTTTGTGATGTTTAGGACTGTCACAGTTGTGTGTGTTCTGTGTGTTCAGTACTATAGTTTCTTGACTGCATATGCATGACATTTTCAAATTTATATATACTTTCAACTGTACATGTAAATTAAATGAAGTTTGAACGACATAATTGGGAAAGCAAATATTAAGAAAATTAATGTATACATATTGACCTTTCTGCACTTAATCTGCTGGCAGAGATGTGTATGATCTGCTAAGTTCGTACAAGTGCTAGAATAATCTTACTGATCATAACTCCCATTTAGTCCTTTGACTTTGTGGTTTTAAATTCAGTATACAGATGTACAGACAGTGAAACTTGTCTAATCCAGATGTTGTGTATTCCTAAATCTTGCCTAATATGATGTAAACTTGAAGTCTCTCTCAGTGAAGTCCATTGTTTGAAATGTTATTTAATCCTGAATGTTGTCTAATCCAGCCAATTTCTGTGGAATCAGTTGTGATTAAACAAGTTTTACCTATATTAACTTAAGTTCAAATCGGTGGAAGATGATGGCATCTATAAATATTGATTCGAAGGCTTTAATTCAGTTAATATTTATCTATTATAGAAATCTTTATTACAATACTGGTATGTACTTTCACTTGCAGGCCCTAGTACAGGAGGTGATATTCCCTCTGATGTGTCATAGCGATGAGGACGATGAACTCTGGAACACTGATCCTCAGGAGTACATCAGAATCAAGTATGGTAAGTCTGTAGAGAATATCAGAATAAGTATGGTAATTCTGAAAAAAAAAAAGATTCCCAGAAGTACATGTATATTTGATGCAAGTATGGTAAGCCTGGAACATTAATCCCCAGGAGTATATCGGAACCAGATTTACCATTCCTACATGTATGTCCTTAAAAGAGACGGTCTTCTGCAGGTCAGGAAAATGTACAAGTTGTTGCTTGAAATTAAACAGAATTGTTTTTGCTGAGGGAAAAAAAAGACTATTCTGCTTGCAATTGTATGATCACAACTCTGTTTTGTAATTTGCTACCTAACCTGTGCCAAAGACTCAATTTATGAAAAAGACCAAAGATTTCCTGGTCCTCTTCCTTTCTTTCTTACTTTTACTGGGCATTCTATACCGAAAAGCTTAAAGTCAAGTCAGTGCCTGAAGTTGATGCAAATGTTTCCTCTAATGCTGATGAAGACATGTTGTATTATGGAGCTACCAGAGTTGATCAGATGTTGATTGACTTTGCTCAAAATAAACTCTTCTATAAGTCATTGTAGTAAATTTAGTACCTAAGTGCGAATGATGTAGGTTTGAAGATTGGATTTTGATACAGATGAGCAATATGGTCCACCTCTCTTTTCTTTCTGTAGATGTTTTCGAAGATTTCCTGTCCCCCGTAATTGCTGCTCAGACTTTGTTTTATTCTGCTGCCTCGAAGCGTAAGGAAGTGTTGCAGAAGGCCATGGGATTCTGTATGCAGGTCCTAACACAACCACAGGTCAATCCTAGACAGAAAGATGGGGCTCTTCACATGATCGGTGCTGTGGCAGAAGTCCTTCTGAAGGTGAGTCAATCATATACATGTAGTTAATTTTCTTAGCACATGAGTAGTATGTGATCACTATATAAAATTGGTCAGAGTTTCTTTATTGAAATTTAAAGTAATTATTTTGAGAACTAGTGAATGATGAAAATATTGACTGATACTGATGATTAGATCAGTTCAAACACTCTAATTTTTTTCTGAGTCAGTTTTCAAAATAATTCTGAACTACATGTTTATTCCTCTACTTCATTTTCAATTTAAGTATGTTTTGTATTTATGGGAAAATTTGTACTATATAACATTATTGTTTGAATGCAAATTGTCTTGGGAATTTTAGGGGAATAATACCAATTTCCTGGGTATCAGAAAGCCAAGGCATTCTTCGGTAAAAGAGTTCAGCTGGTGTTACACAGATTCCTTCTTGTTTAGTTCTGTTTATTTAGTTAATGTTAATTGTTTTTACTGTATTACATGTATATATAAATGTAATGTTTTTGTTGCAACTTGAAGGAAAAAAAACCCCACATTTAGTATTTTGAATTCTGTTGACTAATTGTTGGTTTTAAACTAAGTTTTATTGTTTAGATGTGAAAATTTGTCCAGATGACAAATGGCTTGATGAAAAAACTTAAATACTAGGAGAAGCTTGAATCATTTACTATTTGAGAACAGCATACTAAATTTCTCATTAACTTTGTTTTATAGAGAAAAATATATAAAGACCAGGCAGAAATGCTGTTGGCTACACATGTTTTCCCAGAATTCAACAGTGAACATGGCTTCCTGAGAGCTAGGGTAAGACTATGCTATACATATATGCACATGTTTGTTTTTGGCAGCTTCTTTTGTTAGTTTTATTTTGGTACAATAGACATGTTATATGTAGATTTTGATTCTTTTCAGTGTATTTTTCATAAGTTTACTTAACATTGCAGGCTGCATGGGTGCTGAAGCATTTCTGTGAGCTGAAGTTTAAGAATGAAAATAACTTAAAAACAGCTTTAGAGATGGTGCGGAATAGTTTGTGTTCAGACAAGGAGCTTCCTGTCCGTGTAGAGGCTGCTGTAGCTCTGCAGGTCCTTCTGGTAGAGCAAGAAAAAGGTATACTGGCTAGAAAGGTCACCATTATGTAGAGTGTTGATATTCAGATAGGTGCATCTGTTAATCATTTTGTAGAGGAAGTCTTTCATCACTTTTGCTTTCTTTTGCAGCCAGAGATTTTATCCAACCATTTGTCAAGCCAATTTGTTTAGGTGAGTTGATTTCTCAGTGTGAAAGCTGAATATACTGAAATATATTCCCCATAAAAATATGATGTAGATAAGAAATGAATTAACTTTAACTTGTGTTAATTTTATAGAACTGTTGAAAGTTATACGAGAAACAGAAAATGATGACCTTACCAGTGTGATGCAAAGAATTGTGATAACATTTGACAAAGAAGTTACTCCACTAGCTGTAGAAATGATGACACATCTGGTTAGTCTTATAGTCCATTCTCAAAATGATTACAGGGATTTATCAGTACCTTCTCAGGGGCCGAAATTCGGCCCCATTCCCAATTGAAAATGAGCTCAATTTTTCCCAATTTGGCAGTATTTTTTCCCAATCGGTAAACAATGCTTTTATATTAATTATCTTAGGGGAAAAACTCAGTAAAACTGTCAGATTGTCTGTAATTTTCTCTATTTATCTCATTTAGCAAAGCCAAATGGTCATAACACATGTTTAAAAACACTGTAAACATCGCCGACTTTTAATCCGAATTTCCTCTGTTTTTCTGAAAATGGTGATATTGTGTAATAATATAGATTTATTAAGTAATTTCCACCTACTCAATTGATCTACGAGTGAATGGTAAGAACTGTAGGCATTATTTCAGATGGAAAAATATATTTTCAATTCATTTTAAAGGGGACTTTGAAAAAAAGTGTACTTGGTATAATTTTTTGCAGGAGGTTTATAATCTCCAGAAACAGATTCTAATGACTTAAATTGGAATCTCATACACACATGTACTACCCTGAGTTGTATAAATACTTCATACTCATTGAAGTCAAATTTAGTTTAATCAGTCTATTGTTCATAATTGATCTTGTATGATAAAGTTGGATCATTTGTAATTGTCTGTTAATTTGGTCGCCCAAATTAGATTTCATGCTGAAATGTTAAATGAATTACAGTTGAATACATGACGATAGCAAGATTTTTTATTTTTCCCAATTTTATCAAATAGCCGATAATTTTTTCCCAATTCCCTAAAAATGGCGTTTCCCAAAATAGGCTGATAAATCCCTGGATTAAGATTTGAATATTCTTAAATACAAGTAAATTACACACAAAATGCATATACATGAAATACCACTATTGTTATGTGTCAAAATACACACTTTATGCGACAGAGTACATGTATACTTTTTGGAAGGATTTGAGCTAATGTTTGTACAGTAAGGTTCATATAGTTTTTAAATTCAACATTTGTACAGTAAGATTCATACTAATTGTAGGCTCAGACTTTTGCTCAAGTAATAGAAGCAGATATGGACAGCTCTGAAGAAAAAGCCATTACTGCACTTGGTATCCTAAATACCATGGAAACCATTCTAAATGTCATGGAAAACCAAAAAGAGGTATGTATATGTACATGCTCAGTAATACAGATAATTATTCAGGGTTTAAAATGTGGGTTTCTTGTTAATTCCTCTGCATAGAGACAAACTTTTTATAGCTTAGATGGCAACCTCTTTATTTTTTGTCTTTCAGATTTTGACACAGTTGGAAGGAATTGTATTGAATGTTATAGGAGTTATCTTACAGAAAAATATAATGGGTAAATATTTTCTCACAAAAAGTTTGTTTTTGGGGTAAAATGCATAATTAAGGAGTTTGTATTGTTTTCTTCAAGAATAAGAAATGAATTTATTCAGAAAAGCATGTTACCTGTGTGTTGTTTTATCCCTGAGCTCTGTTTATATCTGTTTTATTTACAGACTTCTATGAGGAAGTGTTGTCTCTGATCTACAGCCTGACCAGTGCTCAGGTGTCTCATCACATGTGGCAGGTGTTTGGTATGTTATACGAGATGTTCCAGAAGGATGGCATCGATTACTTTACAGGTAAGCTGGTACCGTATTGTCTAAAAGTTTCACAATAGTGAAAGATGACATAATTATGTAGGCTGGAACTGATTAATGATGAAAACAACATCTGATCTTACATGATTTTATCTCAGACACTCTAATTTTTTTCTGAGTCAGTTCCAGTTTATTTGTTTTGTATGCAGTTTGATAGAGTCATTCAAGTTTGATAAACTTGAAATGTATTTACTGATTTTAGATATGATGCCAGCCCTTCACAACTACATAACAGTGGATACCCCTGCTTTCCTCTCCAATCCTGAACACATACAAATCATATACAAAATGTGTAAACAGGTACTTTATACATGTATTGTTGTTCAACAGTATGAATGTGTATACATGTAAATCACATACAAAAGTGGAAACAGCTATAATAATGTCAGTGACTATTGTATTAAAAAAAAAGAGGGGGGAGGGGGTCTGAACAACCAATATCAGAACGATGACACTGTAGACTAATCATATTGTTAACTGACAATGCTTGATCTCTGCTGATGCTCGTTTCCATTGGTTTGATAATAGGTGATGTCAGCAGAAATAGGAGAAGATGCTGAGTGTCATGCTGCTAAACTGTTGGAAGTTATTTTATTACAATGTCCTGGACAAGTGGATCAGGTATAGTATTCACATGTACCTGTACTTCAGTGGTGATTTTGTTCCATTTTGAGGTCAGACTAGACATTCCTTAATAATATATAATTTTTCCCAAGAACTTGTGATTGAATTATTGCTACTTTCCCCAGTTTTCCCACAAAAAAATTTAGGTACATTACCAGGCAGATGTAAAAAGTACCTGAGGATGTTATTTCCTATATATTCCTATTGGATATCTGGCAGTTGAATTGTTGATATCACAGTTTTATGATGGTTTTAACTCTTAAGACATTTTGAAAACACATGTTCACTTTTGATGGTGTTCATAATTATAATGTGATGTGACATTGAACATCTATCATAGGGTTCATCATCTTTTTGTCAGACGATGATTGATTTAATAATGTTTTTTTTTTCTTGTAGGTTGTGCCATCTTTTGTAGAACTTGTGTTACAGAGATTGACTCGTGAAGTTCTGACCTCTGAATTACGGACAATGTGTTTACAAGTTGTGATTGCGGCCCTGTATTATAACACTCCTTTATTGTTGGACACTTTAACTAAATTACAGATAGACAATATCACAGGATCTATATTAGAACAATTCTTAAAACAATGGCTTCATGATGTAGACTGTTTCTTAGGGTAAGTGTTTTCAAGAGAATTTGGTTATACATGTATGTATGACAAATTCTGCATAGAAATAGCAGATGAGCATAAATAAAAAGAAATGGATAAAAAGAGGAAGTTGAGTGATGAAAATCACAAAATGATCAGGATGATTTTAAATGTTAATCACTCTAATATTTTTCTCTGATGACTTCCTCTGTAAATGCCTATTTCTTGATTTCGGTGATTATTTAACTTTACGTGTACTTAAAGCTTTTCTTTTGATTTCAGGTTACATGACAGGAAAATCTGTGTTTTAGGTTTATGTTCATTAATTAACATGGCAGGAAATCGACCCCAAGAAATAAGTAGTGTTGGTCCTCAGATCTTGCCAGCTTCTCTTGTTTTGTTCCAAGGCTTAAAACGAGCATATGCAAGTGAGTGTTTCTGATCTCTCTTTACGTTTTAGTGTATGTTGTTGGAAATCAATGTGATTAAAACCTACATTGTAAACAATATCTGTCAAATATGGCTCTGTATATGGTATCAATAGTAAACAAAACAAGATTGAAATAGTGTTGTAATGTGGTTTTTATGTTACCAGGCAAAGCTCAAGAGGAAAATGAGGACAGCGATGATGAAGATGAGGATGACGATGATGAAGTCAATGGTAGGAATACTTCACTGATGATGATATTTACTTGTTTTAGTGCTGTGAATATTTTGGGATTAGTTAGTGTAATCTTTATTTACATGTAGTTAAATGTGTAGCGGTATTTACATGTACATTTATGTGAACTAATCATTTGGTATTGATCTTGAATTAGTGGATAAAGAACAGCAAAACTGGTTTAAATTTAAATCCTGCTTTAGTACATATTATACATTGTATGTCAATAGAACATTTAGATAGTGGATTAAAACCATTTGAAAATTGCTGTATATAACTGAATGCCTCTTCCAAGATTTAACAGTCAAGCTTTGTTATAATTCCAGAGGAACTTGCGAGCTCAGAAGATGAAATAGATGAGGAAGGAGCTCAATATATAGAAAAATTAGAAAAAGCAGTGAGTAAACTTTTTCTTCTAAGAAAAGTTAAAGTATTACCAAATCAGTACAAGCCATGTACATAAATCAATCAGAGAAGGATGTTGTAATTGTTATCATGTAAAACCATTGTCACAATGATTCTGTCATCATTATTCTAGGCTAACAATGAAGATGACGATAGTGATGGCGAGTACACAGACGACGGAACAGAGGAGACAGCTCTCGAGAGTTACCAAACTCCGCTGGACGAAGACACCTGTCCAGTAGATGAGTACATGATCTTCAAAACCGTTCTATCAAGTAGGTTCTTTCTGTGAAATGTTGGAAGATAAGCTTTACTTTAATACATTATAAATGGAGGATTCCTATAGTAATTTTAAGATTTGACATCCAGGCGTTGCTGTATAGGGGGTTATTTTTGCCCCGTGTTACTTTCTTCTTTTCACACTTGCAAACAATTTCACCCCTTCCAAATTTTCCAGACGAAGCTGTGTTTTAATGGAGGTAACTGCCCTATTTGAATTTGCCCAGTTTTGAAATTGAAAAGGAGTTGAAAATTCTGTACATGTAGGTGTGCTAAATTTGTTACCCTGCTGCAGTAGAGTGTAGACTGACAAGATTGTGGTGAAGTTGGAATATGTACTATTTCAGTTCTCTCTATTAATCAGTTTTTTTTTAAAGACATTGTTTTGTTTACATTACAGACCTCCAGGGAAATGACCCTAACTGGTACAACTCTCTGATCAGTCAGTTAACCGAGGAACAGAGGAAAGAGGTGGAGGAAGTCTTTAAGCTGGCAGAACAGAGGAGAGCAGCTGCTGGTAGGTCAATCAGACTGTGGACTGTAGTCCTAATTAATACAAGAGAAATATATATAGAGTGTAAATGTAGAATGCATTGCAATAGTCACCGTTGGTCAGAGGCATAATATGGCTTACATTAAATTTTATCACAAGCAAAATATAAATCACAGAAAATGGGCAAAGTGTAGTACAGAATGGTTATTTAATATCAAGGTGAGGTATAAATTTCATGTATGACTTGCAAGTCAGAAAACAAGCACTTGTTACATAGCTTATAATCAGATCACAAACTGTAGGTAAAAAAAATTGTACACGGTGTACCTGTAATTGTCATGGCTCTTCCAGTTATAGATACAGTCCCTGAAACGTTCTACTTTCCCACTTGAACGGTGAGCGAACGGTGAACGAACGCTGAACGAACGCAGAGCGAACGGTGAGTGAACGATGTGTGAACGCTGAACGCAACTTGGTGAACGGTGAACGGTGAGCGAACGCAGAACGCGAACGGAGCGCAAACGCGAGCGCAAAGTGAACGGTGAACGAACGGTGAACGCAAGATGAACGATTTATTCGGAATGCCTCTGATCTTTTCCTTGCATTGAAACTATTCTATTGTGTTCTAATGCTTGGTGCTAAAAAAAATAAATAAATAATAAATAAATAAACAAATCAATGAAAATTGTCCTAAGAAAGACGATACATGCACATTAAGTAGAATTATTAATTTAAGTTTCTTGCAATATTTTCTGCACGTATGTACGATGTTTAAATTCAACTTTTTAATAACACGATTTTTATCGCTGTAAAACATTGTAATTGTTACCAAACGCTGTAGTATAACAGATGAAATTAATATAGTTGTAAAATAAATATGTTTATTCTTATTTGATATAAAAAACCATTGCAAATAATGTGGATTTTAGAAGAGAAAATTACGGACTTATAGAATGAATTACAACGGCTGTAACAACCATACAAGGGATTCCGTGTAAAATAATGAGGAAAAAAAAATTTACAAAGGTATGTGGACCTATTGCATAAATACACTCGTATTTTAAAATCTTAATGCAATAATATATTTATGTGTTAGTTTTATTTTTTTATGATTATTTATTGAGCGGACTTCTACATGTATCTGTAGACATTTCCCGGCCGTGATTATACTCGGACAAGATGATACAAAGAGGCAATCATATTATTTGTTATATATTAAATTTTCACAACTTGATATTTAAGTAATATGTTGGCATAGTTTTTATTAAACAGACAAATGAGAGAGAGAGAGAGATTCGGTTTTAGCCCCCCCCTCCTAAAATGTTTGCACCTATATCACACAAAAATTCTAATTCTTTTCTAAATATATCAGGCAGTGAAAGTATCCATTTTTTTTATCAACAAATCCATTTGTTTTACAGTCATAATCGGTTTTTTTTCCTGCTTCAAGTTCACACGAAGTCCACGTGCTTGACCTGTCAATCAAAATCATTCGACACTGTGCAGGTGTGAAAGTCTCGTCACACCGAAGGCAAAGTGTTAGTATTTCCAAGAAGTTTTAACATTTTTTCTTATCATTTCTATAGATCTGATTCCAACATTTCTAAAAAAAAAAATAAAATAAAATAAATAAATAAATAAAATACGTTTGGAAGAAACACTTGGAATGATTAAGCCGCTTGAATTTGAAACATACTCCCTGCCAATTTAAAATACATGTATCACCGCCGGCACATGTATATTTTGAACTACTATTGTTTAATGAATTTGTTTAGATGCATGTTTGTTTTGAGACTGAAATTTTTGTGCTACAAAACACATTAACTTCTTCTTAAATGTTAACTAAAATGTACTGGAAATACTAACTAAGTAACCGATTTAGGGGAAAAAGGGGGGGGGAGGGCTCTTAATAATATCGAATGACAAACATAAAGTTACGGTGAAAAATATCATTACCGGAGAATCACCTTGGTTATATAAATGATAATTATGTTATAAAGGCATTTCTCTCTCTCTAATTAAAGACTTTATATATGTAAAGTAGAAAAAAAATTCTTTAATGTATTACATTTTAAACAAATATTTTTTTTTAACCACACTATCAATTTAATTCGCTCTAAAGATATTTAATTAACTGGATATCCGCAGTACTGTTTATCATTCTCAGAACAAGTTCTAACATGTATTTCTGTATTATTTGAAAAAAATGTGATAGAAATAAATATTTTCGTATTTTTGTTGCAGGTGGTAAATTAATTGACTTCGATTACTATCTATCCATTTACGATTTGTCGTCTTTAACATAAAAGCAAAATGTTGCAGTACTTGAAGTATCAGTATTTTGACTGTATTTAGATTTAATTTTTCAGCATCGTTCTACATCGGTACATACATGTACATGTACATGTACTTATAACAACATTGATTTTCCACATAAATTTTATAAATAACCTAACAGATAAGTTACAATAATAAAATAAATATTGTAGATAATTTTTTTCCCATGAAATAATGATTCTTTAAAAACTGTATGTTATTTATTGAATTCAAAACCTGTAAATCCTTACTTAAAAAAAGATAAGTCCTTTCACTTCGGAGTTCCGAATGACACTGAAGACTGAACGATAAGTGAACGCTGAACGCAAGGTGAACGCAAAGTGAGCGAACGAAGAGCGAACGGTGAACGCTTTGTGAACGGTGAACGCGAGCGCACGGTGAACGCTGAACGCAAAACTGTGAACGGAGAGCGAACGGAGAGCGAACGGTGAACGCACGGTGAACGAACGGTGAACACACGCTGAACGAACGGTGAGCGAACGGAAAAATGGGAAAGTAGAACGTTTCAGGGACTGTATCTGATAAGCCACAAGTAGAGATTGATTTTAGTATCCCTATGCAGTGTTGGTAGAGCAAGTTCAGAAAGATGAAATATGAATTTTATAACTGAATTGTGAGTGCTCCAGGAGGCAGTTCTAAGGAGCATTGTTCCAATCATAGATTTTAATCAAAAATCAGTTTATTGTATGTAGATTTCAAGGTCGTAATTATTAGAATTTTATTACAATGGATCAGTTCTATTCGATTTGTTTTCTGCAACTTATAATTGGAAAACAAAAATATTCATAATAACATTAGCATCAAACTTTTCCCTTCCAGTACAAATCAGTTGAGCTACAGTCTCATCAGATACTTTTGGTGTTTTTTTATTTCAACACTATATTATATAAATTTGTTAGAATTCACGTTTGCTCCATCTTTTATAGAGTCAAAGAAGATAGAGGAAAGAGGAGGATATGTTTTCCACCAGACAAGTGTGCCGTCAAATTTCAATTTCGGATCTTAACCCCAGTTTAATTACAACATAATTCCTGATACATATCTTTCCCTTGTGATGAAAATAAAGGTTTTAAGCCAGTATCAAACAATGTTTTCTGAACTCTATAGGCAGGAAAATGCTGAATTCATCAGGAATTGTGTCAATAATGAATACAAATGAAACATTTAATCCATGCCGTTTTAAACTTCTTTGCATGTGCTTTCGAGTCAGATTTTCATGCCATTTTTCCAATTATGACAAAGCTTTGTGTGAAACGCATCTTTGTGATGTTAACTTCAGTTCTAAACTGAGAAAACGGGTTGTTTCATTTGCTTCATATTATAACTGTGCTACTGAAAAAGTGCTACTGTGTTTCCCTCATTTGTAATAGTGCTATGTTTTCTTTATTTATGCATTCAATTAACAAATACATCAAGAAAACCAGACAGAAGATGGATTGACCTTCTAAACCCATCCATATGTAATCGTTAAAATTATAAAATGTTCAACAGCACAGACAGGTTTCCCTGTACACATTGTGAGAAAAATACTGAAGAACTGATGGAGATATGGTAGAGTATAACTTCACAATCGTGAGAAAACTTCAGAGATTAAAAGTCATGGCTGTTACTGTGTTTTAAGATGAACATAAACTCGGTAAATTAAGAAATTCATTGTACATATATTTTATACATGTATATACATATATTGTTGGCAACAGAAGAACCATTGCACAGAACTGTAGAAAGAGATTTCAATGCATGTTATACCTATTTCAGTACTTTACGTGTTTCTGATAGTCTGTATCTTTTTTTGTTTTGTTATTTATTTTTGTTCCAGAATTAATTTGTTTTAGCATTCCAAATGTTCTTGATAACTGTATACTTATATAAAGTAAAAATATCTCAACTTTGGCATGCATTCATTTGGCATAAAGCCCATAGTTTTAGTTCAAGTAAAATGCTCAAAAGTGTGACATTGCTATCTTTTTGCTTTATATTTATTAAATCTGTGAATGTCAAGATGATATTTGAATGTGAAGATGAAAGGTTTTTAACTTACAGACATTTCAGAACAACGTATGAATAGTTGAAGTATCCAATTCTTTTTAAAAATCTAGACGGAAGTTATGCCCCCCCCCCCCCCCCCCCCCCCAATTTGTTGGCAAATAATAGAATATAGAAAGTTCAAAGTTGTTAAAATTGAAGTGGATACTGTCAATTTACATATAAATAGGGGTCTTTGGTATCATTTGTCAGTATTTATTCACCAGTGTTGTGGGAAGAAAATGCCACCCCTCCCCTCTGTTTTGCAAATTCATATTTAATAGAAGTCTGTATAAAATCAAGAGTCCTTGATGTCACTGACCTTATTTTAAAGGTGGTTTACATAAAGTCTGAATCTTAGAATTAATTAAATGTTTTGTTGATTTGAAGTTAAGTTTCCAAGCAAACTTCCTGCAGCACTGGCAGTGCTTAATGTGCAATATATATGTGTGAATGTGTCATGCTTACTCTAAAACGTGTGTATACTGTGAGACAAGTATTTTCTGCAGAAGTCCGACTTTTTTGCTGCGAAGGTCCCTTGTCTTTATTATGCCAATAGGCCATACTCGAACTTTAATGAAAATGATAGCAAATTGTGTGGCTAAAATCAGGGCCATGGACTATATCTGTTACTAAGAAAATGGAAGAAAACTTCAAAACTCAATCTTTATGATAACATTAATGATTTATTGAAATGTTATATCTTTGATAAATTATCATTAATGGGATTAAAATAATTTTAAATAATTATGTGAGTGGAAGATAATAATTACTATATGCATCAGGCTTTGATTTTATAGAAAAACATTTTTTTTGGTTAATTTGCTGAATTTGAGACGCAGAAACAAATCTTTTCAGCACATTTATGGTTGGGGCTTATATTTCCTCTACTTTTTCTGTGCTTTTTTACAAAAGAGTTCTGATATGTAATCAGAAAGTTACCCATTGGTTAGAATCGAAAGAATGAAAATTGGAATGCTTCCTTGTAAAGTATCTGAATTACAAAAAGTTATAGCATTCAGAAATGACTTGTTTTACTGTATTCTGTTAAACCTACATTTAACTTCTAGTCCAAGTGTATCTAACCTGTGTATGAAAACTGCTGTAATTAACAAAATCCTATGTTAAAACATCATGTAATGGTATTGCCTGTCTTTTATGTCACAGAAGTACAGTATAACAGGAATTTTTGGTGACCATCTACTGTTGGCATTATTAGCTAAAAAGAAATGTTGCTATTATTTAAATCAAAAATATTGTCTTGGAAAACATATATATATATCCCAAAAATCACCAAAAATTATTTCCACTAATTATGTACATACAATACCCACTTTCAGAATAAAATCGCTAAATCCTGTCACTAAAATAATCTAGTATACAGTATTGTCTAAATATTTTATGGTGAATCTTGTGTGCATACATTTCATCTATGTGATAATTTTTATATTGACTGTTGTCAAGGAATATCTTCTTCTTTTCAATATTACTTTATTTAAAATAAAGGGTGTGGTCTCGGCTCTTATAGATTTTGTTTGAAATGCCCGGAGTCATTCATTGCCCCTTTGAATGAATAAAAAATTCTTATAAATTAATGAAGTATTCTGCTGTGTATTCTACCAAAAGTACATGTGTATTGATTTAAAGGCAGGCAAATACATGTAATAGAAATCCTGTACAGAATGTATTGTTTTATTGTATTTTCTGAATTTTTTCCTTTAATGAGAAGGAAATTGGATCATGGTGCACAGGATTTGAACTGGTGCATGCAATGCATTTAGTTGTTTTTTTGAACATTAGTGTGAAATGTTTTGACTCGTGTAGTAACGGAACATTTTTACTTGTTAAAAACATGCTTCAAGTTTTCATGTGTACACGTTATCTGTTGATAATTTTCCAATGTGTTAATTACTTATTAGATTTTTAGTTTGAAGATTTCTCTGAAGCAGTTTTTAAGCTGTATGAACAATTTAATATCAATTTGGCAAACCATCTGCAGACTATGATTTCTATTTCGAAATGTGTAAAACTTTCTCTTGCAGATTTGTATAAAATTACCATATTTTTAGATGTTTAGATTTTCATTAAGCAAAATTTATTTATTATGATGTTTCACATAAATTTCATGTTCAATAAATCTTGACTGGAAAAAACAAAGTGTCATTCATATAATTATGATGAATTGCAAATGTTGGATGATTTTCATTTCACTTCAAAAATATGAAATGCAGAACTAAACCCCAAGAAACACATGGATTAGTGGTTTTTAATCTTTCATTACTGAATTGGATCAGTTGTACACCTTTTATTACTGGTAAAAAGTGTATTTAATTTATCATGTGCCATTTGGTATAACTTGCAGTACATTTTTAGCTCTTCTGAGCCAAAGGCTCAAAGAGCTAATGCTACGGCCATTTGTGCGGTGTGCGTAAACTTTTTAGAATATGGGCCATAACTCAAGAACCCCTTGGCCAATTATTGTCAAATTTGTCACAGGGTATCCTTGGCCCAAGGGCTCCCTTTTATACTAAAACTGGGGTTGTGACCCTTTAACAAGGGGAGATAATTAGGAAAATAGAAACAAAAGTACTGGTTGCTAAAAAATCTTCTTCTCAAGAACCACTGGGCAGATTATCACCAAACTTACACAAAAGGATGAGGATATGTTGTAGATTAAAATTTGCACGGGGATTTACCCTGGGGCAAAGGGCGTGGTCTCAAGGTCACTTCAAAGTTGACCAAAAATTACATTTTATTAAAATGTTGATATTTTGCTTACTATAAGGACTAGGATCATCAAATCTTGTCAGTTGGTGCATCTAAGGACCTCATATCATGTTGACTCAAAAGTAGGTCATGGTGACCTACTATTTAAATTTTGCGGCCATTCTTTTTCAAAATGATTTAGAGGCATATTTTGAACTATTTAAGGCCTATGATCATCAAACTTTGTCAGTTGATGCATCTTGGGTCCTCAAAGTACGTCAACTAAAAAGTAGGTCACCTTGACCTACTTTTTGAATTTTATGGCTTATCTTTTTTAAAACAATTAAGGTCATTAATTCGAATACGGGGAGGCTTAGAATCATTAAATCTTGTAAGATGATGCATCTTGGGGCCATAAAACATATTTATTAAAAAGTAGGTCACAGTGACCTACTTTTTGAACTTTGCAGGCATTCGATTTCAAAGCGTTTTAGAGGCATAATTTGGACATTTTAAGTCCTATGATCATAAAACTTTGTAAGTTGATGCATCTTGGGTCCTCAAAAAAGGTCAACTGAAAAGTAGGTCACCGTGACCTACTTTTCAATTTATATGACTATAATTAAATATTTCAGGTACTAATTGGCTTAGAATCATCAAACTTTGTCAGTTGATGCATCTTGGGTCTTCGGAGTAGGTCGACTAAAAAGTAGGTCACAGTGACCTACTTTTGAAAATTTATGGCGTTAATTAAATATTTCGGGTACTAATTGGCTTAGAATCATCAAACTTTGTCAGTTGATGCATCTTGGGTCTTCAGAGTAGATCGACTAAAAAGTAGGTCACCGTGACCTACTTTTGAAAATTTATGGCTTTAATTAAATATTTCGGGTACTAATTGGCTTAGAATCATCAAACTTTGTCAGTTGATGCGTCATGGGTCTTCGAAGTAGGTTGACTAAAAAGTAGGTCACCATGACCTAATTTTGGAAAATTTATGGCTTTAATAAAATATTTCAGGTACTAATTGGCTTAGAATCATAAAACTTTGTCAGTTTAGCCGTCATAGGTCCTCGGAGTACAACAACTGAAAAGTAGGTCACCGTGACCTACTTTTGAAAATTTATGGCTTTAATCAAATATTTCGGGTACTAATTGGCTTAGAATCATTAAACTTTGTCAGTTGATGCGTCTTGGGTCCTCGGAGTACAACAACTGAAAAGTAGGTCACGGTGACCTACTTTTGAAATTTTATGGCTGTATTTAATATTTTCAGGAATTATTTGGCTTAGAATCGTCAAAATTTGTCAGTTGATGCATCTTTGGTCCTCTGAGTAGGTTGACTGAAAAGTAGGTCACTGTGACCTACTTTTGAAAATTTATGGCTGTAATTAAATATTTTGGGTACTTATTGGCTAGAATCATCAAACTTTGTCAGTCGATGTATCTTTGGTCCTCGGAGTACAGCAACTGAAAAGTAGGTCACGGTGACCTACTTTTGAAAATTTATGGCTTTAATTAAATATTACAGGTACTAATTGGCTTAGAATCATCAAACTTTGTCAGTTGATGCATCTTGGGTCCTTGGAGTAAAACAATTGAAAAGTAGGTCACTTTGACCTACTTCTAAAATTTTATGATTATAATTTTAAAAAATATTTTAGGTATTAATTGGCTTAGAATCATCAAACTTAGTTGATGGGTCCTCAGAGAATGACAAGTGATAAGTAGGTCACCATGACCAACTCTCAGGTACTAATTGGCTTAGAATCATCTTGGGTTCTCAGAGTGTGAATTGGAATTTCAAGGGTTTATGTAAATATACAGGATACTTCGAGGCTTCAAATAGAAGTGATAGGTTGTACAGTTTATCAGAAGAGCGATTCAAGGCCCATGGGCCTCTTGTTTGTTTCTTAATTCTTTAAGATGACTGGCTGTCAAGCATAAGCTTGTTTCATGGAAGGAGTCGGATCTTTGAAAATGAGAATTACAGACAAGGAAAGTAATGTATGAAAAAGTGGTCAGACATTCAGCAGAGCATTATACATTGACCCAAAGGACACTGAACCATAAAATTTTGCAGAGGATTTGCAACCGGGGTTACCGGGCCCTATTACTGTAGACAGGTGCTTTCCCAATTGAGATAAATTGGCTTCTTGCATATAAACCTGCCTGAATGCCACATTCATTTGTCCTCAAATCTCTTTGCCCCAAATGCAGAACATTTACCTGTCACTCTAGGACATGGTACAGTACAAAAATGTACTGGAAAAAAAAGAATAACAGACCAGACCAGGATTTGAACCCTGGTGCCCCGAACTCTTTGACAGGAGCTGTATCATTTAGAAATCTTGGTACATTCAAATTACTCTGACTGTAACATTTAAATTTGAAAATATGATAAACGACACTTAATTAAAAATTATTTAATAATCATCATCATCACTACTACAATCGTCGGATGGTTTATTAAAACCGAAAACAGTTTTATTGGTTGGTCTGACATCTGGAACGTCTATAACACCTACAATGTAGAAAAATATAAATGGTTAACAAATTAACAGAATTGTTAATGGAACAGTTTTAACCTAAAGTTTGTGGCTCTGATCTGCAACATTGTTTTACCTGATTTCCCAAGTCTTTTTTCTAAAACTGAGGTAGGAAAGCTGTCGGTGTTCCCAAGTTCTTCAAAACCAATTATCCTGAAAATTGATAAAAATACTGGTCAGAAGGAAAGCACTATTTTTTTTTTTTGCATCTTGACACAGAAAAAAATATCAGAATTTTATTCAAACCATGTCATTACTGGGTATTTGCAACAAGTATATTAAAGATTCTTCAATGTGCACGAGCAAATTTAAGGCTTGGGTAAATTACAAGCCTGTAACTGCAATAAACATTATTGGGATGATGGAATACTGTCATTCAGTAGTAAAACACTAACAAAAGCAATGGGAAAAATGTTAGTGACCCTGACTTGAATTGTAATCAATTTTTCATCAAACAGCTTTTATCACATTATGTGATTTTTTTCAATGTGTTAATCTGGTTAATAAAAGAAAATGCTAAACAGTATGACAGATGCAAAATTTTCACATATTACCTAATAAACTCATGCTGTATTGAGTCCAAAATTACTGACAAACAAAATGAAGAAAACCATAGACAGAAGCATGCAATACCAATTCAAGGTCAAGGTCTTGACCAACTCTGAAAGTTGCATTGAAAATGCCTCATGACTTACCAACTTATGACAGACAATATGATTAGAATAGTTCATCTATAACAAAGTTTGAAATTTATAAATCAAAGGCAATAAACTTCTTGTGATTTACTTATATGTAAAATTATTAATTGTAACCAAATTAGGACACTACAACAAAGCCAAAAATTTTGCATTGAGTATATTGACCAACATCAAGGTCAAAGATCAAACTCAAGGCCAACCTTGAATTACAGAATAATAGCTGTATATTGAACTGATTAAATGATGTATGAAGTTGGAAGATGACAATCAAAATAGAACTATAGTTGCAACAGCTTAACATTTCTGTTGATGCAGACCAATAAAACCAACATCAACAATTCAGAGACGGGCTCATAATTTAGAAAAAAACATAGGTAATCAGAGATTACAGAGCTCACCTCAACGAATGTTGTCTTTAAGTAAGGCAAAGTCCCACACTAAACTAATAATCTAGGAGTGTGCATCCCTAGATGCAACATTTATGCAATTTTGGTCTGATAGAGCTTGCAGTTACTTGGGAATAGACTTATCTGAAAACTTAAAACTAGTCACTCATCCAGAAAATTTAAGTCAAATCCAGCATCCGAAGCAAGTCTTGAGATTGTTCGTCCCTTGATGCATCATCCATGCAAGTTTGGTTCAGATAGGCCGTAAAGTTACTTGGAAATGAGATCTGCTCCAAAAACTTTAATCTGGTTACTCATCCGGAAAATGTAGGTCAAGTCCAGCATCCGAAGCAAGTTCAGTAGTGTGAATCCTTAGATGTATCATCCATGCAAGTTTGGTCAACATAGGGTTTATAGTTACTTGGAAATGACATCTGCTCCAAAAACTTTAGCCTGGTCACTCATCCAGAAAATATAGTTCAGATTCAGCATCCGAAGCAAGTCTAGTAGTGTGCAACCTTAAATGTATCATCCATGCAAGTTTGGTCAATATTATACAATTAATCACCCTTCATGAGGTCAACATGGTGAAATGATGACCCGAGACCTGACCCACGAGGTGACCTGACCTGACCGAGGCCAACGGCCGAGGTCAGGTCAGGTCATCGAGTGGGTCAGGTCAAGGGGCATCATTTCACCATGCTGACCTCATGAAGGGTGATCAATTGTTTTATTATACCGACAATAATAATAATAATTATCAATTTTAACACATGTAACATTTTATTTCAACAGAATAATGCATATTGTGAAATAACGATTTAAGCAGCAATAACTTTGAATTTGAAAGTTCAATTGAAAAGTGAAAAAACACATCTTAGAATCATTAAATGATTTACAGAGTCCAATAAAGAACTTTACAGTATCTTTACTTTTGTTGTTCTTTTCCCATGTAATAGTGAATGTGCACTTGACCGACATTTCTGAATAATGGGCCACAAGAGTTTTGAGGCGTTTGGTCAACTTTAACATTCTCCTTTTCTTCTGGAACATTTGCAAACAAATCTGAACCATTTTCATCAGGTAGGACTTCAGATAGCAATTGTTTGGTACTGACAGTCTCAAATTCACAGTTATTCAAATTTAAGAGCTGACTTTCTGAAGTACTGGTACAAGAATTTGTTGGAACAACTGGGTTTTCTAGCCCTAGCTTTGGTGATGGGTAAACCACAGATGACAATACATCAAACATTTCTTGCTTTTTTGTTTCACTTACACATCTTGAATAGCTTTTTATGGAAGTTTCGGACTTATGTCCACTGACAGACATGATGTGTCGAGCTTCTATCCCACGCTGATCCAAACTAGTAATACACGTGGCACGTATGCAGTGGTTTGTATACAGAGTTGAGAGTTCGGCTTTCATAGATATTGTTTTCATAAAATTTCCCAAAGTATTATGACCTACTGGAGAATTGTCATACCAAACAGCATCTGAATCGTTGATATGGCGCTTCGGTCTCTGCCAAAAACTTTCACAATTTGGATTCAGCTTTCCGAGGTATTTCTCCAGACTAGACACAGGACACTTCTCATCACCTACATGGACATATGAAAAATTGTAAATCAGTTGAATTCATGAAAATTGTCACATAGACAAATATATGATCTAAAATTAGTAAATGCTGAAGTTTACATTAATTTTATTTTACATGTATTTCAAGAAGTATATTACCTGGTATTTCATATATTCTTGCTGAAGATGCATCATGGTCATTCACATCACTTCCTCTGTGATTTTTGGTTTCATACTGAGCGACATTAAGATAATACCTCCTTCCTTGGCCATCTGTCCTCAAAACAAAATCAGTTTTCTTCATGCTTCTCAGATTTTCCCTTCCTCTTCTACATGTGTAGAACATCACATCAAGAAAAACTTTATATTGCAATCCCTGTGGACTGTTTCCGTTTAGGACGCCGCTACTATACAATGTTGCCATGTCAGCATCGCTGATAATTTCCTTGTGTTGAGTGGTTCCCTTTCCAGTTCGTTTGATGTTTGTTAAAACTGCCTTGAACATTTCGTTTGATAGACGAAAATCTGGGTCATTAATAATGTCATAGTTAATTTTTTGGAAAAATCTCTGCAAACCAAACCTGATGCTGATCATGGAAGATCTACTACACAATTCACCATCTTTTCTTCGGAGTTCAGCGTAAAAGTTGATCAGAATTTCAGCAATTTCGCCTTTTGTTTTTTGCAGTATTTTGTCCACAATCAGTCCTTTTTCAGTGCAGTATGTAATGAACACTCGTTTCGCCGAGTCTACACATTGTTTTGTGTTGGAACTATCGCGGTTTTCTAGGATTGCTTGCAGTGTTCGAAATTCAGAATTATTTTCTATGGGTCCAAAGGACCCACAGAGAAAGGGACCACATGAGTCCTTCCAGGGCAGCGTAGGCCCAAAAATTATTAATACCATAAAATATTTGGGAAAAATAAACTTTTACGTATTGATGATCTCGGTAAATTTATTGCTTCATATGAAATATGTCAATTTAATAAAGGGTAACTACAACTCGCAAGTATTAACAATATGACACGGTAAAACATCAATCGTCAAACAGTCTTACTTGGTCATATATAACATGTAAAGAGCTTAACATGTGTTTAGATTTTTCCTTGGAATTACAATTTCTGTTTTTAAAATCGGCGGGTAGAAAATTACACAGGTTTCTTAGATTACCACAATATGTTGTTAAAATGTACTTATAAGTATACTTGGACAATTTTCCGTAGAAAGTTTGTAACCGCATACATATAGCGTAAATTTATTCCACGCAGGAAAAAAAATTAAATCTTCAGTATTTATTTAAAATGCACATGAAAAGAAGATATCATCATCGGCCCAAAATTATTTCAAGGACCCATTTAGTCATACTATTCGTGAGTCCTTCCGTTTGTACGTCGGCGCAGGACCGACGGGCCGACGCTAATTTCGAACACTGATTGCTTGTAGTTCCTCACTTGTCAGAGTTGCAAACCTCGATTCGCCAGCCATCGTTTTTGTAAACAGACGACAAAATAACTCATGAGAAGTGACGTAGTACACAATTTTATAGTCTATATCTTATTTCTCAAGAATAACTTACAGTTATAGTCTTTATCTAAAAACGGTACAGTAACCATGAAGAAAAAACGAAGCGGCCATATGTTCCGCCATTTTTATTTTCTGCACAGGTCAGGTTCAGCGGTCAATAATATTAATGACCGGTCAATATCTCATACACAATCAACAATCAAGTCATTAATGGTCATATGACACAAAAACGGGTCATAAGCTAATTTTAATGTTTTCTCATCAACCAATCAGATTCTTTCATTCTAATTGGAGGTATAATAAAGGGCTTTTAGTTACTTGGAAATGAGATCTGCTCCAAAAACTTTAACCTGGTCACTCATCCGGAAAATATAGGTCAGATCCAGCATCCGAAGCAAGTCCAGTAGTGTGCATCCTTAGATGTATCATCCATGCAAGTTTGGTCAATATAGTGCTTATAGTTACTTGGAAATGATTGATTGATTGTATATTGTTTTACGTCCCATTTGAGAATTTTTCACTCATATAGAGACGTCACCATATACCGGTGAAGGGCTTCAAATTTTGACCTTTACTCGGCACTCAGGGCCATTGAGCAGTGAGGGATCTTTATTGTGCCAACGCCTGCCGTGACACGGGGCTTCGGTTTTTAAGGTCTCATCCGAAGGACCCGCAACTTTCACTTCAAAGTGCCGAGCGCATGGCGAAGGAACAGTTGCTACCCATTTTTTATCGACTTAGGTCAGTCGCGGCCGAGATTCGAACTCACGACCTCCCGATCACGAAGCGAGCGCTCTACCGACTGAGCTACTGTGAACGGTTACTTGGAAATGAGATCTACTCCAAAAACTTTATCCTAGTCACTCATCCAGAAAATATAGGTCAGATCCAGCATCCAAAGCAAGTCCAGTAGTGTGCATCCTTAGATGTATCATCCATGCAAGTTTGGTCAATATAGGGCTTATAGTTACTTGGAAATGAGATCTGCTCCAAAATTTAACCTGGTCACTCATCCGGAAAATATAGGTCAGATCCAGCATCCAAAGCAAGTTTAGTAGTGTGCATCCTTAGATGTATCATCCATGCAAGTTTGGTCAATATAGGGCTTATAGTTACTTGGAAATGAGACCTGCTCCAAAAACTTTAACCTGCTCCAAAAACTTTAACCTGCTCCAAAAACATTAACCTGGTCATTCTTTAGCTGAAATTGCAGCATCTGAAACCTTGACTGGTACAATAAAACACACTAGAAGCATCCTCCATCTATTTCTGACTAATATAGGCCATAGAAGTACTTGAAAAGAAAACTGCTCCAAAAACCTTAACCTGGGATGCCGACGCCGACACCGACGCTGAGGGTATTACATAAGCTCCCCCAACTTCGTTGAGGTGAGCTAAAAATGAGAGAACTGATGGACAGATATTCAGTGAACACTATGTGAACTTTGGGATTAAGTATTCATTCTATAATTAAATGGAAACAGAATAATTAACAGTCTCTGGCGAGACTCTAGCTATACTGGTTTGAACTTGCACCAGCTTGTGAGAGGGTTACACCTGGAGTACGATAGTAGTTGTTCTTGTTTTTACAATTAATCCTCCTCTACATCAGACAGAATAATACATGATAAAATTTTTTTTTTCAGTTTTTTTCTTTAGGTCACCTGAGTCACTCAGGTGACCTAGATTGCAATCAGTTTTCATCTGTTGGTCAGGGTCAGGAGTTCTGGTGCAGGCCGGGGCTCTATTGACCACATAGTGAAAATGCATCAATTCTTTGAAACTCTTCTCTGCTCCTGAATATTTAGTAGACAAACTAATTGCATGGTTATGAACATGGGTTCCTCTTCCTAAATTGTGAAATTCATGGCCCCTGGGACAGGGATTCTGGTGTTAAGTTGGGACTCTATTTATCATGTAGTGGAAAAGCTTTTTCTGTCTAAAAAAGATTTTCTCTGCTCCTGGGCATCTAGCAGATAAATCAAGTACATGTACATAGTTGTAATTAGCAAAGGTTTTTTTTAACCAGCAATGCAGTGCCAAGTCAAAAGTATCTTGCCGTGAACCTCTAGCATGCTGGAAGAAGGTGTTCTGGTGTTAGGGCATGGCTCTCTTGAAAATGTAGAAAAATTTTACTGTACTTTGAGAGAAGTTATTTCCCATTAAGGATTCACCTATGTTATACATTAAGTGGCTTGTATTACTCAGGTGATCCTTAAAGCCCTTGGGCCTCTAGATTTTTGTATGTTTCAAAGGAACCTCTATTAACTTTTTTATGAAAAAATATCAATCAAGAAAGGAACATTTATGTTCTAAAGAAGTCCACATTTATCAGGCTGATTTTATAATCTGAGACAGAAATTGTAAAATATTGAATTGAGGACTCTCTATACACTAATGAAAAATGTTTAATGGACTTTGAGAAAATTATATAGGCAGCGTGAAGGAGTACATAATAAAATTTTCAAGTTCATTTTTAACATACAATTAGTGCCTTTTTTAGCCAGGAAAAATTTTCAGACAAAGAAGTACTGATATGGAAAAGTCACATTTGATTACTCACATGCAAATAAAGTTTTCAATTACTCTATCAAGGTCTGATATAAAGTTACATGTAGAGTACTTGAATTAATTACAAACTATGTACTACAGTGCATATTGAAATTTGTTTTATTCTATATCAAATGGTGGATCTCTATAATTACAGGGTACCTCCCTGAAATCAGTGGGCAGTGTAGAGAGGACCCTTGGATACATGTACCATATTGTGTTTTATAGCCATGAAACAGTGCATTCAAATAACTGGAAAAATTAAAATATGTATCTTTTGTTAATAACTAAATCTAAATTTTACATTGAGTTTCACCTAATAATTATTTTGATAAAATTTGACCAAAATTTTAAGAGCAGTAGCATTTTGAAGGAAATTAACAATTGTCAAGCAACACTATTCACTTATATAGTCAAACCTCATTACTCAAACTTGATGGGACCTCACCAAGAAAAAAACTTTTGAGATATCCAAGGATTCGAGATATCAGGGGTAAAATACTTAAAGAATAAGTGGTAGGGACTTTCAAATCGGTTTGACATATCCATGGTATTCTGGATATCGGTGTTCAAGATGCTCAAGTTCAACTGTAGACGGGATTAATGCATTATAATTGTAGATGGGATTAATGCATTATAATTGTCATCTCTATACATGTATTCAAACCAATCAAAACAGTCATGGGCACTGGAAGTTAATGTAAATATATACCGTAGATCTGGAAATTTTTATGTCGATTTATTTTTGTGAATCTGGGTCAAAAAACTGTTGATTTAATTTTTACGTTTCAAAATTTTGCGAATTGCCATTGGTGTTCAATTGAAAAGCGCTTAAAATTTTCAAAACAGTTTATACGTAACGCATGTACGTACAATAAATCACGCATGTACTCGTCCGTATACAATATTAAGCGATGCCAACGTTCAATAATCAGATTATAAATAACGCATACATACATACAATAAATTACGCATGCACATACAATATTAAACGATTGCAACGTTCAATAATCAGATAAAAATATTAAAAGCAATAAAACATCTAAACTGTTTAAAGTTGTCATAACATTTTATTAAATCACGCATGTACATAAAACGATGTCAGCTTTAAATAACCTTCAGATAAAAACATTCTCCCGGGTATAAGAAGAGAAAAAACGTCTAATTAATATTGAATTACATAATATGTATAAAACTGGCCTCTCTTTCTTGGAGAAATAATTTAAAAGAGACATGAATGTAGTGAAGACACTTTCCATGCATGGATTATCACGGGTAATTAGCTTGTAGTATAAACAGGTTTCTTAAATTGGCTACTGCTTATGAACACCTGTTCACTGGGTTAAAAAAAATAGCCACCAGCTGTCAGCAAACTTTTTGTTCACATTTTTTGTTGTTGATTTATTTTTAAGAAAAATATTTTTGCGAATGCAATGCACACGCAAATTTGCTAAAAATTTATCTACAGTAAAAATTTCCAGATTTACGGTAGTATGTGCATGTATAAAAGTGCATGTTTTTTTATACATGCACATACTATATATTTACATTAACTTCAAGTGCCCGTGAAAACAGTGGGTGAAACAGTACTCAGAAAAACTGTTTAGAAACAGACAGACAGGTAGACTAATGAAAATAATTTTATCAAGGCATGATGAAACTAAATCAACCATACATTTATATGGCAATAATTTACCTGTCTACAACTTGTCCATTTTTGAAACACAACACTGCTGGTAGTACTCGAATTTTAAGCTTCTCCACAAAGTACTTTGCTTTATCTACATTTATTTTGGCAAACTTTGTTTCAAAATATTTCTTTGTCAAGGCCTGCAAAAATAACATAAAGATATTGATGAGTGCATGAGAAATTTAATGTCGTAATAATTTCACACCTTCAGTAAATAATCAAATTGTCGGAAGATCATTCCCATACTGCTCTCATAATGTCAAGGTTTAAATAGTTTTACTCTGACAAAAGTATTTACAGATCAAAAATCTCTGCTTAGGCCCAGCAATCACCATTACTTATCTTTTGAACAGATACTACTTGCAGGCAAGAGACAAGTTCAATTGTCAGACAGTAAAATGCAAAGGGTCCATGGCACAATTATTTCATTACTCATATGAGGACATCAATAGTTTTCTATTAATGAATTCCACCAAGCTGTACATTCTATTCCAAACCCCAAAAATCATGGATCCACTCCCTGATTCTTCTCCAATGTTTTGCCCCATGTTACTATTAATCAAGCAAGCCAAACTTTCCCTAAAATTTTGCTTAATTCATTTATAACTTCGGCAGAATCCTACTCACTTAGAAATAATTTACAAATAAACTCATTGAGGGAAGTAAAAAAATTTATCAAAAACCAGTATGTATAAAATCAATCACTAGTTCATTTTAAGACTTCTCTGTGTTTCTTTCTTTTTTACATAAAAAAATGTTTTTAATGACATACCTCTAAGTGTGTATCCATGATTGCACATCTCCTGAAATCTTCATGAAAAAAGTGTACAACACATCTCTCTTCTTGTGTAGTTAAATCTAGAAATCCCTTTTCCACAGGAATCTCTCTGTAAAATAATGTTGACTTTTTGTTAAACAATATAGTATATCAATTATTTCCTGACAAAATTTACTCACATAATAATGTAGTGAGTATTATCAGAAAGATAACCATGTTCTTTGAAATCATTTTACTTTGTGGGGGACAATGTTTGTGGGCAGTCTGGTTCATATGGACATAATTTTGTATCTGAGTAATAGGTATATTCAGAAGATTTAATGGACTGTTAGGTTGACCAAGATATGGTCCTTGGGGATGCAAATTTGAGGGTGACCCATGAAATCCACAAACATTGGTCCCCCAAGAACAAAGGTATGATTTCACAGTATTGGTATAAATTTGTGGGTGAGAGTGACCCACAAAATTCACAAATAATGGCCCCCCATGAGCAATGATATTTCCACAGTATTGATAAAATACACACGCATGCAATACAATGGAATATACTTTAATTAACAGTTTTATACTAAAGTTTTGTAACATCATATATTGTGTTTTATACTAATTAAAGTTTTATAACATCATATAGTGTGCTATGCTTTAAAAACTACAGAATTTTTGTTGTACGAAACAAAATGTAGTGCCTGAATTGTATAATAAATATAAAGTAATTACAGTCCCTGAAACGTTCTACTTTCCCACTTGAACGGTGAGCGAACGCTGAACGAACGGTGAACGAACGCAGAGCGAACGGTGAGTGAACGATGAGTGACCGCTGAACGCAACTTGGTGAACGATGTGTGAACGGTGAACGGTGAGCGAACGCAGAACGCGAACGGAGCGCAAACGCGAACGCAAAGTGAACGGTGAACGAACGATGAACGCAAGATGAAAGATATATTCGGAATGCCTCTGATCTTTTCCTTGCATTGAAACTATTTTATTGTTTTATAATGTCAGGTGCCAAAAAAAAAAATCAATAATAAATAAGTAAACCAATAAATGAATGAATAAATAAGTCAATAAAATAAATTCTCCAAAATTGTCCCGAGAAAGACGATGCATGCACATTAAGTTTTTAATCACACGATTTTTATCGCATTAAAACATTGCAATTGTTGCCGAACGCTGAAGTATAAGAGATATTTTTTTTAGTTGGAAAGTAAAAATGTTTGTTCTTATTTGATAACAAATCAGAGAAAACTTCTGACTTATAGAATAAATTAAAGTGGTTGTAACATTCATTCATATATCTTCGTGTTAAGGCGATTTCGTGTAAAGTAATGAAAAAAAAAATAATTACAAAGGTCAGTGGACGTTTTGCATTTATACGCTCTTATTTTAAATTTTTAATACAATAACATATTGTATGTCATTTCTATTTTTCATGATGATTTATTCAGGCCCGTAGGAAACAAATTCGGTTTGGGGGGGGGGGGGGGGCACAGCCATACATTTTCAGTTGATAGTTGAGGGGGCACTACCAAAAATTTCCTGACAAGCAAAAAAAAAAAAAAGGTCATCAGACTTTTTATTGCGGGGGGCACAAGCATATAGTATCTATGTTCTCTATAGTAATCTATATATCGGCAACATTATTGGGGAGGGGAGGCACGCCCCCCCTTGCCCCCCCCCCCCGGTTCCTACGGCCATATTTATTGAGCAGCATTTATCTGTAGATGGCCGTGATTATACTCGGACAAGATAATACAAAAATACATATTCATATTATTTGTTATAAATTCAATTTCCAGAACTTGATATTCAAGTAATATGCTGTTATACAGTTTTTATTAAACAGACAAATGAGAGAGAGAGAGAGAGATTCCGTTTTAGCCCCCCCCCCCCATTTCAGGCTTCAATAAATGTTTGTACCTATATCAAACAAAAACTCTGAAATTTTTTTTCTAAATATATCAGACAGTGAACGTAATTTTTTTTTATTAACAAATCATATCCATTTGTTTAACAGTCATACTCGTTTTTATTTTCCTGCTTCAAGTTCACACGAAGTCCACGTGCTTGTCCTGTCAATCAAAATCATTCGACACTGTGCAGGTGTGAAAGTTTCGTCACATCGAAGACGAAGTGCGAGTATTTCCAACAAGTTATAACATTTATTTTTATCATTTCTAGATTTGATTCCAACATTTGAATAATAATTGAATGAAATACATTGGGCATTAACACTTGAATTTGAAACATACTCTCTGCCAATTCCAAATACCACCGCCGACACGTGTACATTTTGAACTACTATTGTAGATGCATGTTTGTTTTGAGACTGAAATTTTTGTTCTAGAAAAGACCTTAACTTTTTTTTAAAAATGTTAATTAAAATATTCTGGAAATACAATACTGACTAAGTAACCGATTTAGGGGGAAAAGGGGGGGTTATTAATCATATCGAATGGCAAACATATAAAGTTACGGTGAAGAAAGATTTTTTTCTCTATAACTATAGACTTTACATATAGTAGAGAAATTTCTGTAGTGCATTACATTTTAAATAAATATTTCCTTTAACCACACCATCAATTTAATTCGCTCCAAAGATAATAAATTAACACGATATCCGCAGTACTATGTATAACTCTCAGAACTAGTTCTATAATATTTTCTGTAGTAATTGAAAAAAAAACGTGTTAGAAATAAATATTTTCGTAATTTTGCTGCGTAATTATTTGACTTGGATAATTATATCTCCATTAACGATTTGTCTTCTTTAACAAAACAACGAAATGTTGCAGTGCTTGAAGTATTTGCACATTGCCCTTAGTTAAATATTTCAGCATCGTTCTACATAGGTACAGAATGTGCTTATAACAACATTTATTTTCCAGAGTAATTTAATAAATAACCTAACAGCTAATTAGAATAATAAAAATATACATCGTAGATATTTTTCCCCATGAAATAATGATTCTTCAAACACGATATGTTAGTTATTAAATTAAAAAAACCTGTGACTCCTAACCTACAAAAAGATAAGTCCTTTCACTTCGGAGTTCCGAATGACAATGAAAACTGAACGATAGGTGAACGCTGAACGCAATGTGAACGCAAAGTGAACGGAACGAAGAGCGAACGCTGAACGCTTTGTGAACGGTGAACGCAAAACTGTGAACGGAGAGCGAACGGTGAACGCACGGTGAACGAACGGTGAACGCACGCTGAATGAACGGTGAACGAACGGTGAGCGAACGGAAAAATGGGAAAGTAGAACGTTTCAGGGACTGTAAGTCGGTCATGAATACATTAAAACTTTAAACTATCATTAGTCTTGAAATCACTTTTTATCCCAGAGAACTTTATTTTCACATAATTATAAAACTTGCCTAGACAATCTGTTAGTGAATATTTCATTCTTACATATACAGTAAAACTTGTCTAATCTGTTGTGTATTACAAAATCTTGCATTTATGATCTAAAACTGGAAGTTCCTTTCAGTAAAGGAGTATTCTTACTTAAGTATAGTAGTGTGGTCCCTTTTTACACCCTTGGTTTACCGGTTAAATATTAGCATACGGTATTTTAATTGTTTTTATTGTGTATAATGAAGTATTTCTAATTAAAACATTGTGTATTTATAATGAATAATTAAACATATCAAAAAGTACAAGCCTATTTTTAACACCTATCGCACTAAAAAATGCCGGAACATTTTCCCCGATCAGACAACGGTTTCTCTATTACATGGAAATGGGCGGAGACATTTAGATTAGATACTATAAAAAGAAGATCTTGTTATGATGTTTTTCTTTCAAAGACGAATTATATGTTCAAGATTCACAATCAACTACAAATACAATTTTCTATTTACAAAACTTTTGCAATAAAAGCTATAACAAGATGAAACAAACAAGTCCTTGCTGATCGATATAAAACTGAGTACGTTTCACATGTTTCAACTGAGAACTAGCACATTTACTGAGGGCATTTACCCGTAACGATACAAATCCATGTACTGGCTTGCTATGATTCTAAACAGGTCAAAAAGAGGTTAATCGCATGTAAATGAAGTCAGCCAAGAGATTCAAAATCTTGATACTTTTAATTAGAAAACATAGAGCACAGGGTTGTTCAACAAAGATATTTCCACTCAACATTTACACATATAATATAGACATTATATTTCAAACTCGACTCTGAACAAACCTGTGCTCGGTGTTTATGAAAGCTTTGAAGTGTGTACCTGTCACTGATTTCTTTTGGAATTCATGAAAATCAAAGGACCCTACCTTCTACGTGCAGCTTTGTATGCTGCCTATATATCTATTGTTTGACATTTTTAGATGATGGTTCAAATAATAAAGACATTAGTTAATAATAAAATTTAATTTTTAAAAATTTTAATAAATGTTCGAAATTTGACAAGTTACCAGGGACCACAGATAAGCCTTATTGAGACTTGTTCTTTGATGTTGTCTAATCCAGCCATTTCATATGGACCATAGGACTGGTGTCCAGATTAGACAAGTTTTACTGTATTTTATAATAGCAATTACCAAATTTGTGAAAACATTGTCCTGCTTATAAAAACCATACATCCCAAAAATAAGGTATTGCGTAAAATTGGTGATCTAGCTACAGCAGTGACTGAGAAACTCAAAAAGTAAAAATAGCATACGTGTATAGACCATGCTGCTTTTCTTTCATAAGTTGAAGGTCAGCACTCTGTTTTTTCAGAGCTTCTAATCTGGCTTCCCGAATATGTGCTGGAATCTCCTCTCTTTCTAATTGATCAATAAGTTCCTGTGAAAAAGTTTCCCTTCAGTTAATATAATCCGACATTCCTCCGACTCTAACCCCTGCTTTTATATCATGACATGTACATATGTCACAATATAAAAGTAGGGTTATCTAGAGTCAGAGAAAACTTGGATCACAGATAATAGAGTCTCAAAAGTTATATTTCACGATAAATAAAGTGCTAGACAATCAAGAACAACACTTAAAGTCACATATGGTGTTTATGGTGTATTTTTGATAAGTTCAGACTAAATAAAATAAAAAAAAAAAAATTCTATTTATTTTATTACTTTATAAAGAACAATAACCAATTTATTTACCGACTCCACATTTAAATATCAGACACAGTTTAAAGTCAATTTAACTATAGAAATGTGGGGTACGTTATTCAAGTTCAAAATTAGTGAAAATTTTAATTTGAACGTAAATAACATATATCATGTTTATCTACACTTAATCTGGTATTTTTAATTTTTTAGCTCAGATACGCCATATATAGCTTTGAATATAAATAATGACAAAGAACCAACACAGCTCTAAGTTTTATTTTTCATTTAGTGATCATGACAGCAACAGGCAGTCTAAGTTGTACTATACAGTGTATCTATGATTTATGACGTACTGAAAGAAAAAAATGAGAAAAAAATTATCGAGTGTTTTTTTCTTCAGTTAAATCAGACATAAAAAACAGATTTTTATGTCTCTGGTTAAATTCTGACGTCTGAATACAAAATCTGACTCGCCTGTACATCGGGAATTGAAAAACATGACTGAATTAGTCATAACATGAATTGATGAATGATACATGGAGTTCACACTGTAATACAACAATCACTTCAATGGAATATATCTATTTTTTTTTACAGTATATTCATTGAAAAAAATACACTAGTTAAAAAATCTACCTACCTCCTCGACGAGTGTCTCATCGTCTAAAATTTCATGAGCACGCTCTGTTGTTGTGGTCGCCATTTTCAAACAAATGTTCAGAATAGTTTGTACCAAAGATATTAGAGGGATTCGTTTTGTTTTGTTTTTTTAAGAATTTAAAACCAGATTCGCTTCAATTCCAGTACATTTGTATATGTATGTATTAAAAATGATCCAATAATATTATGACCAAATGATCGATACTAAGACATGCTCGTGTGATATTTTAATATCGAATACGTAAAGAACAAGTTATCTTTTCTTATTTTCGGTTTCCATAAATGCATTCGTAACTACTCGGGCATTTTCAGAAAGAAAAGAGAAATATTTAGTTCACGGAAATGGCCGAGTAGTTACGATTATCACAAATGGTAATATTCAGGAAAAAACACCGGAATTTTTTTTTATTGCTTCATTGTCAACAGAGAATGAGCTCGGGATATAACAAGGATCTTGTAACTGCATTACGAGACGTAGTAAATGAAACCAACTGGTATTGTGCAGGACCAGTAGCCAAGTTGAAAAAATACATTTGTAACAGGTAAAGCGGCTGTAAGTAACAGTTGTGCAATAACCTGACAAACTCTGTGTAATGTTCATAATATTGGAACTATCTTCTCTTACATTGCCAGTCAGTTACATGTCGGGAGGTAGTTGACAGAACGTTCTATCATTAAAATGATATTGTCTACATTAATAGACCGGGTGAGAGCTTAAATTGTAGAGAGAAGCATGTTTGAATGTTTCTTGGCACTCTCTTTCTTTTCCCATGGAGGTTCCATTATTGGAAGGCATCCTTGGAAAGTAGTCTTGACATTTTTACTGACACTATGGAATGACCAGCAATTTAGAAAGATTTTTTTCATTAAAAAAATTCTTTATTTTGAATGTTTTCATTTTTTTTTTTATAGATATTATGCTGATGGTGGAGAGGATATTGTTGTAATCTACAGTAAAAAGAGTGACAAATTCTATGCACTGGGAGCAGTGTGTTCACATGAAGGTTGAAATTAAGTTTAAAGTATTTCTTATAATTCACTTATAAACTCAAAGTAAAAACTCACAGTAAAATAACATTGTTTTTTCACCCTGAATCAGAATGTTATATTGTATGGATTCGTTATACACACACATTGTCAATATGATTATCAGCTTGATATATCTAACTTAAGGTGGTCCTCTAGAGCAAGGTGATATAGAGGATTTCGATGGTCGGGAGAAGATTGTATGTCCTTGGCATTCATATGACTTTGATCTAGAAACTGGAGAATCATCATACGGATTGAAGGTGAGGAATACCTTGTTCTGTTAGGCCAACTTATGATAATAATCCTGTAAAATAAATGGACGATTTAATTGTCATTGTTTATCGATATTCATGTGTATTTACCTTAGTATGTACATTGATATGGGAGTTTTACAGTGTTGATTTAAGAAATAAAGTATCATTTTTAAACATCTATCGGGATATAAATACGGGTTGGTCACGAGATCAAATTTGATCTCGTACCAACCCGTATTTATATCCCGATAGATGTTTTAAAATGATACCTTATTACTTATATTTACATTTGTGACTTATTCATATTATATATAAGCCTGGTTATAACCTTTAACGCGTGAAATGTTTTATTTTTTCAAACTCAACGGCACGAGTATGATCTATTGATTGCGCGTCGACCCTTTATGACGTCACTGAGAAATTACGTCGAACGTTTATGACGCGAGGAACCTGTGTTTATACGAATATAGATACGCGTTGCTTTTAATAGTGTTATATAAAAGAAAACATTTCCAAATGTAAATATTATTATTTAAATCTTGAAATATACAGAATTTATATTATTTTACAGCAAGATGTATATGAAGTTTGTATAAAGGATGATCAGCTTTATTTCTACACTGGAAGTGAGCTGTCAACCAAACCATTTAAGAGTCCAGTTATCAAGAAAGACACCACCCAAACTGAAACAAGTGAGAAGACATACATGATAAAGGAACAAATCTAGTCAGATGGACTACATGTATTATTTTCCTGCATCACAAAAATGATAATATGATATGCAAAATGTTTCTGATACAGGATAAATGTATATAATAGAATGGAATACTGCATCTTGTTAAAACACAATATTATATCTATAATATTTACTGGGTTGTCTATGGATTAATGTTGCCAGTCTGCCTGTGTCTACAATTTTGTTCAGCTGTGGCATTTACAGTGTAGTTCTGCCATAAATGAATGACCTATTGTAGGTCATCATCTTCAAATTTCACACAGAATTTATGTGATGTTTCTGAACCATCAGTGGTGTTCACTTTCGGCTTCAGTTGATGCCAGGTCTTGATAATGTCAAATAGAATAAATTTATCTGGTTGAGGAGGACATTTCTGGTTTATCATCTTCAAACTTTGCAAATGATAATCATGATAAGATGTTGCAAATGCCAATTTATATCTTGTCTTCAACATTCTTCTTTTAAAATAAGTAGCTGATTTGTAGTGAATACTTCATCTTTTGTAGTTTCTCTCTTTAATATGGAAAGAAATTAGGACAGATCAAAACAGGATATCAAACTGTCTACTGACTACTGCACAATCCTGCCATGTCATCTAAGCAGTTTCTTGTTTTGTATTTGATAGCATAATCTTGCTAGTTGCCACTGTGTAATGTGTCTTTTTTTTTAAAAAAAAAAAATAGAAACAGACAAGACAGTTAAGGATGAAGACACAACAAGTCTAACATACTGGGCATCAAAAATACTCAATACGGCCTGTCCTCAACAAAAGGTAGATAACTTTGTCACAAGTTTTCACTTTATTTTTAAGTGAATTTTCTGTTTGCACCTATTCATAATTTACTCGACTTAAAATATCAACCATGATATGTGGACTTTTAAGGGTATAGAACATTTCTCCAATATCATGAATATCCAGCATATTTTCTTTTGCATTGTGAACAGGAATAAATGCATTGTAAACAGTCTAATGATTATCAGCTTAATCCCTGTAAATATTGAAATAGCAGAGGGGTTATAATAAACTTGATAAAGATTGAAGAAGGATACATTAAAGATTGATTTGTTTACAAATAGGTAGAACTAACACAGAAAGTGGGAGAGATGTGGAGAAAAGGGGAGCTAACTGTGGGATTTTGTCATCCACCAGACCAACCAGCCAGGGATGAAGGTTTAACAGTTGTAAAACCAGGCAAGGAGAGAAAGAGAGGGAAAGGGGGCTCTCTGGTATTATATAGTCCACTTAATATCTGATTCTCTTACTTCTGGTAAGGCCTAAAAAATATGTTTGTTTACAGTTACCCATTCACTCAAATTTTATATGTCTACCCAAAGATTTTTATTGTTTTAATTTTATAAAGATATTGCATGTCTAAACATTTCTTTCAAAATGTAACAGTTTATAAGTCATAAGGTTCCTTTTAGATCTAGCTGTCAGGTAGATTTTATGGCTAGAAGAAGAGAACCTCAAACTATGTTTATAAATTGTATTTCAAAGTTCTGCTTTTATGTAAAAAAAAAAAACCCCGCAAAATCCTTCCTCCCTACTTTTTATTTGCATGTAATAGTAAACAAACATTTTTTTTTCTTTGGCCTAATTAAAGAGTCAATATCTGAGCAATGAGTCATTTTTATTTGTACATGTATTTGTTATCAAGAAATTGGGTTGGTTTACATTTGCAATAAAATTTCTAAAATATAATTTACCACGCAAGTTTAAAATTTTGAATTACATATAAAATATACATTTTCACTGAAAGTCTTTTGGGTATACATTATGAAAACATGAAACTCAAAGTAAATTTTTCTTGTAGACTAGTCGGATATCTAGCTTGCATTCTATGGCCAATATAGAGCAATGGGCTATTGATTTATCATGGGACATCATTGCTCGCTTCTCCACGGCAACACCAGATGGTTGTGATGAGGCTCTCCCACAGGGTTTCTATGATGATTTTGTCCAAGTGGCATGTGATGAAGCAAAGGTGAGATAAATTTCTCTTTAAAAAAAAACTATTTTACTTTTCAAGTTTAACTTATTTAGCAAGTCATTGCTCTTAAATTTTAAATTGAAGTATGTGGTGATTAATGTATTATATCATATTTATATTTTACTGTTTTACTGTCAAATGGTGGGAATCTTTATCCAGAAGCATATATTTCAGTTATTGTCATTTTCAGCATTATAAGATGCTGTCAGATAGACTACAAGACTTGGGTAGCTATTTTGGTGCTCTTCCTGTGCATAATGGTATGTCCTATTTAAGCTAGTTTTAGAAGCTAATGCTTTGAATATTTTCTAGAATAGAATCAAGTCCTTATATTGGGCGTTCAATATTTTGATAGTGATATGAATACAAATATAGTCCCTTTAGATTTCACTGGTATGGAACTAAAAAAGACCTTCTGATACCCCCTGTGGTTTTGGTTAATTTTGTTGCTTTTTTCATAGCATTGTGGTCCGCAGCAACTGACACAAGTGACAGTTTACTAGCAAGACTGGCTATTGTCCATATGGTACACGAAGCCAGGTTAGCTCACATTTGAATCTTGGCTTTCTTTTTTATTTATTTTTCTTTAAAAAAATATTGCTGTCAAGATATGGAAATTTTTTGATTTCATTCATCTTTGTTTGTGTGTGTTTAAGAGGTCTTGATGTGCAACCAAAAATTTTGGAAAAATTTGCAAAGAACAACGACCCAGAATCAGCAGCAATATTGGAGGTCATTTTCCGAGATGAGATAACTCATGTTGCTGCAGGACTGAGATGGTTTACTTACGTATGTTCTCACTCCAACCCTCCCCTGGTAGGCATCCATTTTTGAAATCAATAGAAATTTCAAACTATCTCAGTACATACATCGTTATACTCTAATTACTTATAATGTACTTAAAATGGTACTTCCTAGAATTTGCCAAAAATACTTAGTGTTGAATTCCATTATATACATGTATAAAATCCGTCTTGGAATCAATTATTTCAAGCATGGATATATAGACAGATAATATTACATGTTTTCCTTGTGATAATTAGCATATGTAGAACTTTTTTTCAGGATTGTATTCCAACATTTCATAAATTAGTGCAACAATATTTTGGGTATGTAAGACATTTTTAGACTAATAAACTTGATTTTTTTTTCTTCATAAATTGGGGTGAATTCAGGTTTGAATAACTTGATGACATTGTTCAATATTATTCTCATTCCTAATCGTTTTAGTTCTTTGAAGCCTCCATTTAATACAGAGAGCAGAACCATAGCAGGAATGACGGAAGAGGTAATAAAGAAAAATGTGCATTTAATATTTGTAAATCAATAGGACATTTAAAAAAATAATATAGAAAATAACGTATAAAAAACTTACTCAGGTTATGTTTTTTTTCTCTGCAATAGTTGCAACTGTTAATGCACTTGGAATTTATTTTGGAAATTTAATGTAGATTTATGTTACGGGAAATACTAGTATCAACATGAATAAGCTATACAAGAGAAAAAAGTTGTAAAAATGATCAAATACCAATTTAGGTTTAATTGCATCCATTAAAGGGATGCCTTGTTATCATTAAAAAGACATTTTACCAATGGCTTCCAGATGGGTTTAATTCTTATTTAATGTTTTAATGTTAAAACATCCACATTAGCAATATAATTCAAGACTAAATTCTCTCTTATGCTACAGAAATTAATTTTTAGCTCTCCTGAGTTGAATTTTAAGATTAATTATCACATATTCTCAGTTGAAAGGTTTGAAACTCACATATACACACATGAGTATGAGTGAAAATATTGTAGAAAAAGATAATTTTATGAAATCAAATAAAAGGTCTTATAGTTATATTCCATCGACAATTTGCTTATAATATATTTGTTAACTTTTACAGTGGTACCTGCCCTTGGTGAAGCCTGCCAGCTGATATCTTCTGGTATTTTAATATAAACTGAAAAAGCAATAAAATTTAACTGTTGGTCTTCCTGTTCATATATTTTCATTCTATAGTTCCTTATGGACAATATAAATACTTAGTAACTTGCATTTCATGTTTGAGTGCAATGCAGATATAATGTAACTGTAATAAACTGTCTAAAAAAACATGAAATTATTAATTTTTGCATTGCTCTCTGTCATGAATTTCATAATTTTGTAAAGAGTTAACTGTTTTTCATAATCATAGAAACAGTTTACCTGCAATATGTCCATGAAGGAGGATTTTCAAAAATGTGCATACATTGCAATTTAATATATGACAACCATGTTCCATCCTTAGTCCTGGACACAGGGGTCACAATTTAGGAAAAAGTTTCTTCATACTCATATGATTATGCAAACAATTAGTCTTCTAGATGTCCATGAATAAAGTAGACATCATAAAATAGAATGCATTTTCAATGAATGGCAACCTAAACCCCAATCTGGAGCCAGAACTCAAGGGTCATGAATTTCACAATCATTATAATCATGGCAACAGTTTGTCTACTAAAGTATCCAGGAGTGTTGGAGAAAATGTTTGAAGATTGCAATAAGTTTATGGTTTTGGACCCTCAGGCCCCATTTAGGCAGTGGCATTAACGAAACTAACAATATATGTCCCCATTTATCAGTAGATGCTATATACAAAAATTGGTCATAATTAGTTCTGCTGTTCCCCAGAAAAAGCGGGAAAAAAACAACGACATGAAAACAAAATGAAACTCATTGACGGGTGATACTAGTAATATTAAGTACATGTCGTGATCAAGGATATGGGTAGTTATTGCAGTTAATAATACTGGTTTTAAATGTTTGTTTCGCGTTCTTTTTAAATAGTTTATTGTGTATATTTTGCTTTTATTTCGATTCTAGTCGCCCGCTTGGCGCTGTTGTTAGCGCGTTTACTCTGAAGTTGCGGAGTAAGGAGTTGTTCCTTATGTCGCGGGTTCGAATCCACTATGAGACGTGGAGACCGGTCCTTCTGATGAGACCGTATAAACCAAGGTTCTGTGTCGCAGTAGGTGCTGACACAAAAAGACCCCTCACTGCTCAATGTCCACGAGTGCCGAGTATAGATCCAAATTTGCAGCCATCCATATGCAAGTGGTGACGTCTCCATATGAGTGAAAAATTCTCTATAGGGGCGTTAAACAACAAACAAACATTTCGATCCTTTGTTAATTTCGCTGTTTGTATCCAAAGAGAATAATATATGTTAAAGGGAAAAGTACTGCATAATATAGGTCCCCCCTAATATCATCTCCCTCTTGACCGTGTACAGAATAAATGTATATCGTACTTCTCACTATATGATTAAATTCAGGCCCATTAGGAGCAATTTCAGTTGGGGGGGGGGGGGCACAATCACACATTTTCAGATTAATGAAGGGGGCACTACCAAACAAAATTCTGTGATAAGTTTTAAAAAAAAAAGGGCCTAAAAGGTCACCTGAGAATAATACACTGTAAAGGATCCATAGAAGTATAAAATAAAACAAAATAAACTGATAAATGAAGATATGTTGCCCAAAATTAAGGATACACAAAAGGTTTCCAAATGCCAGAATTTTATTTGCATGTAATTCTTTCATTATCAAAGATAACATAATAAAAGTATATATCATTTGAAAGCTTGTTAAATTTACCATTTATCCTAATTTAAATTTTAATTAATAACTTATTTAAAAATTATATAAATATTGATGTAAATTTTAGTGCATGAATATTTTATAAATCAACTTTTTTGTATTTTACCCCCCCCCCCCCCCCCCCCCCCAAAGTGGTAATTTTGCCTCAAGGTAGATTAAAGATTGAACTTAAAAACTATATCTCAGATTTTTGATAAATCTTCTAATTCAAAAGTTACAGCCATTTGTCCTTCAATGTTAACAATTTATTAGCCTAATTTAACATTTCCCTCAATATTTCCAAAACTAAGCTAGATATAAAAAACTGAGATACAGTTTTGTGAACACGCATTTGAGAAGCAACCCATCCAATTTTCAGAGAAATTGGTCAATAAATAAGGGAGCTGAATCCTTTGAAATAATACCACAAACTGTCAGATCTTACTTTACAGTAGAGGGCAAAAACCCATTACACAACAAAATCTACCAAAGCTAAGAATATATGACACCTTGGAGATTCAGCTTTGGATACCTGTCACTTAGCCATATTTTCCATGCATATTTACAAGAATGGGAGGTTCTTTTCTGTATTTAGATGCTTTTAATTAAGTAAAATAGTTTCAATTCTGAATCAGAAAGATTTCCCGGCAAAATGGCAAGAGCTAAGCTCCACCTTCTATTTTATGGTCATCAGTGATCTGGTAGATCTCCTTCTCTAAATCTAGAGTCCCTGTAGTTTAATTACTGATACCTCTGTGTGGCTAGTGAAGAATTCCCCAAGTGGTCACAATGATTTATTGCGTCTTTCATGGGCAGGCAGTCACAGATCAAATCAGAAGCTTCAATAACGGAACATTCACATGTGGTAGTGTTTATGTTTCATTATTGTTAAATAATTAAAAAACCATTTCATAATTACCAAAAAATTTACATGCATTATAAAGCAGTGATTAACTTCTTTTTCTTAGACAAAAATCTCAAAATTGTTGAAAATCTTGAAAAAAGCCTTCGGTGTATCCTTAAGCAATGTACAAAATAAGGTTTTTTTGTCTTATTTTTATTCATCTATTATTCACAATCTATCTGACCATTAATAATTTGAAAGTGCATTTTGTACTATACATTAAAATTTTTTGTAATTCTTTTATTCAATTGACCTATGAAGTACATTATTAATAATAATGACTTATCATTAGTGAATAACAAATGGGAAAAACTTCCTTCAGTAGAGTACAATTCTCTTTACAAGATCAATAGAGCCTTGCCCAGCAACAGAACACTTGACCAAATGATCCAGAATTTTACAAATCTGATAAAAATACCCTTGCTCATTACAACTTTGTACTCTGTTTGCCTCCTAGATTTTTAAAGAATTAATGGATTTTTACTACATAATCAAATTAATCAATAGACACTAGAACCTCTGACCCAGGAGCCATGGATATATAGTCACATTTTGTAAGAGGCACTCTTGCTTATCATGACCATGCATTAAGTTTATCTGCTAAATACACAGGAACAGAGAAGATTTTCAAAGAATAAATGTATTTTCACTATATAATCATAAGAGCACTACCCTAACACTAGAACCCCTACCAAGGGCCATGAAATTCTTAATATTGGAAGAGGCAACCTTACTTATCATAACCATGCACTTGGTATGTTTGCTAAATGTGCAGGGGCAGAGAAGATTAAAAAAAAGAATAAATGTTTTTTCACTATATATATTCAATAGAGCCTTGCCCTAACACCAGAACCCCTGGCCCAGAGGCCATAAAATTCACAATTTTGGAAGAAGCACCCTCGCTTATAATAATCAAGCACTTATTTTTTGCCTTATACGCAGGAGCAGAGAAGATTTTCAAAGAAATAATGCATTTTCACTACATAATCAGTAGAGCCCAACTCTAACACTAGAACCCCTGCCAAGGGGCCGTGACTATAGTTTTGGAAAGACAGTTTTGGAAGAGGCACCATTGCTCATCATAATCATGCACTTGGTATGTTTGCTAAATGTTCAGGGACAGGAAAGATTTTTTAAAGCATTGATGTATTTTTTCTATATATAAATAACAGAGCTCCCTCCTGACACCAGAACCTCCTAACCTTGGGCCATGAAATTCAAAATTTTGGAAGAGGCACCCTGCTCATCATAACCACGTACCTAGTTTGTTTGCTAAATATACGGGAGGCTTTCCAACGGGCCTGAAATCTATAAGATTTAATATAAATGATATTTATGTATAGAAAAATCATTGCGGTGCCCTTTTTGTTCATCACTAACTTGAGACTCACTGAAAAATCTTTTAAAGATGTATATTAGTTATATTTTGATATGATTTACAAAAATCTCAAAAATATGGAGATAACGAGCTCATAGTCCATTTAAACGATACAAATCGGGAGTAGGGCAAACATATCATGGACCTACAAAAACATCAGAGGCGGGATCAGGTGCCATGGTAGAGTAAGCACCCCCTGTTGACTGGTCACACCCGCCGTGTGCTCCTGGTCATGATCGAGTAAACGGGAAAATCAGTAGAAAAGTCTAAATAATGGCCTAACAATTTGTATGAAAAACGTCAGTCAGCATTTGATAGATTGTATTTGCTGATAAGATCATTGTATCGACCATCGAACTTGCACAATGATGATTTCAAAAGACACTTGATATCCTTGTTACATCAACTTGTTGGTTAATAGTGTGCCTCGTTTTAAAA
>NW_026889750.1:3497500-3677500 GCF_033153115.1 Saccostrea echinata
TGAGAAAAAATTATATTTTATAAAGCAGTGAATATTGAGCTTGAATGTCTACTAAGTACAAGTATTTCATTTTCAACACAGGGTACCTGGCATTTGGCCCCAAGAAAATGTTCAAAGACAACAAAATAAAACATATAGAAAACACCATTAATTGTGTTCTCAAGTGGGAAAAACACATGCAAATAAATAGATCAATTATTCAAATTGATTAGAATGTTAAGTATGCTTGATTCTATCACAGATTGCTTGACTGATTAATTGTAAATTTCAATTTATTTCATTTTAGATCTAAGGGCTGATTACTCTAACTGCATTTAAATACCAAAAATTAGAACTTAGTGTACGGTGTATAGAGGGTTCTTGAGGACCCTTAATTTTTTCAGTGAAGGGTCGTTGCAATTGTTTCTTTTTTCGATCCTTCTTAATATATATACTGACGGGCTTAAAAAGCGCAACACATTTTTTTTCAAATATAAATTTTCTAAATAATATATTGACAATTTTTATTGCAAACATGTTCACCATATATCTTGTTGGCTTTTAAAATCCACTGCCTGTCTTACCAATGATCATTGGTCGCTCGCATGTCGCAGTGATTAGAGTCACGGAGGAGTTGATCCTTACGACGCGGGTTCGAATCCAACTGCCGGATGTGGGGACCATACATGTCCAAGAACGAATTCGATGTCGATATCGACGATATCGACAATATTATGTCGATATCGTATCGATATCGATTCTGATCAGTACTATTAACTGGAAATACTTTATACCATATATAAAACTTGGTGATATGTCGATGTCGTCGATATCGACAATACCATGACGATATCGTATCGATATCGATCCAATTTGTACAATTCATTTTCACATTGAGGTATAACAAAATTTTACAAGGCCACAAGCCATGTAGATATTGATTCATTATTGGCATGAATATGAAAATATATTGGGATGAGCTACAAAGGGTAAGGGTTAGGCTTAGCGTAAGGTGTTGGGTTATGGTGAGAGTTGGTAAATATGTTTTTAGCAATTTAACAATCATGACTCGATATGGATATGATATCGTCGATATCGACAGTAGGGTCAACTTATTAATCAGAAAGTACATCTGCACAAGTATTGCATTAAGAAATACAGAAGTTATTGTCTTGGGTTAGGTTAAAAGTAAGGTTTTGTGTTAGGGTGAAAGTTGGTATACCATTATGTTTTTTATCAATCATGATTCGATATCGATACGATATCGTCGATATCGACGATATCGACGACAAGTACAATCTTTGTAAAGGTAAATTATTTAAACATTGACACACACACACAGAAACAGGGACGGTAAAAGGGTTGAACAAACATGATTCGATATCGAAGCGATATTGTCGATATCGACACTACAGGAAAAGTTTTATAAGTGATAGTTTTCAAGTAACTCACATGTTAAAAACACAATATTAAGGGTGGAAACCTTAATCCTTTGAACAATCATGATTCGATATTGACAGTAAGGAAAACTTCTTGAAGGATCTTTGAAGTTGTCAGATTTTTTTCATCTTTGCACCTGAGATTTCTTAAATAACTGTCATCAACATCCTTAAGTCTGGGGATCTAATTCCCATTATTGCTGGAGATATGATGCATTTATCTCCCTTACTCCAGAGCAGTCAAGAATACACACAGAGCACTCTGACAGAAGTTTTTTTGTGCATTTTTTGAAGCAGAATTTCATCCTTAATAGACTAAGCCTGGCATCCACTTTTGTATCCGTGGAGAGTATATGCATTGTTCTTCACAACAAACAAAATATATTTCACAGGTCTGAGACCATTATGCAATTATTACATAACAAAATTGCATTTTACCCTCCTAAGAATGACAGAATTTACAGAAATTGTTAAATATTAGGCTGATAATAAAATCTGCATCTGGTCAATTTATGTTCCAAATAAAGCCTAGGTACATGTCTTCAACCTGCTATGCAGAAGTTTATCTAAAAGCTGTGTTGTAACACAGGGCAGTTCAAATGATATCAGCATCTGGGGAGATTCTGGACAGCTCTGACACTCCATTAAACTTGCTTTGATGATAAGAAAATGTAGAAAACAATTCAGATGCAACTTATTGTTGTGATTTATGTAACTGGCTTTCTCTGCAGACACAAATTAGCCATGAAATTCCAATTGAACATGCATAGTTATCCTCTTTTCATTGAATTACTCAGGAATTTCAAAGGTGTTTGATGAATTTGCATGATTAATTCAAGATTACAGCTTTTTGTTTCACCAAATTTACATAAAAATTCAACATTTAAGTTTAAAAATATAAATCTTAAACATTTTTATGGGTTTTAACACTTTTAAATGTGAAAAAAAGCAACAAAGAGACTAATATCAGGCCATTCATCATGATTCTTGGGGGTGGGTGGGTGTACAAAAACTGCTGATAAAATTAATAGGAAGTGACAAAAGAACGAAAGGGCTCTTTATTAGCTGAATTATGGTTATTCTGATATTTTGATTGTGTAAATATGTCAAATTTCTTCATCACTTTAATTTGTAATTTATTAATATTTCAGTACATTAATGCTCTTAACAAATCATGCTAAAATAAGCACCCTGACTGAGACTTAATTTAAAAGAGAGGGTCAACACCTACATAAAAGTGGTAAAATGACAAAAAACATTCTCCGGCAAACTGGAAAATCATGAATGTCAGCTGAGAAAGCATGAAAAAGTCTAGAGAACCATAACAGGCATACTATGGTGCTTAGTGACATTCTGTACAATATGTGTGCTACATGGTTAGCACTCAGAATAAGTATTCACTCTCATGCCCTGATAGTATTTATGCATTTTTTGGTCATAAGCTTCTTAGTTTTGAAAAATTCTTAATAAATTTTATTTGTGCATTACTTTCATTAGACATATTTAACTCATTTCATTATTTCTATTCCTTCACTCCAGTAATAAATGAATCACTTAAGGTGAATAAAATGAAAGTAAATCCAGTCTCTGTAAAATTGAACACTTTGTGAAAACATGTTTTACTTCTTCACATTTTATCACAGTTGTCGCTTTTGTTGAAAACTCATTCGCAAACCCAGAATTAGTCTTTTCCTGAAAAAATCAGCCTAAAGTACTTTTACGGCAAAGTCTGTAGACACTGTAATTGACTGTGGTCAGGTGGTGCACAGAGTTTAAAGTCATCTAAAATAAAAAAAACAACAACATTTTCTAACTTCTTTCTACATGTCAGATACATAATCCTACTTTGAAAGTCATAATTTGGAGTTTTGAGGGTAAAACATGACATACATGTATTATTAGTATTTTACATAGAAATCTGTATAAATTAATGTCAACCCTACTTCTAACTTTAAAAATATGTGCTTTCACACACAGAAAGTTCATAAAATGACATATTTTGTTGAAATATGCCTTTTTAAAATTAAAAATGATTTTAATATGGATGTAGATGATTTTACACAATCACCTTCAAGGTATAACACCGGTAATTGTTTTCACTATATAATTCTATATAGAATAAAAAATCATTAAAAATCAGGTATTCGAATTCATGAAAAAATATTTAGCAGGAAATGTTAAACGTTACCAGTCACATCAGCTGACACCAAAAAATAGGGTACGTACACGGCATTTTCTGATTTTTTCCATCCGCAAACAGGAATACCCTCAAAACCACGTGTATTCAATGTGTTTATAAACATCCTGTGTGCACCCCAGGAAGTGGCCTCCTATGCCCCGAAAGAAATAGTTCCTGTCAAAAACCTTTAATATTTTACAAAGTACATAAAATATTCTCAGCACAGATACCAAAAATGTAAAAATAGAATAAGGGAAAATATAAAATTTCTCACAATAAAAAAAATATTTCTTTATTATGTATGGAACTACAACTGACTAAGTTCATTTTGATTGGTCAATTACCGGTGTGATACCTTGAAAACAGAAAGCATTCTAATATACACACAAAACTAGAGAAATAATATAGCAAACTATATTATAGTAATCTGTCGATATGTAACTATATCGTGTCTTGGACATAACTCGTGGAGACCGGTCCTTCGGTTGAGACAGTATAAACCGAGGTCCCGTAGTAGTGCTGGCACGAAAATATCCCTCACTGCTCAAAGGCCGAAAGGTCTAAATTTGCAGCCCTCCACCGGCAAGCGATGGCGTCTCAATATGGGTAAAAAAAATTCTCGAAGGGACGTTTGACAAATAAACAAACCTGTGTTCATTGTTAACCCAATGTGAGTAGCATTACGGGAAATAAATATGTTTACCAGAGAGAAACTGTCGTGAAGTTTCCAGGTCGTGATCGAGGACGTCAAATAACTACACTAGACAAAATTGCTAACGCACCACTTATTATTCTTATTTGTGAATTGATCATTTTCCTGATTGGTACTAGTATAATAAAATATGCCATCTTTTCCAAAAAAGTTGGATTGACAAATGTCTTGGTGTCATGTCAAGACCTTTAAAGGACCTTCTTGTCCAAAAACCAATTTCCCGACGTGCCCTGCGCACCGTTTTTGCCAAGATATGAAGTTGGTGATTACCGATGGTGGTCCGTGACGTTGCGACGGGAGCAGTCTCCCACTTAAATATCAAATGATATACCCTGATTGACTACCATACCGCTTAGTAGTCATCCAGTGCCTTGGTGTCCCTACCAAATCCACCCAACTTCCGGTTGCCCCAATTTTGTGGAACAATCTTGAAATTATTGTGTGGTGCTCACTTAATGCCGTCGATATCTATTGTAAACATTTTTATGATCGTTTATTCATTTTCAACAATTTTTCACCAGACAAATTCATAATCATTTAATTCTTTCCATTTTTCACAAATTTCTTCAAAGGAACCCCCTGTAGACACCATACTGGCTGCCTTAGCACGCTCTTCTAGAGTCAAACGCCGCATACGGTGTAACTTTTTTTCTGAGTTTTTAATTAGTACAAACATAAAGAACTCAACCACAAAGAAAAAATTAGAAATTTATTCCACCAAAAAAGTATGGATATGATTTTAATTTTTTCTATGAAGTGGTTACGCTTCAGTAAACATTGTTTTTATTTATCAGTTAAAGCATTTAAATGTCTCATTTTTTATTAAAGTAACATAATTATATATCAAAAACATCATAAACAATTTTTGAAAAGAAAAATGTTAATTTATTTAGGTGGTGCGTTAGCAATTTTGTCTAGTGTATTTCACTCAATTGAATGGGAAAAGAAATGGGAAATAGTGTACAGTTTACTAGTATTTACCCATAGCGGTGTTCAGTTGGATATGCGTTGCTAATTATATCCGGTCTTGTTTATTGAGTACGATGCGAGTTATATAGTGAGATCTGATGACTAGGACTAAGAAAAGTATAAACTGACAGTATAAACGCTCAAAAACAATTACATATGATGGGCGTTACCAGTTTTATTTTTAAAAGGATATACGCAGATGATTATCTCAAGATTATATACATATAATTATCTTAAGATTATAAGCATGTTTGTAAAGTGCTCTCATGATAGTGAAACAAACGGCGAATTCAAATCTTAATGTTGGAGATCTTAAAGATCCTTTTTTTTCTATTTAAGACGACGCGGAAGGAAAAATAATTTAGACTCCACATAAATATTTAGTCCGATGAAGACGATTCTACTCTAACACACAACGTAATATGATTATTTTCCCACTTATATGAAGTAAAACTAAGTTGACAGGGAAATACAAATGCTACTTCCTGGTCCGTCGTTCATAAACTATTTTTAAGGGACAGTGGCTGGATGTGTTATTGAATTAAAAATGTTTAAAGTGAAGGTAATGATATGGATATTATTCATGGTACAACTCCATGTGAAATTTTTTGCCTGTTCAGGTTTGTATCATTTTAAGAAAATATCTTTGAAATCATATACATTAAAGTAACCATCGGTTTATTCTTCGTGCTAAATATGAACTGATTTGTTTTTGAAACGTTGATTCTACTTTAGATTCAACAAATCAAACACCAAAAGTAAACACCACGGCGTCAACTACAACAGCCTCAGTAACGGAGTATTACAGTTCTACTTCAAATAACAATGTGACACAGACAACTAGTAAGTGTCAATGTGTAGGGATGACCTTACCAATATTAAGTATAATTAATCATTTTTAAAAAAATGGGGTACTTATTGGTGACCAAGCAATATTAAAACATTTTTGTGTCATGTATTGTATCTAAACTTAGCTTTTAAAAACTATATGTTAGTCTTTTTTCTTACTTAACAACATACACAGAAAAAAATATTTTTAAGGATAATGAGACTTTTTTTTTATAAACAAAACAATTTCGAATTCACTTTTTAGGTAAATGAATCGTATACGTGATTGAGATTTTTTTTTTTTTTTTTTTTTTTTTTTTTTAAGAAGACGTCATGAAATTTTGGTGAAGTCACTAATGTTATAGAATTAGAATTAAGATTGTAGAGTTTGAATTCAAAGATTCCAAAAATACTAAAATAAAGACAATATTAGATGAATTATGTCATTTAAAATTACAAAACAAATACTTATATCAAGCTTTAAAAAAGGAAAGTACAGTTACAGTTTTAAAAATTGAATGTCGCCATATCATCCTTCTTGAAAAATAGCTCTTGCTTAGAATTAACAATTTATAAAAATAGATACACTTGAAGCCAGGCCCAGTATAAAAATGTATATAAATACTTAAAGTGACAACACTAGATAATTACAAAATGTAGTGTCATTGAAACATGTGAACGAATGCATAAAGTGTTCAATCCAATAGGCATTTTTAAAATTGCATTATCGCTATAAAATCTGAACTTCTGTAATATATTCACAGGTTTATTTGGAACAATAATACATTTTTATTGTCTTCACAACTCCCCCATCTCTCGCGAGAAAAACAAGCAATTGTCCTGACATTTGGACAATAAGTGCATTAAGAGTAAAAATACATTTATGTTCCTTAGTTCTCCTGCCAAACGACTGAGCTTGTTTTTGGTTAAAAGCAGGCAAAAACAAATAACATCATGTAGAAGTGAAATATGTCATTTATTAAAGTAAATGATGAAAGAAGTAAAACACAGTTAACAAAATGGGGGTCAGAAAAAGGGGACTCAAACATCTTAGGCAAAATACTGCACAATCTGACCTGGGAGTAAAAATACATTTATTTAAAGATAAACTATATAATAAATAACACAGCCTTCAGAGATACAACAAAAGGAGAATCTCCCCCAACAACGAATACATCACCCATACAGCACAGCAACACATCAACCATACAGCACAGCGCCACATCAACCATACAGCAGAGCGCCACATCAACCATACAGCAGAGCACCACATCAACCGTACACCACAGCACCACATCAACCATACAGGATTGCAATTCAACCAATTCCAGTCTACCATGGAATATGAGATTCGGTAAACATAATTTCTATTATAACAAGTGCTTTTGTTTTGATTTTCTTTCTTTTTTTATTTATTTATTTAATTTTTATTATTTCATTATTTAATTTATCTATTTCTTTTATACATTCATTTATTTAAACAGTGAATTTAATTTTTGAAAAATTCATGTGGACATGAACTACGAAGCTTTACGCCAGTTTAGCTCTTCAAGATAAACAAGCAGGCGTGGAGCGTTGAACATAGTTCATGTATCTCAAGAATTTTCAAAAATTAAATTCATATCTTATATTTACATCATTTATCTGTTGCCAATCAGTTTGCCATATACATGTAGTTTTTTAAGCGTCAAGTACGCTTTTAATAATATGACGTCTCAATTAAGATATTCATGATTTCCTGGTAGTTCATGAAATGAACCGTTTTCTAATTTGTTAAGAATCATAGAGGAAAATATCTGAAAATGAAAATATTTATATTTGAGTTTCTGGATAACGTTAATATATATATATAGTTCTAAAAAAAATGTTGTTTCATTCATTAAAGTTGTAAAAAGGTTTTTAGCACCAAGAGAACGCACATGTTTAAAAATTTCTGATGGTAGCAATTCATTTTGTACATCGACAACTGCTTCCTTGTAAAATGAGGATGAGATTACTCATAGACTTCCGTTTCCGTTTAGGCCTACAGCAATTTCATTTAATTGTCTAATTCAGTTGCATTGATAATGGAATTATTATATATTCTATGCATATGGAACCATATCAAAATAAATCTTGCTTGCATTAATAGGTCTTTCCTTTCATACTGTCCGGTCATTTTTTCCCTGTCGAAGGTTTTTTTAATAATCAAATTAATTAGATAATAAGATTTATTGATAAACGTTTCCAGAGACCTTGATTGTGATGTCGGCTGCCGGAGGTATCGTGGTGCTGAGTATAGTTTGGAGTATCTTTGTCTGTTGGTGGTACAGGCGTAAACTGTAAGTGATAATATACACTGATTTACATGGAATATAATTTTGATGAAAAGAGTCTGTTAGAAATCAAATCCGCTTGAAATTCTTTTAAAAGATCCACAGTTTGCATTAAGGTTAATTTTAATTATCTGGTGCTGTCATCCGGTGTCCATCGGCATTGTCATTAAAATTTTTATCATTTCTTAATTCACGGAATCTTAAGTCTTAAATAATGGGGAAAAGATCAAGAAAAATGTCATATCTGAATAAATTTGATTTCTCTCGGGTTTTTGTTTATCAAAAAGTAATGTGCCTTCTACCTGTGAAAATTATATCCATTTTGAAAGGGTGCAAGGCTTAGGGTAGATCCATTTATTTTTTTTACGTTGAAAATTTTAATTCATTATCTGCAATAATTTCCTTTACTCTTTCTTATCTAGTAGAACATCTAAATCGTAAAATTCATATCTTCTAGACCAGAGATGATATGTTGTTTAAATTAAAAATACACATCATACTTGTAAATCCTAGTGTTAACTTCTAGACATTGTACTCGTATAAAATATTTTTGGTGGTTAATGAACAAGAAATCATATTTAAAAAAAAAAAAAAACTTGGAAAAACAATGTTCCATGTCAAATGTCATGCATGGTAAGTTATTCACACAATAAAGAACATAATTCTAAGAATGACATATTTCCCCAAGCAAAAAAATACTATAGTAAACTATAGTAAACTATAGTTAACTATAGATTACTATAGTTAGTTAACTATAGTAAATCAAAGTTCCAAAGTTTTCACTATATAGTTAATCAAAGTTCCAAAGTTTTCACTATAGTAAATCAAAGTTCCAAAGTTTTACTATAGTGAATCAAACTTCCAAAGTTTTCACTATACTAAATCTTAAAGTTCCAAAAAATGTTACTATTGTTAATCAAAGTTTCAAAGTTTTCTCTATAGTAAATCAAAGTTCCAAAATTTTCACTATAGTTTATCAACTTATTAAAGTATTTTAATAATTTTTTCTTATTTTGACGTTTGTTTTTTAGGGTGGAGTTGGGGTTGGGTGGGGCTGGGAGTTGTTGTACATGTTAATTAAAATTTACCAATTAGTTTATTCAAATGCAATATTATCATTTATTAATTAAAAAATACATGTTTACTGAAGTTAATGGAGCAGGTATTTTGGTTAGAAAATGACGCAAATTTTATTTTATAGTACATCATTTTCCTTTCTCTATTGAAAAAATTGCACGACATCTGCATTAAATTAAATACATTTAAATAAATGTTGCTCATCTATCGGCGCGAGAGACAACCTTACATTAAAATTCATTTCTTGTACATTAATTTTTTAGGTGAAGGGTCGGGTTTATAAAAAGTTCTGTGAAGCTTTTACGAATTTTGACAATAAAATATCATAAAATCTCAAGAATGGGAATCAAAAACATAATTCCACGGGTGGTACTATAGTAAATAGTAAATCAAAGTTCCAGAGTTTTTACCATAGTAAATCAAAGTTCCGAAGTTTCAACTAAAGTTAATCAAAGTTCCAAAGTTTTCACTACAGTAAATGAAAGTTCCAAAGTTTTCACTATAGTATATCAAAGTTCCAAAGTTTTCACTATATTAAATCAAAGTTCCAAAGTTTTTACTAAAGTTAATCAAAGTACCAAAGTTTTCACTATGTTAAATCAAAGTTTTCACTATATTAAATCAAAGTTCCAAAGTTTTCACTACAGTAAATGAAAGTTCCGAAGTTTTCACTATATTAAATCAAAGTTCCAAAGTTTTTACTAAAGTTATTCAAAGTTCCAAAGTTTTCACTATAGTATATCAAAGTTCCAAAGTTTTTACTATAGTAAATCAAAGTTCCAAGGTTTTCACTTTGATACTATAGTTAACTATAGTAAACTATAGTTAACTATAGTTTACTATTTTAGTATTTTTTGTTAGGGTCTTTTGTTTTGGTCATATATATAAAAATGCAACATGTACGAGGATCCTGCATTTCATAGGTTGCGTAAGAGTGGTTTACGTATAATTACAATATGTTGATGCTCATATAACCCTTAAACCATCGTCGTTTTGTTTGTCATTAGCGAATTATTATCTTCAAATATAGCTTTTTGATTAGAGATGATTTTCATTCCACGATCGAGTTGTGCGCGTATTCTTGTTACCGAGCCTTTAGCAATGGGGGAAAAAACCCGAGTTGGATAAAAATATTATTCAATCACAAAATTAGAGGTTCTTTTTTTAAATTTTTTACCTTTTCTTATGGTTTCATTCCTCTCTTGCTTTCCTGTCACCTGAATTACGCCAAATAACAATGTACACCATGGTATTACATTTCTAAAAATAGTGCCTATTATCTTTCGTGTCGTTTATTCATATTTTTTGCTACACTCAGTCTTCTGAGTTTAAAACTGCAAACATATTTATTTGTTTATGTTTTATCAAAAAAGGGTTGGAATAAAAGTATTAGATATGAAAAATGTATTGGTGACTTGAAATCCATTGGATAAATGAGTTAATTTATAATATTATACTTTCATGTAAATTAGTTGAATCTGATTTGTCAAGAAACATTTGTTAAAAAAACTATTACCCGCTGAATAATGAAGCCACGCCCTCCAGCGTAGCAACAGTCAACATTGCTTGACGACGGGTGATATTCCAAAAAATATTGACTGCGCAGAAATTATGCGCCTCGGTTGAAATGGTTTTCTTGGGGTGAAAATTTTCAATGTTACACTCAACTACATGCAATATTTATATAATGTTATTCTTTGCAGTAATCGTTTATTATCTGAAAGGAAGTCTGAAAATGATGCAGAAAAGGGTGTATTGCTACATGAAATGAATGGAAGGAAAACGTCTGCAGTCACGTACAGAGGGGAAATTATTGATAAAGATCTCAGTTCTGGCGTTATGAGTACGCACAGTAAAGTGGAGGACAACGATGAACGAATGAGCGATTTGTATGACGTCACAGATCCAGACTATGAAGACGCCGACAAAGAAATAAAAATAATGGTATCCGAAAAACCAAGAAAAATCAACGATGATGATGAAATTGAAGATGGCGAATACGATATTCTTAATGTTGAAGACAAAAAGACACAGGAGAAACGTGAAAGTGATTATGCATGCGCAGAGTTTAAAAGCTCAAAAGATGACGTCGATTCCGATACATACGATACAACAGACACGTGTAAGAGAATAGTCTGCGACAGAGACCATAAACATGAAAATTGTGAAACAGAACATCCTTTAGAAAACTCCGGTTTTAATCAGAGTGAGGTACAAAATGATGCAAACTTAAATAAAAACACTGATTCGTCGGAATCAAACGGGAAAATAGTAAATTCCGAAAACAAGACAGTTGTGTCGAAGGAGTCGAAGGACGCAAAAGAAGAAATCAAATTCCAAGAAAATACAAATCTGAATAATAATGAAGAGAAGAAATCCATTAAATCCGATGGAAAAGGTGTGAAAAAAGAAATTAATAATGAAAACAAATCTACTTTTAATGGATATGAGTTTGTAAAGCTCGTTGACGAAAAAGATGACTCGGTGAAAAGTGATGCAAGGAATTCAACAGGGGACTCCAAAAAAGATGAAGCTTTGGAAAAATTAAATACTAGTTTGGAAACCATCGAAGTATGAAAACACTGGTGATGTTCGAGCATTTCAAAGCAAAAAAAAAATGTTTAGAAATAATTTGTTATTCCTGCATCTTTAAATAAATTTCAAATTAGCCATTCTTCGATGTTTTTACTTGCTTTTATCAGATTTTCCTTTAAAGATTTTGAAGTATTAGTAGATAAAATTTAAAACTAGAATTCAACAAAGTGTATGCATTCTTTATTTACGCTTAGAATAAAACTTTCTTTTTTTCAAAGGCTCGATCGTTCTTCATACGTGCAATTTTTACTGGATAACATGAGAATGACATTTCCCCTTACAGGATAGATTTGATGACCTTTAGCAATTAGGAGAAGTTTAGAGAGCCCTCGGCAAATAATATTCTTATCAAATCCTTCAATTGCACAAAGGAAATGTTTAAGTATTTGTATGTGTCAATGTTATTTTTTTCCTAGAAAAATCCATTAAAATGTGAAGTTTGGTGAATAAATGCAAATATAATCACTATTTTTTATCCACAACATATATACTCCCCTTTGACGTCTGAGGAACGAAAACCAGCATATTGTCAACAATTATCCACTTGAATACGTGCACATTAATATTTATGTACATGTACTATGCTGAGTAATCGTCTCCATTTTAAGAAATGGTGTGCATCTGTTGATGGAAGGAATGTTTGATAAATTCATTTCTCTTGTATACAGGGAACAATATTTATGATATGAATAATGGTAGTCTTTCAAAACGTTTAACTAAACTGGGCCTTGCCAAAAAATATTTCATTTACACTTTCTGAAGAAAGTTCTGGTATTTTGTTTATCCTGGTCCGTCTGTCTGTCAGTCTATCTTCTTCCTGAAACACCTCTTACATTCTATAGGTAGTAGCCACTTCAACATTGCCCATAACTTTTGATTGGTTGGAGCTATGGCTTTCACATTTTACATGGGTATTTCTTCTGATAAGACCTTTCTTTGGGTACCATCATATTTGACTTTTTGACCTTGACCTTGGAGTTTGACCCAGTTTAGCAAAATTTTACCCAGCTTTAACCTTGGCCATAACTTTTGAACGGTTGGTGTTAGGGCTTTCATACTTCACATATGTAATCCTTGTGACAAGACCTTCCTTTGGATACCAACAACATTTTTACTGGATAACGTGAGAATGACATTTCCCCTTGCAGGATAGATTCAATGACCTTAAGCAATTAGAAGAGAAGTTTAGAGAGCCCTCGGCAAATAATATTCTTATTAAATCCTTCAATTGCACAAAGGAAATGTTTAAGTATTTATATGTTTTTTCCTAGAAAATTCATTAAAATATGAAGTTTGGTGAATAAAAGCAAATATAATCACTATTATCTTAAAAATTTTTATCCACTACATACACACTTCCCTTTTGACGTCTGAGGAACGAAAACATGCATTGCCAACATTTATAAACTTGAATGCGTGCACATTAATATGTATGTACATATATATGTACTATGCTGAGTAACCGTCTCCATTTTAAGAAATGGTGTGCATCTGTTGATGGAAGGAATGTTTGAAAAATTCATTTCTCTTGTATACATGGAACAATATTTATTATATGAATAATGGTATGAACGTTTGTAAGTCTTTCAAAAAAAATTTAACTAAACTGGCCTTGCCATATTTTTCTGAAGAAAGTTCTGGTATATTGTTTATCCTGGTCCGTCTGTCTGTCAAATTATCTTCTTCCTGAAACACCTCTTACATTCTATAGGTAGTAGCCAATTCATCTTTTGGAATATGATAGTTGGTGTCCTGTAGATTTGCAATCGTTTTAAAATTTTCGTTTTCACCCTTGACAACGTCAGGAATCCTGAGTCCACTCCTAGTCGTGGGACCCATTTCAAGCGTCATTCATTTTTTTTACGATTATACGAAAGTTTTATTTCCCCCTTAAACCCCCTGCAGGCCCGTAGCAACGGTTTCAAAAGTGGGGGCCAACTTCCCCCCAAAAAATCTGACAAGCAAAAAAACAAAATAATTATAAATAAATAAATAGAAAAAAAATTAAGAACCCTCTCTAAACTGCACACTAAAGAGTTCAGATTCTATGGTACCGGTATTTTTCTGCAGTTAGAGTGATCTGCTCTTAGATCTAAATTCCAATAAATAGAAATTTACAATATATTACTCAATTTGTAATCAATACAAGTATTCTTAACATTTTAATAGGCCAAGATAAATTAATTGAACACATTATTTACATGTATTTTCTTCATGGAAGTAAACAACTGTGATTTCTGTTCATAGATACTGTGTTGTGTTTGAACATTTTTCCCGGGGGTAAATGGCACGTACCATATATTAAAATTTAAATAGATCAGCTCAATATTTACACCTTTGCTCAATATAATTTTCTCGATGTCCAAAAAACCTTTTTGCGCTGGTGTAGAGAGGGTCCTTAACTGTCCAAATCTTGGAATTTGCCAGAGCTTGACCTTTCCCAACAAAAAGGAGGGAGCCATCCAGCATCTAAAGGAAAATTTACTATGACAAAATACTATACTCAGAAAAAGTAGCAACCCAATCTGATTTAAATCAGATCTTTTAATGGTCGCTGTACAGAATTTCGGAGCGTAACAAAGATCTGACTTTAATCAGATTGGTGGGGGCCGTGCCCCCCCCCCCCCCCGCGCGTTCTACGGGCCTGCCCCGGATCAGAAACGTCAAAGCCTGTCTTCACAAACGTTTCTTAATATTTTATGTAGATTTATGTTCATTCAAATCCAAGGGTATATCAGTGAGCTACATGTACGTATAAGGCGATCAAAGTTTTCCGTAAATAAAAATGAATATGAAATAAATAAACATACAATGTATGTTGTACAGTGCTGTAAATAAAATGATTCATAGGAAGAAATTCTTTGAATTTTCTCTGATGTATATTTATGCTGAACTCAATCCATGCAAATTTCAGGGAGTCCGATTCTAATGCAGGTTCCGAGACTCAGCAGTTAAGTAACTGAAAATGATCACCAAAATGACACTGAATTCATAAAGTAAACTGTATTTACCCATGGTACAGTATTTCTTCAAAATTCGTCATTATAGTTAATCGTATTACATGTATATAGGGAAAATTACCAAATCTCAATATTTTCAGGAAAAGCGGATAAAATCACCAGATAAACATTTTCTAATTAAAATCTAATAATTTCTAATTGAAAATTGATCAACAAATATTTTTAGGATGAAAAGAATTATAGCTATCCAGGCATTTAGAGAAAATTGCATGTTTTTATACTAATATACATTTACGTTATATTAATCCTTATTAATGTATTTAAATCAATTGTTATATAATACAATATACAGTGTAAAAAGCTTCTGCTTTCATTGCAAGACATCACAGATCTATGGAACGCCATAGCTGCCTTATGTGGTTATTTCATGAGAAGATGGTGCTTTATTATGTTATGCTGTGCATGGTTTTTTGTACATTTATGTCACTTTTACTTTACTTACTTTCACCTGCAAGTCCAAGGGTAGTCATCGGCACCAGATTATGTAACAGGAAAGAGAAAATGTATGGCTGAACCGGGAAAGTGAAGAACTCAGTCTTAATTCTGATTCATGCATACAAGTAACACGTTAGTTTGAAGAAAGGAAAATATCTTAAGTTTAAAAATAACTAAAATAACCTTTAAGGTTAAAAAAAAAATCTTAACAATGTGAAACTTATAATGAGTGCGACTTATTTGATATGGAGCACTCTTGGTGCACAAGTTACACTTGCAAGTACATTTCATGTGCCTTAAAATATGCCTGAAGCAAACAAGATTTAACCTCAATATATTTTATCCCACCACCTCTAATTGTCCCCCGCTTTCGCGAAAGCGAGGGGTATTAAATCTCATTCGTCTGTCTGTCTGTCATTCTGTAAGTCTGTCCATCTGTCACAAAAACTTTTACTTTAATCATAACTTTTGAACAAGAAGAGACAGTGCTTTCATATTTCGCATGTGGGTGAATAAAAAAAAAAATGACCACCAAATTGAAATTTTTTGAAAAAAATCAACTACCCATTACATATTTTTCACTTATATCATCATATTATACATGCATTCTAGTTAAAATTCCTGAAGTTGCAATTGAATAGAGAATTAAATAAAAAAAAGTTTCAGAATTTTTATTAGATAAACTTTATTTGTAAAGAAGAAAATATCACTATGTCCTAGAAGAAAACTTTCTGAAATACATAATCGAAAGAGCTGGTAGTTTTTTAGGCCTCAAAATGGTATCAGGGATATAAATTATTAGATCTAAACCTTGATTGAGTTTCTTCTCTTGTATATGTGGAAAAATTTGGCTTTTTGATTGTTATTTTACATTGTTTTTTTTATTCTGGTTTGAAAAGTTTTAATATGAAAGAAATATGAAACTAAAAAAATTTCCCCCAAATCATTTTTTGTCCATTTAAGTCAGTTTTTTTTAATTTAAGCCAAAAGAGAATTATGACATACAACTTTTCTTACAAAAAATACTAGATTTTGAAGTGACCCTTAGTTACCTTTTTTTGTTGCACTCCTGACATCTGATATCCGATTTTCTTTAACATTGTTTTAAAAATTATACCACACAGTAATCCATTCTTCGTTTGTGATTCAGTTCGTCATTTGATATTTTTTTATCATTTACGGCAAGTTCAGTACTTCATAATTAAACACATGAAAGTATTTAAACTTGACTTTATATTTTGAATTATTCCCTATTTATGTCAAAAAATTAGCTAAAATATATATTTAGAAGATAAAATATATTGTTATAGCATATTCTCCTTCACGGGACAAACACTGTTAGCAACTGAGCTCAACCAGAAACATTCTACTCATAATTTTTTTTCTTTATATTTATTCATATTTGATCAGCAATAATTCTAACATATTTGTTGCACTCCTGAACAAGAGCATGGGAGTCTTTAAAGTAGAGTTGTGAAGCAAAAATTATATCAGAACTTTTTCTGTTGTTTCAGTGAAGTTTAGGTGGAATTACTTGAACTTTATAACAATTTTTTCCATTGTGTATTTATTTTTCACATTCTTAAAAAAAATCAAAGAAAAGATAAAAACACATCTAAATTGATAAAACTGAAAAAGAGGAGGATTTTAATAATAAAACTGTCAATAATTTAGTACTAAATTATTCAAATAGGTTATTATTAATTTAAGAATATTTCTTAGCATGAGTAGAAGCCTTTTCATCATATATATATAAATTGAATCTTTAAAATAATTGTTGCACACCTGACCAGATTAATAGATTTGAAACACAGAACAGACCCTGTAATTGATAAATCTATTTTGTAAAAATGTTCTTTGTGTCTTTATTTTCCAAAATAAAAATCAGAGAATCGTATACAGATAAAAGTTTTCTTTTCATGCTGGGGAACAAAACATCAAATGTTGCACTCCGTACATTATTGGGTATGCACAGACACTTGACTCTCATTAATGCTGCTTGTGATTTATATATAAAATTTTAAGTTTTAAATTGTATATCAGTTATTGTTTTACACTTTGAAATTTCTTTTTTGACTTAATTGTTTTTCAGATTTTTAAAATCGATGTTTGTTTTTTTATTTTTTGTTTTTTGTTTTTTAGCAACACTACATTTTTTCTGTTGCACTCCTGACATGGTATAACATTTTTTTTTCAACATCAGCCATGACCACAACTTGGTCAAACAAAAGTTGCTACAGTCTACCTTTAAAGCTTAATACTTTGAATATTATCAGGAAAGTCTTTATTTCCACCATAAACCATTATTATTTATTTCACAGATCTTCAAAAAATATTGAAATTTCAAAATGTCACTATAAGGTGTTGCACTCCTGACATCTTTGGCATCATTTTGGGGCATAACTTTTTTTGTGAATTGAGATATCAATGAGATATTTGGCAGGTATTTAGACACTATCTAAAGACATATGCTGAGACATAGAAATTTATTCCCATTGCCTGTACTTTTAGTGCAGGTTGAAAAATATGTGTTTGGTCATTTTTTTAATTCAACCATGTACATTACCTGTGACAAGACCTTTCCAAATATACTATGATTTTTGACCCTGTGACCTTGACCTTGAAGTTTGACCTACTTTTCAAATATGTTATCTTTGCTTATAACTTTTGAATGAGAAGAGATAGGGTTTTAATATCTGACATAAACATTACCTATGAGAAGATGTTTCCGATCTTGCTATGATTTTTGATCTCTTGACCTTGAAAAAATATTTTTGGTTATTACTTTTGAATGACATATGATTCGTTCATACTTGACACAACATGCCATAAATAATGGCATAAGAGATATATATATATAAAGATACCTAAAGCGGGGTACCACAATTCTTTAAATTTGCTTGTTTATACTTATCTTCCAAATGCTCAGCTGTATTCTTGTGAAATTTGCATATGGTAACTCTGGATGTATTCAAATGATCTCCCTTTGAACGACGTAAGTACAACGATCATTGGAATAAAGCTTATATTAATGCAGGGACTCAGTGACGAAAACACGAGAGTTCATCTGGCAAAATATTACTCAATATCAAACCTTTCATAACAGGTAGAGAATAGGAGTTATTCATGAAAAAACAAGATGTGTTTGTGAAACACTGATGCCCTCGTATGCCCAAGGAAAGGCCTTCTCACAAGAAATACACAAGTGAAGTATGAAAGCCCTAGCACCAACTGTTGAAACGTTATGGCCAAGGTTAAAGATTTCCAAAAAACTCCTGGGTCAACTCCTAGATCAAGGCCAAAGGGTCAAAGTTGTTGGTATCCAAAGGAAGGTCTTGTCACAAGGATTATACATGTGAAGTATGAAAGCCTAGCACCAACCGTTCAAAAGTTATGGTCAAAGTTAAAGTTTTTTTAAAATTTTGCAAAACTGGGTCAAATTCCAAGGTCAAAAGGTCATATTTGATGGTACCCAAAGAGAGGTCTTGTCACAAGGAAAGCCATAGCTCCAACGAATTAAAAGTTATGGGCAATGATAAAGTTCTTGCGGACAAACAGACTGGCGGACGGACAAGGCAAAAACTATATACCCCCGAATCTTCGATACGGGGGCATAAAAATTAATTCAAATCCAATGAGTGGGGGGCTTTCGATCTTGTAACTTTGTAATGCATTGCAATGTATCTAATATTCATGCAAACAGTGACCACTGAAAAATTATTTATCTATATGCTAGTATATAAGTCTAAGGAGTCAGTAAGAGCTCTCAAACCTTCGATTGATAGCGGTGAACGGTAACTCAGGGTACGTGATGACTAGAGTTCAGCTCACAAAAACAGTTACTTTTCAAAGACTGCAACAAGACCGTGTATTACATTCTTCACAACAGAAAGAGATCGGAAACTCTTTTGCGTGCATAGAGTTTCTAACTGCACTGAGCATGTGCAATTGCTATATTTTAATTCCTACAAAACAAGATGTATTATCGAAACACTGATGCCCCCGTATGGCAGCTTATGGCGAAAATTAAAGTTTCTCAAATGCAAGTCAAATTCCAAGGTCAAGTTCAAGAGATCAAAAATGTCGTTACCCAAAGAAAGGACTTGTGTCAATGGATATACCTGGTAAATATGAAAGCCCAAGCACCAACCATTCAACAGTTATGGTTGAAATTAATGTTTTCTAAAAGTAGGTCAAACTCCAAGGTCAAGGTCAAAATGTCAAAATTAATGGTATGCAGTGGAAGACCTTGTCGTAAGAAATATACATGCAACATATAAAAGCTCTAGCACCAACTGTTCAAATGTTATGGCCAAGCTTAAAGTTTTTCAAAAGGAGGCCAAACTCCAAGGTCAAAAGGTCAAAAATGTTGATATCCAAAAAAAGGTCTTGTCACAAATATACCTGTAAAAATTGAAAGCCCTAGCACTAATTGTTCAAAAGTTATGGCCAAGGTTAAACTTTTTTAAAAGTGGATCAATCTCTAAGGTCAAGTTCAAAGGTCAGAATTTTTACACCCATAGAAAGGTCTTGTCGCGATGAATACACATGTGAAACATGAAAGTCCTAGCACCAATTGTTCAAAAGTTATGGTCAAGGTTGAAGTTGGGTAAATTTTTGCAAAAGTTGGTCAAACTACAAGGTCAAAGTCCAGAGACCAAATATGTTGGCACCCAAAGGAAGGTCATGTCACAAGAAATATGAAGGTCATAGCTCCAACCATGCAATCAAAAGTTATGGTCAAGGTTAATGTTTTCTAAAAGTGGGTCAAATTCCATGGTCAAGGTCAAAATTGGTGGTTTTCAAAGGAAGGTCTTGTCACAAGAAATAAACCTGTGAAAATTGAAAGGCTTAGTGCTCACTATTCAAAAGCTATTGCCAAGGTTAAAGTTTTTTAAAAAGTGGGCAAAACTCTAAGGTCAATGTCAAAAATATTTACACTCATGGAAAGGTATTGTTAAAATGAATACACTTGTGAAATATGAGAGCCCTAGCACTAACCGTTCAAAAGTTATGGCCAAGGCTATAGTTGGGTAAATTTTTTCAAAAGTGTGTCAAACTCCAAGGTCAAGAGGTCAAATATGTTGGTACCCAGAGGAAGGTCTTGTCACAAGAAATACACATGAGAAATATGAAAGCCATAGCTCCAACCAATCAAAAGTTATGGGCAATGTTAAAGTCTTTGCGGACAAACAGATAAACAAACAAACAGACAGACAGACTGACGGACATAGCAAAAACTATATACCCCCAAATCTTTGATTACGGGGGCATAATAAAAATGCATTTTCAAACATTGTTTTAAAAAAGTTTTCTTGAACCCAGTCACAGTTCTGATTTATACGGGTAACACATTAGATAAGTGCGACTAATTTGAATTTATACTTCTCTCAAATGCTTAGCTGTATTCTTGTGAAATTTACATATGTTAACTATGGATGTACTCAAATGGTCTCCATTTGAACGCGACGTAAGTACAACGATCATTGGAATAAATTTAAGCTATTGCTCAGTAAGAACAAGACTACTTGAAAAATAAATGCTTTTGAAAGACTACAAAAAGTACTTTATATTGAACCCTTCATAACAGGTAGAGATAAGGAACTTTATTCTTCGTGAAAAAATAATCCATTTTGTTAGAGATTTACTGTTGATGCATTTCAATTTTTACAATAGTACGATATAATCGTATATTGTCAGTAAAGTAAAGGTAAATTAAATGATTTTTTTAAAAATACATTTTACGATACACTTAGTCCTAAATGTTATTTTCAATAGTAAATAAAATTTTTAAACAAGTCGAAAATAATATGAAAATTTAAAGTACAGATCTGTGCCAAAAGTGAAGCCAATTTTTTTTATATATATTTTATTGAAAACCACATATAGTTAAATCGCTGGCAAATGGTCAATTTTTGTCCAGTAAATTTCATTATTTATTTCAGTACTTAAACCAGAAAAATGTGTAGTTATCTTTTTCTAAAAGATCATTGTACATATTCAGTGGCGTATATTCCTATCTGCTAATGTGTAGGCTAGTGAGAAGTCACAGATTTAATCTAAGGCACAAAGTGTGGGTAGGCAAAGAGAAGGTCGCCTCCTGGGGGAAGGGGGGAGGGGGGGGGGGTCGGTGGGAGCTTTTTTACGAAGACATCTACGATCATGTACGATTGTCATCTACAATTTGACAAGTGAAAATAATATTGTAATATTGTAAACATTTTTTTTCAGTTTATATCATGATATGAAGACTACTTAAACAAAATTGAGAACTTTTAACTTATTTTTACTCTGCTTAGAAAATATGGGAACTTCCTTACTAAATAATCTAAATACGATCAATACATTTAATTTCCTACTAACCAAAAATATATTTCCAGTAATATTAATTTCATTTCCTGCACTAATCATGGCCTGCTGTTGCTGTCGATGGTTTTGATATTGTCTGATACAGACTTAATAAAACACTCGAGTTTCGGATTTTAAAAAATTCCAGCTACAGGAAGTTTTGTCATTAAATACATAGTAAAACTGTCAACGTTGGATAGGTATAAAAGTACGGATTGCTAGGAATGCTTTTTTGGCATTTGCAACAACATAAAATTAATAGATAAGAATTATTATCATCTTAATTTTCTTCCCTTTTTTCAAACCAATTTTTTATCCCTAAGAAAATGATGTGTAGGCTACAGCCTTTTTGCCTATATGGAATATACGCCACTGCATGATATTTACTTTTTAGAAAAAAGTTCATAATTTATATCAGTTCTAAAATTCAAGATCAATATTGACTATATAATTCATTGTGCGTATATGACTTCAAATTTTCATGTTGCACTTTAATTACAATATTTTTTAAATACGATGCTGATCAGCTAAAACTATTGTTTTTATCAAATAAAACAATTTCTTGGATTATCAAGAAATTTATGGTAAAATCTGTCAAGAAATGTTGTCATTCCACTGATTTTACAAAATGTTGATTTCAATGAAATATATAGAGAAAAAATAAAATTATCTTCACTTTTGGCACACATCTGTATATCTATTGTGTTCTTGAAAATCGTTGAGATGTATTGATTTCTCTCTCTCTCTCTCTCTCTCTCTCTCTCTGCCTTCATTCTCGAAATTTTGCCTTGTTCCAATCTTAAAGTATATTTAAGTGTACAAATTGCACAAAGTGCACTCTACGTAGAGTTTATGTATATATAGGTGTGGTTCGTCTTTTTTAAACGTGGTTTTTCTTGACTGAAAGTGACAGAATCTTTTATTTTAACAACTTTTTAAAGTAGACTCAAAATTTTATAAATTTATTTTACATTTAACAATCCGGAACACAGGCACCTGAAGTGTGGATCGATAGCCCCCCCCCCCCCCCCTTTAAAAAAAATGTAAGCGCTTATAATTTCTCAAAAATATAAAAATTTCCCCTTCAATCACATCCATATGTCGTTCTGTGCAAGCAGATTGTACCTTTTCTTACGTTTAGAGAATGGCCTTATACGGTATAATAAAAATACACAAGGTAAGAAACAAAATTTGTAAACAAACGGCGGGGGGGGGGGGGGTCCCTGCTTCGAGACATATTTCCAAGGTAATAATAGTGTTACCTATATATCATAATTTTGCAAGCACTCTGTCAAGGAAATGTTCTTCTACTTATCTCTTTCACCTAAACCCCATCATTAGTGTTTTATATGTCGTAATCGGACGATTTATTAATCGGACACAAAAATTTTTTTCCATTGACAGCTTTGAAGGAGGTTTTGGAGTTCGCACATCCGTCTCGCTTATAATTTAAACTGTATCACTGCTATCGATCCACACTTCAGGCGCCTGTGATCCGGAAGACAAGCCCCTATGGAAAAAGATATCACTCTGAACTAAAGGCTTCAACACTAATGTGTTATATACACACCCTGAGGATATATCCGTGTTTTGATTGCAATTATCAACATACCCCACTTGCTCTGATGAAGTTAATTTACAGTCAACATAGCAAAGATATATTTTTAAAAATCTTTGAATTATATTATCTTCTTGCAGAGACACTCATTGTCTCTGCTACATGAAAGAATTAGATTTCTTAATATAATTTAAGCTATTAAGTGAAGAAATAAAAAATCAATGAGTTTTACATGTGGCTTGATAACATTTGGAAAAAAAAAAATAATTTCCAAAATGGTCACTTTTTCCCCTTAATCAAAAGCATATTTATCTTACAGTGGCAAGATCAATTTAAAAAAAAAATAAATGACACAATGTATTTTAAAATAACCTGTCCTGTACGCCAAGAAATACTAATTAAAACATTAAGAATTTTTTTTAACATGTAGAGCCAAAATTGAACAGATCTTGAACATATTTTTATTAAAAAAATTGAAAGGAAATGGAAACAGAAGTTCTGAAACTTACACTGGTTGACATCTCCTTAAAATAAGAACAATATATGTCATGAAAAATAAATATCAGCTGAAATATGAATATAATAAGACTTTCAAGTGGAATTCTATGAAATATAAATTAACACAACAGTTTAATATATACAGAATTAATCAATGAATTTATGGATAGTAGCAAGAAATTATTCTGTTTGTTAATTACATACAAAGTATACAAATTTTGTTTATAATTAAACAAGTAACATGCATGTAATCACTTGAATGATATGTATGCATATTTTGAATAAATTATTATTTTTTGCTGTTCAGGCTCAGTGAAATACAAGAAGATTTTGTAAGTGATTGTGGTTCTGATCTTTAAGAAAAAATACTTAAGATTTTTTTAGTTAATTTATATTTAATAAGTTTTAACACTCTGTCAAAAGCATAAACATATTTATTTAAATTATAATATTTAATTTGTGCATTGATATACCAAAATAATTTTGAAAATAAATTTAAAAAATGAAAAAAAGGAATTCAGTAAAAAATAAAGTCCACTCATAGGATCTGGAAACTTACTATAACAATTTAATAATTCATTTAAAAATATACATATATTTTATGATTGATCAAATTATGGTATTATATAAAATGTATATGTCTCTGCTTTGGTTAAGTTTTTTGTTTTTATTTTATTTATTTATATTTTTTACAAAATAAAATAATATCTAATTGAATATTCCCTTTTATTATTTCATCTTTGATGTATTTATTTTTAAATATCTTCAATGATTCTATTTTTCTTCATTTAACTAATGATTTATTTACATTTTTCTGATATGTTTTGGTGAACAGCTGTGCTGATTTGTTATTTACGCGAGTTATCGTTCTTGTGTTGGTCGTCTGAGAGAAGAAATAGTTCCCCATATCAAGCTTTAAAAATACACTTTAAAACTTCTTTTTAGAAAACTTTTTTGTGTATTTTATATATTTAAGACATAATTAATCAGAATATCACATCGGATTTGCTGTCTATAGCCCATATTTTTGTAGGTCTTCCGTAGGTCTTCAATATTACCTGTAGGTCTTCAATTAGGTATTCCAGATACCATGGATACCAAGCGCCTATGGTTAGTGGCAGATCTCTTTTGGATGGAATCATAGTCGTAGGCACTCCCCAGTGACGAATGATAAGTCTTATTTTAATCAGATTGGTCTACCCCTCTATACTAAAAAATTATATAGTTATATATCTAGGCCAATATTAGATTTCGCATGAAATAAGAGTTATCCCGCTTTGTTTTGTAGCCAATAGTATCCGGATTTTGGTACGCACCTCTGTTGACATTTTGATTTAAACCAATCGTATTAGGGTTTAGTCAACACACCTCCGAATGTTGTTGACATTGGAGTCGTACGTATTATAATACAGAAAGTGAGTGTGGGAATTATCAGGTACATTCATTCATACATATCAGCGTTTGGTGATTTCAGCGTCGTGAAGACTGAAAATCGATTTCTTTTTTTGTATCAATCGGGAATTCTTTAATTGTGTTTTCACAGCCGTTTTGTTTGTCTTATAGCCTAATGTATAAATTCTTTCGTCATTTAAAAAGATTTAACAGAGGATTAACTTTAACGGGGACTAAAGTTGATCGGTTACTCCATTCAGTTTCATCAACATGTTTGATTCGAACGTTACATGTTTGCAACCGAATTTCCTCGTGTCCCACTCCAGTGTCCAGAAAATTACACGCTCGCCTCGTCAGCAGTTTGATACACGAAGCTCTACAATTAGAATAGTAAGTACTTTTATTAAAAATCTCTCTCTCTCTCTTTCTCTCCCTCTCTCTATCTCTCAAAAGTTTTTTACTTTTTTACTTCTATGATTGACTCAAATGATTAGATCTACATCAATCAGGGACCTATATATTAGGTCAAATAAAAACATAATTATGTGTGTTTCTGATAACATGCCCAAAGAATTAGGGTAGGTAGATTGGTGATAACTTTTTTTAACGTAACTTTTTATTTTGAAAGCATCAGTTAATTATTCAATAAGCTGCTTTTTGTCATATATGGCACGCCAAATTTACAAAAATGAGTAAAACCTAGTTTCACAATTGATAAACTAGGTTTATCGACTGTAAACTATAGTTTACAAATCGTAAACTATAGTTAACGATTCGTTAAGTATAGTTTTCATCTGTAAAACTATATTTAACGGTTGTTAACTATAGTTTACGAATGCTAATCTAAGTTTATCTGTCTGTAATAAGCGTTAACAATAGATTTTGTTGATAAACATAGATTCACGTTTGTAAACTATAGTTTACAATCGTAAACTATAGTTTACAATCGTAAACTATAGTTAACGGTTGTTAATCATAGTTTCACAAATCGTGAAACTATATTTATCAGATCGTTAACTATAGTTAACGGTTTGTAAACTATAGTTTACAAATCGTGAAACTGTATTTATCAGAAAATCTATGTTTTGCAATCGCAAATGATTGTTTTCTGTGTTAAGTATAGTTTACGGTTGTGAAACATAGATTATCGCGTTAACTATGGTTTACAGATGTGAAATATAGATTAACGTTGTTAATTATAGTTTACAATTCGTAAACTATAGTTTACAACCGATAAACCTAGTTTATCGATTGTGAAACTATGATTATCTCATTTTTGTGAATTTGGCGTGCCATACATATGTACATGTATACCATACACATATTATGAATAAACATACACAACAAAATAAGTGTACTCTTTAAAACACTTGGATAGACACATTTTTACAGTATCTGAGACATGCTTTGAAACTTTTATTTTCACTAAAGCCCCCACATGGGATACATTTTATAGACGCATTTCACATTTATGAAAGTTATTTCCCTTTGCGGGGTCAATCTGGGGTTAACCGGCGTAAGGCACTGTTTACCAACTTTTTGGGGCAACATCTCGCAAATTAAGTCCCTTTGAATATGTTCATTATGTTTTATATGTTGCCTCATAGTAAGGCAATTTAGGAACGGGTCAAAATTGTCCGATTCCGTTTGAAGGTTGAAAATATTTACAGGTAAGTTACAAAGGAAATAGTGACGCCAACAACGAGAGATAACTCTTAAGAATGTGAAATTCATCTATTGACGGCACTATGAGAAATCTGTACTAGTGAACAAAAGTACAGTTCTAAATCCAGATTTGGAATAAAGTAGGGTCAGTGGGTAAAAATTAGGGTCGGTCGGGTTATCCGAAACACACATTTTTTTGTAGCCTTACATGTTTGAAATAATAGATGAATCCACACTTTTCAAAAGTTATGTCCCTTAATTGGCTGCCATTCCTGGGGAAAACCCCATATTATCCTCTCAGTAGCTTTTGTAGTTTCCTTGTTTGTAACTGATCTGTCATTTGACTGCAAAAAAATCTGTGCATCGATTGCTCCAGGATGAGAATAAACCCATACATGAAAGAAAAAAAATCAAGCACAGTGGATTTCGCAGAACCTGTCCAAATGTTTGGTAGTGTAAAGAGGAGAAATGTCTTTTCTTTCCTTTTCGACCTTTTGGTGACCCTACAAAGGGACACATCTTTTGCAAAGTGTGGATTGTACTATCAGAGAGGCACCAATGTGTGTGTACCTGGTATACCTAATCCAACCGTCAATGTGAGCTTTCTTAAACAAACTGGGCAAATTTAAAACAGGGCAAAGTTGTTTGCAAGTGCAAAAGGGCGAAAATTACACGGGGCTATAATAACCCTTTGATACAGTAAACTAAATGTTATTTTATTTGTTTTAAAAATCAACATTTTTGAAAGTAGGTGATATTTACACAATAAATGAAATCTGAAATTGACATCAACAAAACGTCCAGTTGATTTAGAGATACATGTTTGTGTGTTGAAAATTATGAATATATCTATTATCTAGTATATACACATACTGCATTTCTCTTCTAAATAATAAAAAGTTTGTTTGAGTATAATGAATTTATCAGAATGCATATATGCTGTAATATAATCCTCCCCATATGCTTTGCATATATATTGCGTAAAAACTTAGTATACAGCATGGAAAAATTGTCTAGTCTAATATTTCTGAAGTACCACTTAATATTCATGCTATTAATATCTTGTCACATCATTTAAGTTTGTGAGACCTTTCTGGTGCACCTTCTCATCAATATGAAAAGTAGTTGAAGTGTAAAATTTCTTAATTAATGTCTAATTACTATTCACATCCCTATGTGTAGAAATTTATGGCTTTTTAGCTCACCTGAGCCGAAGGCGTTGTTGTCGTTGTACACTTTTCACAATTTCATCTTCTTCTCCAAAACTACTGGGTCAATTTCAACCAAACTTGGCACAGAGTATCCATGGGTGAAGGGGAATCAAGTTTGTTCTTTCAAGGGGAGATAATAAAGAATTCGTGAAAAATTAATAGCATCTTTTAAAAATCTTCTTCTCAAGAACCACAGGGCCAGGAAAGATGAAGCTCATGTGGAAGCATTCTCAGGTAGTGTAGATTCAAGTTTGTTCAAATCATGACCCCCGGGGGTAGGGCGGGTCCACAATGGAGGATCAAAGTTTTACATAGAAATATATAGGAAAAATCTTTTCAAGAACAGCAAAACCATGATGAGTCATATTTATATGGAAGCATCCTCAGGTAGTGTAAATTCAAGTTTGTTCAAATCATGACCCCCGGGGGTAGGGCGGGGCCACAATGGAGGATCAAAGTTTTACATAGAAATATATAGGGAAAACCTTTAAAAATCTTCTTCTCAGAAACAGCAAAGCCCTGATTGGTCATATTAATATGGAAGCATCCTCAGGTAGTGTAGATTCAAATTTATTCAAATCATGACCCCCGGGGGTAGGGTGGGGCCACAATGGAGGATCAAAGTTTTACATAGAAATATATAGGAAAAAACCTTTAAAAATATTCTTCTCAGGAACAGCAAAGCCATGATGAATCATATTTATATGGAAGCATCCGCATGTTGGGTAGATTCTGTTTTGTTCAAATCATGACCCCCGGGGGTAGGGTGGAGCCACAAATGAGGATTAAATAGAAATATATAGGAAAATGTCTCCTTCTGAAGAACTGCAAAGCCATGATTAGTCATTTTGATATGGAAGCATTCTCAGGTAGTGTAGATTGAAGTTTGTTAAAATAATGACCTCTGGGGATAGGGTCGGGCCTCAATGCGGGGTAAAAATTTTTACATAAGAACATATAGGAAAAATATTTCTTCTCAAGAACAGAAAAGCTATGTTAAGTCATATTGATATGGAAGCATCCTCAGGTAGTGTAGATTCAAGTTTGTTCAAATGATGACCCCTGGGATAGGGAGGAGCCACAATGGGGGATCAAATTTTTACAAAGGAATATATGGGAATTTTTTTTTTAAATCTCAAGTACAACAAAGCCATTTGTTATATTGACATGGAAGCATCATCCGGTAGTTTAAAATTCAAGCCCCCCCCCAATCTTTTCAACATGTTCAATACTGAACTGATTTGTGCTTTTGCCAAGCCAATGTGCTCAGGTGAGCGATGTGGCCCATGGGCCTCTTGTTTAAATTTAAAATCAGTATGAAAAACCAATTATTATTGGTTCAAAATTGATTTAATTTTCAATCTTAGATGGTCAGTATTTTAGAAACACCCGTATTTATAAATGATCAGTTGATTTCTCTTTTTTTTTTTTTGATCATAGGAAAGTCATGCAGTGCCCATTCCAATTTAATACTTCTCATAACTTATGCTTTCCTGTTTGTGAACTGTTCATATTCATGACTTATTTAGAGACAATTAGGATCTCCAATGGTTTGTGGTTGGTTATGATTTTTTATCCAGTGTGTTGTTGTGTTTTTATCCCTGAGTCTTGGTGAGGGGATAAAAACACTCAATGAGTTGAATAAAAAATCGTATCCAACCACAAACCATGGAAGATTCTTTTTATCACATGTTTTACACAGTCATTTTTATGTTTTACACCGCTGTATACTTGTAAATCCACAATATTTGACTATAATTGATCAAATTCATGCAAAAATCATTGTGACATCACAACTGTGGATATGAAAACAATATCCTGTGAGCTATATCCACTGTATAAAGGAGTAACAATGTGATGATATTTAATATTATACAAGCATTAAAAAAAACTATAAATCAAAGAAATCATTTTTCAAAACTGCATCTTATGGAGAAATTTATTTTCCGCAAGTTGGGGGAAGGGGGATATAAGGGAACCTCCTCTTGAAATTTTTAAAAAGACAGTTACCAAATCCTGTAATATAAAGATACAGTTGAACTTTGGTATCTCGAACACTAATATCTCGAATACCATGGATAGGTCGAAGTGATTTGGAAGTCTCAAACACTAATTCTTTAAGTATTTTACCCCTGATATATCGAACCCTAGGATATCTCAAAGATTTTTCTTTGTCCCATCGAGTTCGAGATAACAAGGTTTGACTGTGTTTAAGTGGGAAATATTCTTTATCAAAGTTTAAAAAAAAGAAGTTATTTTAGATATTTGGAGGTTCCATGTTAATATGTGGGCATCGTAAAGGTATTTATCAATATAGATGTACATGTAGCAATTACCGGTACTGATCCAGCCCAATGGATTCTCCACTGCAAAAGAACTATTTTGTCTGAACTACCCCTCAGCTATGATTAGATCCCATGTGTTATTACATAATAAATATGGAGTACAGTATGTTAAGCGATTCTTGTAGGAGACTAAGTCTTCGCAGAATGTAAGTCAAAGAAATTCCTATAGAGTTAAAAAGCATGTTACTGCAAGTTATTCAAGTCAAGATATTTTCTTGGAAGACTAGAATAATTCAAAATGTTTTTACCAATTGCAAAGAGAGAAAAACAAAAGATTAGAATAATCATGATAATTCAAAATTTTTTTTTCCAAAGAGAGAAAAACAAAAGATAAAAACAGTAGTCAAAAAAATATTAATATATTTTAAATGTAAATTAGAGCTTAAACATCTTAAAATAGGATCATATAGGACATTCCTGCTAATTTTTACCTTGGCACTTATGGTAATGAGATGCAGTATGATGTAATAAACTTCACTGTAATCACTTTTGTCATTGTATACAATCATGTAACTGAAACTAATACTGCAAAGTAAAAACCTTTAAATAAGCTATCGCAAAGACAGAGAGTGAGATAAAGAAATTAATTAATTTTGATCGTGGTATAATTACTTTTCGAGTTTTAGCTCACATGAGTCAAAGGCTGCACTTGCCAGATGTCCTTTTGAGCTGAATAAACAATCTCCTATGCAGAGTTGTCGTTCGTTCCTCTCTCAGACACCTCTGCAATGGGCTCGCGTCAAGATTTTTGACATAATGTAAAAAACATAACATTTCAAGGATTATTTTTAAATTAAACCAATAGTTTTAGATCTATTTAGTAAATATCTATCTTTAAGGACTATCATTACCCCAGACATTTAATTATAATGAATTAAAAGAAACGCACTATTTCTTGTGCTTATCACTGTGATATACGTGAGCCAATGACAGAGGTGAATGTATGAGCCGATGGTAGAGAGTGCTGAATAAAATGTGCATGCAATTATGAAAATTCATGGCCTTTAAATTAGTTTTGGGCCAGAAGAATGGGTCTCTTAGACACATACTTTACTTCATTTCAGTACATATTTTAATTGATCAATAACCTCATAATTAACTTAAAGCAAACCCGGCAAATATTTGTCCAGACAAAGGTCTGAATTTGCAGTTTACCACTGGCAATTGGTGGCCTCTTAAGTGAAAAATTCACTATGGGACCTTAAGCAAATCAAAGTTGTTTAGACCTAATCAGAGTAATGAGCATACTGACCTGAGCTGAGCTGAACACTCAAGTGGGCTTTCCTGATCATATTTTCTCTGGCATCTGTCCATACGTCTGTAAACTTATAACATTTTCAACTTCTTCTCAAAAACCACTCCTGGACTAGACCAAATTCAACATATTGGCCACAAAATATCTTTGGGTGAAGGGATTTAAGTTTGTTCAAGTATAAAGATCTTATCACACTCTTTTTTTTCAAAAGGAAAAATTCTTTTAAAATTTGATGAAAAACAGCCTGGCCAAGGTGACTCAGGTGAGCATTTTGGTCCATGAACCTCTTGTTATTTACATGTACACTTTAAGATTAATAAACAGGAACTCAGCACCCACAGGCAATAAACCAAACACCTGTATAAATTTTAAATTAAGAATTACAGTAGTGGAATTTATGAATTTAGAAATTATTTTGAAATCTAAGCATAGAATAGTATTCTCTTCATGGACTCAATTTTTAAACTTCAGAGGTAAGCTAAGATTTTACAATTTAGAATTGATTGATACTGAGTATTTTTTTTCAATAATCTATTTGCATTAAACAGATAATACAGTTAACTTTGGTATCAAACACTGATATCTGGAATACTTGGATATGTCGAAGTGACTTTGAAGTCCCAAGCGCTTATTTCTTAAATATTTTACCCTGGATATCTTGAATCCTCAGATATCTGGAAGTATTTTCTCAGTCCAATCAAGTTTGAAATAACAAGGTTTGACTGTATGTACAACCTTTAAAAGGTCGAACTTCAATCCCTAAGGGAAGACTGTAAAACTTTCTTGAATTGGAATGTGATATGAGATGTTGTTCTCTCTCTCTCTCTCTCTCTCTCTCTCTCTCTCTCTCTCTCTCATTTGTAAAACCACTTGGTAAATATTAAAAATTATGCATACACCACACATTCCTCTATGCCTTTATGTAAATGAAGATGTAAGAGCCTGACATATAGTTGTGCAGGTATGTATGTTAATTGTTAAAGTTTATTACATCAAGAAAATGTACAGAATGGACTTTTTTGTTGAATGAAGTTACAAAATAATAAATCTTGAATGTATTGCTAAGATTGTGAATACATTTTAAAAAGTAAAATAAAGTGTACATGGTGTAAGAAAGACATACCATTTAATATTATACACACGACATCTTATTGACATCATATAAAACAATATATGTCCATAACCAAGGGAAATCAGAATTTTTTAACTTCCGTAAAAATATTTATGTACCATTTTATGTACTTTAAATATATTAGTTTATATATTACCAAATGACATGTATTCATGTACATGTATATCCTGTTCAGCTATCACACATTCATTTTTCTAAGTTAATAATCGAGAACACGATTTTATCCATTAAAGTACAAATATAAAGAGTATTGAAATGTCATCATGTTGAAATCGTTTGACACCCACTGTTATCCTCAGAGCGTCGACCATGCAGCAGTGGGTATCCCATAAAGTTATAGTTCATAAATTCCTGTGTGAAGTTGAAATGTTTGATGATTTTTTTACTTTCCTTTTTCTTACAGTTCTGATGCTGAGTGGAATACAGACCAATTTGAAGAGAGACTTTTTGAAATTCTTGCAGATTCAAATGGAAGAGTTTCAGTTGCCAAGTTTAAATCTGTGAGTTTACATATAAGATACATTAGCTAGATGAATTTGAGTTGATTGAGCTTTTTAATAATTCTGTAATACATGCACTAAATATTTTTGTAATATATTGAGCTATATACATCTAGAGCTTGGAATTGCAATTGGACTATAATTTCTAAGTTCTAATCATCAAATGACAGTTACTTTTATCATTTTCTATCTAATTCTATCTTAATCTTTTTCAATGGGCATCACTGAAAGCTTCTTTACTTACTTACTTTACTTATATCACATGTATTAAATAATATATTTATGGTCTTTCTGTCGATGTATTTAACATGCAGAGGATTTATTTTTGGGACAGGTGCTTGCCTTCTCAGGGCTGAAAGACACAGACCCCAGGCTGAAGGAATGCATGAACAATTTTGAAAATGTCCTTTCTCGTTACGACCATGAGAACAAAAGTACGGATCAGTACGGAGGATTTACTCTGGATAAAAAGGCATTCAAAGAGTAAATAAATGCTTATATACAGCTTATATTTCCTGCAGTTTAATGTTCACATAATGACACCATAAAGTTAACACTTTTTGAGATTAATTTAAATAATGAATTAATTGGAATTCTATGGTTATGTTTATAACTGCATGTTACAACCTATAAAACAATGTTTTAACCTTTTGCAAAGATTATCATTGACCATTTGCTAACTTCCAATTGATAGATTGAACATGATAACAGGGTACTGGTAATTATGTATTTCGATCTCCTTATCACTTCAATATATATTACTGTTTAAACCTTACTAAATTTTCTGTGTGGACCATATGTCATGACCACACATACACATAACTTAGAATTATAATGTAATTGTATAGAGTATTTTTCAAGCATCTTTACTTGAGCTATTAAACAAGAAATAACATGATCTGCACATGTACTAATGAAAAAAAAATTATGATAAATAAAAGGTACTCTGAGACTCATCTCAATGGAAGAGTGGCCTGCGTGACACAGTGATCAGAGCGCTTGCTCTAGAGTCGCGAAGTTAGGAGTTGATCCTTACGTCGTGAGTTAGAGTCCCACTGTGGGATGTGGAGACCGATCCTTCAGATGTTACCGTATAAACCGAGGTTCCGTGTCGCAGTAGGTGCTGGCATGAAAAAGATTCCTCACTGCTCAATGGCCCTGAGTGCCGAGTATAGGTCAAAATTTGCAGCTCTCCACCGGCAAGTGGTGGCGTCTCTATATGAGTGAAAAATTCTTGAGAGGGATGTTAAACAACAAACAAACTCAATGGAAGACTTTAGAGATTAATTTTGAGATTGATTACTGTTGTTATCTTCACATTTTTCATTATAATTATACAGTACGTAGGAAAGTTAGGAATATATTTGTTATTACCTATTTAATGTATATTGTATTTTAAACAAAGAGTCTGATTTTGCTTTACTTTGGATCCATGATAATCAAATATTCATAATATATGATCTCAACAGATCTCATGTCCATGGAATTTTCTTGGTCTAATATTCATGTTTATTTCCAAAAATCTTCCTTTTCTATATAAGGTTATGGTCTTGCTCTAATTGTGATATCTTATTCCTCCCACATTAATGCTGATGGGCCAACACTGCACACTTGTGGGATATATTCATTACATCAATTGAAACATACAAATATTTTTTTTTAAATTTCTTGATAGCACAGAAACACTACTGGGTGCAGAAGAATAATTATTTTAATTCAGGGCTCTCACACCACTTTTTTGGACTGTGGCCAGGGTCATTCAAATTGGGAAAATTACCATCATTTTGGGGAAAGTTGGGAAATACCAACATTCGTAAAAAAAAAATTTTAAAAAAAACTCAAACTTTGCTTTTCTAGCATTTTATCATCCATTTAATTCTGTATTTGAATAAACAGAACAAATGGTGCAAATAGTGTTCATCAGTGAAACACAAGCAGTTTTGAGGATATCAACCTATTGTAGCTTAAATTTCTATTTTCAAAGGAGAAATGTTGGTTCTTCCAAGTCTTCTGCAGAAGCCCTCTGTCTGCAATAAAAAAAATAATAATAATAAAACTAATGATAATAAAATAAAATTTGCCTAATGATAATCAAACATGTAAAATTAAAGTTTAATTATGCAATATCAGTATCACGCTAATATGTATTTAGTTTTTATAAAATTAGTAATTATACAGTTTTGCCCTGATAAGCTGACCAAGATAACATTTTTTTTTTCAAAATTGATGCAAAATGTCAGTTGTGGTGTTTAAAGACCATATTAATCAAAAGAACTGCAAGCTTTAAAGAAAACATGTGTCAGTTGTGATTTTGTTATCTAAATATTTGTCTCCTGTCAAAAATAACTGAATAGGCTAATTACTTCTGCCATAATAATTTTTCATTTATTAAACCACTATGTTATTTTGCCAAAATTGTGTCAAGAGGTAATAGCAGTTTTAAAAATGTAGATTAACTTGGTATAAAAATATGACCTCTATGGTTAACTGGTTATTCAGTCAGTGTTAAGAATTAAATTTAAAAATTATCAAATTGGCACCATAAAATATAAAGTGTACAGTCTCACCAAAGAAAACTAAAGATAAACATTTTCATTTCTTGTTATAATGTACATGTATTTGTATTTTATATACATGTATCATTAAATAATTCATTCTTTTTTATATTTTACTTCCCATACATATAAATGACAATTAAATTGCTTTTTTATTTTTTAAGGGGGAAAAATGAAAAATCTTAGCAGCACTTGTCCATTTTAAAATCAACACTTGTCAGTTAAATTGTTCAAATATTAAGCACAAAAACATGGATGAAAATTGCAGTTATGCACTTATATGATTAATTTAAATTCAAGTGATTGTAATTGTTTAAAATCTTTGCTGTATTGCCATTTATTGGAAAATAATTACACTACCATATGATTTTTGTAGATGCATCCAGGATAATATTATTCTGATCAGTAAGGCCATGAAAAATGACTTCATCATTCCTGAATGGCAGGGCTTCAAACAGGAGATTGACAAGATATATAGAAACTGTCGAAACAACACAAATGGAACGGTACAGTACATACTGTAAATGTATTATATGTACGATATTTGGTGGAAATTGATTTTTGAACACATTAGCTTAGAATAGCGCATTTCTTAATGTTCTTATACAATGTATATGTGTGTATTTGTGCAAGACATTTAGCATTGTACTTGATTTAGTGGAAGTTTTCCTCCAAAGTGCTAAAAAGAATACAAAGCCAAATGTAATATGATTACAGTACTTTGTCTGTCTGTCTACCTGGCTGTTAGTACTGTAGATTCATTATATCACAATATGACTGACAGATGTCAAATTGGAAGAACATGCATGAATTCACAAGTGGAAAGATGGTTGATCAAAATTTTTTTACATGTATATGTATTTTGTCAATACATGTACAAAAAGAAAAGTGAGAAATTTCATATGACATATACATGTACTGTGGAATCATTTTAATTCGTGGGGGTCATTGTTCATGGGCAAGCAAAATTTTACTTGTTCGTGGGGACGTAAATCGTGGGTTCCTCGCTTATACACTAGATTCAATGAATCAATATGTTTACAAAATAATTGTTCGTGGGGATGTAGATTTGTGGATAAGGATGACTCACAAAATCCATGAACATTGGTCCATCAGTGATGATTCCACAGTGTTGACATGATAATAAATTCTTTGATATACTGTATACAGGGTTATTTTTGCCCTATGTTATTTTCGCCCTTTCACACTTGCAAACAATTTCACTCCGTCTTAAATTCACCCAGTTGTGTCTAGAGAGAAAGGGGTGAAAATAAAAGGGGGGCAAAAACTTCCCTGTATACAGTATTTAGGAATCCTCAGTATGTCTGTAAAAATTGGACTGTTTGATATAGGTTGTAATGTGCAGTGTGCTCTTATTTAATAGTTGTAGATATTAAAACATATTATTTCTTGCAAGTCACGAAGAAAGACTTTTAGGAATCACCAGATATCCCCAGATTTTTTTTTTTTATTTCACAGGTAGCTTCTTATATTCCACAACTAGCAAGATACAGTCCAGATTTCTGGGGAGTGTCAATTTGTACTGTTGATGGCCAAAGGTAAAAAATGATGAGTTCAAAAACCTCCTAAAAAGTTTAATGTTGAATGTAAGGTTTAATAATTGCAGTCTTGGCCCTATAGTTTTGTTGAGACATTAATCCCTCTTTTTGACCACTGTAAAGGTGGCTTACATGATCTTTTCACATTTTCAGCAAAATTTTATTCAAGAAAATTTACACTCAACACCTGGGAATATGAGTCTACAAGTGTTTTAATCGTTAATTTTGTTATTAAACACATGTATGAAATGTTACATTTCACCAGAACTAATAAATGTATAAAATATACTCGACAATATATTCATTGGCATTGACCATCTCTCATGTAAAATAATATTTGGGGTTATCGATCAATGCAAATTAATATTTGTTTCAATCCAGCGAAATAGAAATAGAATGCATTTATAAGCTTTACACAACTAAGTATTTAATCGCGTGGAACATATTTTTCTGCAAGCTGTTACATATGGTTTTAATTATTTTCAGTGTTGCAAAGATAATACATGTACATGTATAGATTTGATTGATTCTCCATTACAATTTATGATAAAAATGATTACAGTATTTTATTGTGTCTTTTTTTAAATTTTAGGTATTCCAATGGAGACACAAGTATTCCCTTTTCTATCCAGTCCTGCAGCAAGCCATTAACATACTGTATGGTACAAAGTACTGGTTCTGATGAGAACATTGAACGGATTCACAAATACGTGGGTCACGAACCCAGTGGGAGGAGCTTCAACGAAATCTCACTTGATTATCAAAGTATGGAAATCTAGAAATAAGTACATACATGTAATTATACCAGTATTCAAGAAACAGTGGCATCCTCTTTTATCTGAATGCCTTCATCCTTTTGGGATGTGTATTGAACAAAAAATTGGCAATGCTATGTGATACTGTTTTGTGAAGTTTTGAATCCATTCTATCCTGGCTTGGAGGAATGCTAAATGTAATGGTAATGCATTGCAATGGATTTTTTTTAAGTAATGTCTAATGCCAAAACGTAATGGTAATGTAATGCATTACTTTCTGAAATCTAGTGTAAATCTGGAATTGCACAGCATAACAATGCAATCTTTTGTGTATAATCATTTTCTTAAATAAAAAAAATAATAAAGAATTTAAATGGATATGGTAATCTTTAAGATTAAATGATTTATATTATTAAATCAATAAAAATAAACAATTTAACTTATTGAAATAAACTTAGTTTTTGTATTTTTAAAAGAAACTTTCACTTTTATAATATTATTTAAATTACAAGTACTTCACATTTGAATTTTCATACTCATTAAAGTTATTTTTGATAAGCCTTGTCTTTAAAAAGAATACTCAAGAGAGTTTAAAAATTCCTTTTAAAATTAATTCCAGTGAGGGGTTACACGTATTAATGGTACTCTGTGACAACACCACACACAATGCCTCTAGTATTGTGTAACAGTCCAAACAATGTACTGTTTTGAGAAGTGCCTAACATATTAATCCCTATTTCCTAGCCGTGTTTAAGAACCAGTCTAGCTGGAGCTGATATGACAAATCCCTTGAACCAAAAGGAATAGAAGTCAGAGATGCTACTTTTAAAGTAAAGTGTAGATCCTTCTATCCCCTTGTACTTGCCAGTGTGTTGAATTTTGTCTCAAAATGGACAAGATCAAAAGATCAATGTCTGATTTAAAAAAAAATCTAACTTGGTAGGGGTAGGGAGGTAAAGAGCCTCAAAAGTTTTTGTTGTCCGACATTGATAATTGCACAAAAAGTGCATATTGTACGTGAGATTTTATGTTCTTGGTACTAAGATTCCTAAATATATGCAAGGAATTATTATCAAGCAGTTTTGCAAGAAGCATCACTCGCAAAATATAATCAACCGCCTATTCTTATAGTTTAAATGCTTGTAAATTCTCTTGACCCTTGTGAATTCATGTTCTCGCCATGATTCTACAAGACATTTAAGAAATGAACTTAATTTTTGAAGATTCATGAGGACATGAACTACGACGCTTCGCGCCGGCATATTTCATGAAGCGTGTTAGCACTTCATGAGAATTATGCCGGCGTGAAGCATTGTAGTTCATGTATGTACCTCATGAATTTTCAAAAATTAAATTCATTACTTATATTTACATCATTTTTCTGATTACTTGCCACAAATTACACCATTCAACTGTCATTTTTAAAGCAAAAAACAGTTTACAATACAGTTTTGACGTCAAGTATGGTATTATGAGGTAACAATGGAGATATTCATGCTCATCCATATTAGTTCATGAGAAAATGAACAGTCTTCTATTTTGTAAAGAATCATAGGGGAAATTTATTGGAAATGTATATATTTTGGGATATCTCACATAGAATAAGGAATATACAGTAATTGTATGGGTAAGAATTAGAGAAGTATGAGTTATTAACAGTGTAAAATACTAGTACTTGATAATCAAATTAAAATCAATCGTTCATCACATTTAGTTTTGATGAAAAATGTGAATTGAGCTTTTTGTAAGATGCTGAAATTTTTATCTCACCTCTGAATAAAATATATGTAGTTGCATACATTTTGCATATCAAACCAAAAAGTAATGGTTACATGCATTACTTAACAAATGTAATGGTAATGTAATGCATTACTTTAAAGCCCCTGTCACACAAGGCTATATATGTTCACAAAGAGTTGGCATGGAGTTGTTAAATTTCTTGGATCATCATGGAATATCAGGAAAATTCAATGAAATTTTCAAAAAATAAAGATGTCACAGCATCTTGATGGTGTCCAAGGCATTTCTACGGATCTCATGCAATGTGGTACTATGTTCCTGGTGAGTTCTAACTGACTAGCTGCACTCCCACTGAGTGCTCATGACATGCTAGGAGTTGTCACTTCTCCTTCACTGTGTTCACAATGCACTGACTGTTGGAGATATTACTGTGCTGTTACAGTGACCCTATAGCATTCCTGCTGCATTTATATCAGAATGCAGAGACACCTGCAGTGGAACGCAGAGACACCTGCAGTCATGCATGCTCAAAGTGTGCACTGTAGCATGAAATTCTACCAGTAGGTGACCCAACCACATCACTTGGAGATCCCACCGAGTTCTATCAGTTCTTGCAATGCTGTAGGAGACTTGATCTGAGGACGCAGCCCTGGTGTGACAGGGGTTTAAGAAAATAAATTGCTGGTAATGGCAATTTAATGCCCAAATTCTAGAAGAAATGGTAATGTAATGCATTACCATGTAATTTGCCCAAAGCCTGATTCTATTGTTATGAGTCTTTACGCATGAATTTTATTATGAAAATTGAGTTAATATCCATTTTGTAGTTATTGTCTTATTACAAAGTAGACTTCAAATTCAAACTTTAAATTTAATTAATAAGTTTATTGTGTGAGCTTGTTACATTTCAAAATGCTCATCATATTGCTTTAAATGTTTCAGATAAACCACACAATCCCATGATTAACTCTGGAGCCATCATTGTCAGTTCTCTTTTGAAGCCAGAGTTGTCTCTCCCTGATAGATTTGATTGGGTAATGTATTTGTAGGGTATACATGTTTTCACAGGTTGAACCACATGAATCCCTTCTTTTTAGATTCTCCAAAACAATAGAATTTGTTTTGATGACATTCACTTGAAAAACTGCCTTCCGCATGCTAAAAAATTACTTTTGTAGAAGATGTACTTGAATGATGTGTAAAGCTGGGCAATATTAGGAGACATAAGAATTTGGTGTCACAATTTCTTTGCAGTCGATTCTTGTGGTCTTGAAGTGCAAATAACCTTCAACACCTCTAAAATTGTGAATGTAAAATTGCGAAAAAAAAAAAAAAAAAGTTGCAATACTTAACTTTTTGAACTGTAAAGAACTTTTTAATGTAATGTACTTTATTTTAATTTTCTTTAAATTTTTAATTCATGGTCGATCAAATTAGTTGTTTTGAAAGAGAGAAAACCTTTTTAATGCTGATCTTTTCCTTATAGATATCAAAGATGATGTCCAAAATGACAGGGGGAGAATATCTATCCTTCAACAATGCAGTGTAAGTTAATTTAGCTGTATACATATACATAAACAAAGTACTTACATAGATACAAAATTACTTTCATGTCCATGTACCTTTTAATTACAAGGGTAAAAGCCTGGGAAATGTCCAATTTGCTAGTATATTACATTTTTTCACATGCAGGAAACTGATTTTAAGGATTTTCCCCAAGTAATGCAAAATGATTTTGTTCAAGTCATGACCAGGGCCTACAATAATGTAATTATGGAATTACTGTCTAATTTTTTGAATTATGATGTGATCAATCGAGTGGCTTGCGTGATAATTTGCATAAACACCAAAGGCGTTTATGCATAAAATTATCACGCAAGCCAATCGATTGATCATCGTCATGAATCCAAAAAATCTGACAGATATTCCTTATATTTACATGCTCCTGATTCTGCAAATTCCCGTGCTAATAGCCCCGCTTCTGTCTCTATTTGTCCCGCCCCGCACATGATTTTTTTTAACTGCGCCTATCAATGAACCAGTAGATTTATGTAGAAATAAAGTATTTTTAGAATTTGTAATTTTATCTCGGACAAAGACATTGGAAATGTAAATATTTAGGCTTAAATGAGGGTTCAAGTTTTACACACTAGGAATATTTCAGAAAAATTTTAAAAAGCTTACTTGTCTAGAAAAGCAGGATTTTGATTAGTCAAAATAATATGCAAACGTCCTTGTGTAGTGCAGATTCAAACTTGTTCAAGTCTTTACACAAGAGGGAGGATGGGGCCACAAAAGGGGTTCAAATTACTGGTATGCATTGGAATATGAGGAAAAAATTCTTGAAAACTTTCTTTAATCTGAGAGCAGTGTGATCATTCAAGTTGATAACAAGCATTCAGATGTAGTGCAGAATAATTTTGTATGTAGGAAATACAGGAGATGTTATTTTAAAAAATCTCCCTGAAACAATAGTACCAAAATTACCATCTTTATATCAAATATCTTTATCAAGTGTAATGTTAGAGTGTTGCCTAGTAGGTCAAGGGAAAAAGGGATAGCAGGATTCAGGGTTTTGAATAAGAATACATTTGTATGTACTTCTTGAGGAAAACAACAGGACCACAAATGTTGTTTTGCATTAATGATTGACACTGATGATTGCACCTATGCAAGCATCAATAAATATGTATAATAGTAATTTTTCAGGATATGACTGATAAATGAACAAAATTTCTCACTGCTGGCTCTTTATAAGATTTCAAATATATATATTTCCATTTCTATTTGTTTTCTCTGTAATAACTCTTTGAAAAGTAGGAGAGTTGATTTCTTGATCATTCTAACGGAATGCAAATTTTGCTAAGCGAAAGTTCAGTAGCTAAGAAGGCATAATATGCATGTAATTCTCGTGCGGCTGTCTTTGTGTCTAACTCTAAGGAGGCCTAATATGCATGTAATTCTCATGCGGCTGTCTTTGTGTTTGACGTCAGTGGGCGGGGACTATTGAAATTGACATGTGAGGACTTGTGTAATTTAAATCTATTAGTCTACATTTTTAAAGTCTAATTTTACAATTTTATTTCACAATGAAATGGAAATATAAGGAATCACTGTCTAGTTAGTAGAGTATGCCAGGGACATCAACGATAGTTGGAAACGTGGGATAATTTATGCATAATGGGCTTTGCCCGTTATGCAAATTATCCCATGTTTCCAACTATCTTTGATGCCCTGGCATACTCTACTAACTAGACAGTGATTCCTTAAGTCTATTGGTTAAGAAGAGAAAGTGTTTTTTATTGATTGGAAGTTCTCAATGGAATAATATCACATGTACATGATATTTTGTGTTTTATATCTTTCTTCACTTTTATTTTTTTTACAGATTTTTATCAGAACGAGAAACTGCTGACAGAAATTTTGCCCTTGCTTACTATATGAGAGAAAACAAGGTACTTATGGTGATGGAAAATAATATAACTATAAATCTTAAGTACAGAAGTGGTGTGAAAAGAGATCCCTTTAGAATTGACTTTGGAAGACTGGTCTTAATATCAAGGAGTAAAAAGTTTTCAGTTATTGGTTTTACTCCTTGCTCTCATTAGTATTCTGATTTAAAGAAAAAAAAACTTGTGTGTCAGTTTGTGCTTTTCTTTCACAGAGTCTCTGAATTACTTTAAAATAAGAGTATATTTTCCCTTGATGTATAAGATTTTGTTCTTTATTTTGGCAGTGCTTCCCAGAAGGGACAAAACTACATGAAGTAATGGATTTCTATTTCCAAGTAAGGATTTAAGTAGGAGAAGCAATTAATGAATGTTGTGAATTATTGTCATAACTGTCCAAAACATTTCTTATTTTACCTGCACATAATGCTTCAGTCACTTACCCAGGTAATAAGTTTTGGTTGTACTATAAATAACATTTTACTTGCATGAACTTTATTTTTGCATAATTATGCAAGACAGTCTGCTTGCAAAAATTTATACTTGCATATATTTTTATTTAGTTGTAGATTACATGGAATACAACAATATCTAGAATTAGTGAAAATATTGCCTCTGCACTTACAAATACCAAATACTTATATCAAAGAAATAATGTCACAAAAATTTGGTGAACTACAGTATTCAGAAAGATGTGTAATTAGATAAAAACAAAAAAAGTAAAACTTCTCCACTGTATTTGTGTTTTGAAGCTGTGTTCCATAGAAGTGACCTGTGAATCGGCCTCGGTCATTGCTTCCACTCTGGCCAATGGTGGCATCTGTCCGATGACGGGGGAGAGGGTCTTCAGTTCTGCTGCGGTCAGGAACACATTGTCACTCATGCACTCTTGTGGAATGTATGATTACTCTGGGGAGTTTGCCTTCAGGGTAGGTCTCGCAGCAATTCTCTGCATTTTTGCAATGATATTTAAATTAAAAAGATGATTTTTTTCTTTCCTTATGAAATAAATGGAGGAAATGTATGTCTGGAATCCCATATAAGACCCTTTTTGATGGGGACTGTTAGTACAAATGTATATAGATGTGCACTTTTTGGAGGTCCTTCTAAAGAACTCTACAACACCAATCTAGAATATATTTTTGAATGCACTTGATTTATTCTTTTACTTACCTTCTTATCATCTCCGTGGTCCGGAGGATGTATGCGGCCATATTCATTCTTTAATAAACCATTTATTTTTTCATTTGAAAATTTTCTACAGGTTGGACTTCCAGCAAAATCTGGTGTATCTGGGACAGTTCTACTTGTGGTACCAAACGTAATGGGAATCTGTTTGTGGTCACCACCTCTTGACAAGTGGGGAAATAGTTGCAGGGGCATCCAGTTCTGTCAGGTAGGGTATGGGATGTCATAGGGAGGCCTGGGGGGGGGGGGGGATTCAGTGGTATTAAACAGGGGTTAGAAGACTGGAAAAGATATTGCCTTACATTGCAGCATTTTCTTTCTGGTCACAATTTATGAAGATTGACTGAAATATCTTGTTAATTTTGTTTAAAGTTTATGTGACAGACATATTATATATTTGATAATGTAGAAGAATTAATTTATAATTAAAATTGTTTGGCCTCTCTGTATTTACAGCAACATGTATACCTAGTATTAAAATCAATGTGTGAATTATTAGAAAATATGTCAGATTTTGAATCAATGGGTGATTTTTAAGAGTTGATTACCATTTACACTTTTTTTCAGGAACTCGTAAACGTGTACAACTTTCATAACTATGACAATCTGAAGCACACAGAAAAAAAGATGGATCCAACTCGCCACAGAATGGATTCTATTTCACAGGATGTTGTAAATATATTGTTTGGGGCTTTCAATGGAGATGTATCAGCACTGAGGAGGTACAAACTGACATTTTAGCCAGGAAAGTCTTCTTAATTGCTTCAGAGCAAGCTCTGTTATTTCGTCCTTATTATAAATATTTTTTTAATTCAACATATTTTTAAAAATATCGGTAAATTACACAAATTGAAGTTTTTCAGTTTTAGTAGTTACGTATCTTGTATATAAGCTTAGTTCATCAGCACCTAGGCTTATGACTTGCTTGTTTCAAAACGATCACATTCATTTTCTGTATAATTCTCTGTAAAAGTTCTGTGTTCTAAGATAAAAAAAAAAATGAGATCTTTACAATTTTCCTCATAGATACTACTTACTGGGGTTAGACATGAATACTGCTGATTATGATGGTAGAACAGCGATACATGTAGCGGCAGCCGAGGGACAGGAAGCAGCTGTCCGCTTCCTGTTGGAGAAATGTGGTGTCATGGTTAATGTCAAAGACAGGTAACTCCCCTCCCCCTCCAAAAAAAAAATAGTGCAGCTGGTAATCTGACACATTAATATTCCTAATTATAGCTGGTAATATATGTCACATTTACATTTCTAATAGCTAGTAGTGTGTCACTAATTTTAATAAAAGATCTTGCAGTGAAATGCATAAATTCTTGAAAAATCCTTCTCTCCCCCTGTGTATTTAGCAGACAAATTAAGTGTATAGATATGATAAGCAAGAGGGAATCTTCCAAAATTGTGAAATTTGTGGCCCCTTGATCGGGGTTCAAGGTCATCCTGACAAGTTCAAGGTCACTGGCAAAAAAAGTGTAAAATTCATGTTAGATCCATAATATATTTGAAAAATGCTTGATGTCCATATTTCACTCAACCGTTACTTATGTCCAGAGCATGTCATTTTACTTAACCAAGGAAATTTTGGCAAGTTCAAGGTCACATTTAAAAAAAAATTGTGTTTGGGCATTTTTTTTTAAAATATTGATGCGGGGAGTATAACATTGTGAACCTGCTCACAGTACCTCTAGTTAATATAAAATAATGATTTTCTGTTATTAGTCATAAAAACTAAATTTTTATACGGGGAGACTTCTGCAAAAATAAGATTCTTGTATTAAAAATAAAACTTTTTTTCAATTGCACAATATGAGTTATTTCCCTTTGACAGATGGGGTTTCACACCACTGGATGAGGCCATTAGATTTGAACATCCAAACATTGCTAAGCTGCTCTCTAGCTACATGGAGAGGATTGATCATCCGGAGTCAGATTAAATTGGATCAGCTGGAATCAAATGAAAGAGATGTTTAGCATCATTACATTTGTAAAAGGAATCTAGCTGAACTACCATTGAGAAATGGAACTCCATATCATATAATGAAAATAGAACTCCAGATCATAAAATGAAACCAGGATCCAAGAACCCTTGCAGATTCAGAATTATATCAGGTCATTACTGTAGTCCACACTCTTGCCTGAGGTGTATTGCCGAGAGAGGTGTGTTTGTGATATACTGAAGCTGTAGAATACTCAACTGCAATATTGCAATACTGGTATATTTCACTTTGTAGCAGCAATATCAGTACAGTATTACAAAAAATAAACTTTCCTAATCAAACTGTATTGTTACAGTTTCTGTATGATATTCCTTGTGACAGAGGAGAAACTCATTTTATGTACATGAATAGTGTTGCATAGAAATTCCTTTCTTTTCTTTCTTTAAAAAAGTGACATAGTTTTAGATCAGTAATTGTTGCTTTCACAGATATACCTGTTTTCTCAAAGGATTTTAATTTATGTATATTCTATAGTCAAGTCTCTGATATTATAGAGGATAATTTTGTGAATTCATTTCATTCCCTTTTACTTGTTTGACTTCTGTTTGTTTTGTCTTGGTTTTTCAACAGATGTGTTTGTGAATGATTCGTTGGTAGCATTATCAAAAAAAAATTTGTTAAAACTGACCATGAATAATTATTTCACACGGAACAACATAGTGTGTGTAAATTTATCATTGTTGTGGTAATACCCACTTATTGGTTTTCTGTGAGATTTTTGTAACGGATTTCTGAAAGTATAATTACATACTACTTGTACTATACAGTGCATGTTTTTAGAAAATTCCTTCCTTGTTCATACTTGACTTTTATTACAGTAATCAGTTCTCCAAGTGTTCAATAGACATTAAATTAAAACAAACTTTTGATGTCATTTCTATTTAATTTCTAAAATTTTGATTTGTGATTGAGTAGAGAAAAGTGTTTACTTAATGTCATCCTGCATGTTGTAAAGTAATTGAGTATTAAGAAAAAGTACCAAATCCCCCCCCCCCCTTTTTTTTTTTTTGAAGAAGAATTAGTACAATGTTGTTTATTTATAATTACAGTGTTGCTCACTATAAAAAATGTGGAAGTTGTTATTGAACAGAGCTTTACACTTTTACTGTAGAATTACAAATTATAGATATTTTGAGATTTTTTTCTTACACTTTTTTTCATTGTACACATTTTTTTTTTTTTTTAATTGTGCTTTTGTTCATGCACTTCAGTTATTTACTTAATATTGTATTACATTAGCATTTTGAATTTTTAATAAAAAAAAGTAAACCTTTTAAAATGACACTTACTTGATGCATGGTTTTAATCTTCTGAATTGAAATATAATTTCCAGGAAAAGAAAAGATAATGGTTATAAATAGAAACAGATTTTTATAAGGAATCTTTGAGTAACTGTTCCTTGATTCAGTCTAGGTCTTGCAACGAGTTGTCTCTCCTGGTATCTATCTCAAAGCGATTGACAATCTGTCTACGAGTGTAAATGTTTTCTTTCTATATTCAGTGGGTGCTCCAGCTGTTTGTTTTTTTTTTTTATCCTCATTGCATTAAGCTATGTTGGCACAATACATGTACAAAAACTTTTACATAGCGACATAAAGGTTTTTGTTTGTTTGTTTGTTTGTTTGTTTTTAAATCATTTCAAAAACTAGAACGACCGGTAGATTGTCCAGTTTTAATAAAGCAAACTTTTTTCATGCTATATAGATTCATGCTTATTCAATATTCATATCCTGGGCAGGAATGAGATCGTAAAAACCTCAATATCGAATATTTTTTTTTAATCGCGGAAAAAGTACAACCCTACAAATTATCAAATTTGATTTAGTCATGTTAGTGGTTGTAAGAAAGTTCTTTCATTTGTTCATTGATTATAATACCCAATACTGTACTATCACTGCTACTTTAAAGAAATGCTTGTGTGTACATGTAAGATATCTTATATTTTAATGATAGTTTATAAGTTTAATGTCAAAACCACCTGGCCATATTTTTAAACGTTATTCGTTTGCAGAAGAAGATGGGTGAACATGCCGAGCGAAAAGCCTATAGTATGACAAACATGAAGGTGAAAAATTCTCAATTATATCAAAATTTTCCTTGATATTTCATCTAACATTAAAATATACTTTATGTAAAATCTGTACAATTTGCAAAAATCCGACAAAGATTAAAATTATTTGCTTATGAAATATCATACACACACTAAAGAGGGCAAAAAGAGTCATTTTCTCATACAATAACACTATCTTTCGATATGAGTGGGTCTTCGCTCCTTTTTTTTTGAAAGTTAATCCTCGAAGATTGCATAAAAATATACATTTTTAGCTCACCTCGACGAAGTCGAGATGAGCTTATGCTATACCCCCGGCGTCGGCGTCGGCGTCGGTGTCGGCGTCGGCGTTAGCGTCGGCGTCCCAGGTTAAAGTTTTAGGAGCAAGTCCCATTCCCAAGTAACTATAAGCCCTACCTTGACCAAACTTGCATGGATGATGCATCTAGGGATGGACACTACCACACTTGCTTCGGATGCTGGATCTGACCTAGATTTTCCGGATGAGTGACCAGGTTAAAGTTTTAGGAGCAGGTCCATTCCCAAGTAACTATAAGCCCTACCTTGACCAAACTTGCATGGATGATGCATCTAGGGATGGACACTACCACACTTGCTTCAGATGCTGGATCTGACCTAGATTTTCCAGATGAGTGACCAGGGTAAAGTTTTAGGAGCAGGTCCATTCCCAAGTAACTATAAGCCCTACCTTGACCAAACTTGCATGGATGATGCATCTAGGGATGGACACTACCACACTTGCTTCGGATGCTGGATCTGACCTAGATTTTCCGGATGAGTGACCAGGTTAAAGTTTTAGGAGCAGGTCCATTCCCAAGTAACTATAAGCCCTACCTGGACCAAACTTGCATGGATGATGCATCTAGGGATGGACACTACCACACTTGCTTCGGATGCTGGATCTGACCTAGATTTTCCGGATGAGTGACCAGGTTAAAGTTTAAGGAGCAGGTCCATTCCCAAGTAACTATAAGCCCTACCTGGACCAAACTTGCATGAATGATGCATCTAGGGATGGACACTACCACACTTGCTTCGGATGCTGGATCTGACCTAGATTTTCCGGATGAGTGACCAGGTTAAAGTTTTAGGAGCAGGTCCATTCCCAAGTAACTATAAGCCCTACCTGGACTAAACTTGCATGGATGATGCATCTAGGGATGGACATGGCCACACTAACTTCGGATGCTGGATCTGAACTAGATTTTCCGGATGAGTGACCAGGTTAAAGTTTAAGGAGCAGGTCCATTCCCAAGTAACTATAAGCCCTACCTTGACCAAACTTGCATGGATGATGCATCTAGGGATGGACACTACCACACTTGCTTCGGATGCTGGATCTGACCTAGATTTTCCAGATGAGTGACCAGGTTAAAGTTTTAGGAGCAGGTCCATTCCCAAGTAACTATAAGCCCTACCCGGACCAAACTTGCATGGATGATGCATCCAGGGACGGACACTACCACACTTGCTTCGGATGCTGGATCTGACCTAGATTTTCCACATGAGTGAAGTTTAGCCATATTTTAACCAAATTAGCATGGATGATGTATCTAGGGATGGACACTTCCAGACTTGCCTTGGATTCTGAATCTGATGTACAATTTTTCCAGATGAGTGACCAGGGTAATTTTTTGGAGTAGCTATATAATATTATGGCATGTTATGATTAAACTTGCATAGATGGTGCATCTAAGGATGAAAACTTCCAGACTTGCTTTGGATGTTGGAAGTGACCAAAATTTTCTTGATTACTAAACAGGTCAAAAGTTTTTTGAGCAGGTCTATAATTAAATCAAACTTGCATGGCCATTGATCTTGGGATGTACCCTAACTAGAAAAAAAATATGATGTGAAATTTGCCTTACATGTAGATAACATTCGTCGAGGTGAGCTTCGTAATCTTTGATTACCTATGTTTTGGTTACCAAAAATATGGAGCAAAGACCCACTATACCTTAAAAATATACTTTTATGACATAACATTCGCATCTTTTCGAGAAATACTTGAAGTCCATTACCAGGTAAGTCAAGGGTCATATCACAAACATGATTCATCAGGACTTGTGTAGTCTAGTGGTAAGCGTGCTAGTCTTGAAAGAAAATGATACTCAGGATTTTTATTGCTAGGGTTCGAACCCCAAGAATACCATATTATTTTTTAATAAAAGAATAAATTTTTGCTGAGAAAATTTTCCTCGGAAAAGTTTTGTTTAATTTATCATAATTTCATTAATTTCAATGAGAACTTTACTCTAAATACTAAATTCACAAACTGAACATGATTTTTATATATCTGAAGCTATAGGCTTTCTGCGCGCTATGTTCGCCCATCTCCTTTGTTACCAATCATTTTATATAGATCCACCTTTAGTGCGTGATATGCTTCTGAGGTTCAGACGTCAATCTGGTACAATGTACATCTATTTACATCATTTCCTGACTCTTTCGACATTAGCTGCCGATACAGATGCTTTAAAACCAACACATTCCCGCGATTAGTATAATCATTATGGGTAATCCTACCGGAATCCATCATCTGTGGCTCATGTGGGATGAGCAGACGTATTAGAGAAGGTATAATTATCTCACCTTGCACTAAATACAAATGTCATAAAAAATTAAAGCTTTAAGAAATTAAATGCACTTTCTAATTAGCAAGAAATGAAAATTGTAAGGATTAAACAATCTTTATTCTTTTTTTTTTTATCCATTGAATACACGGCAGAAGATAATTTGAAAGAAATGTTCGCCCACTTTGAAATAACACAAAGTTTTCGGATTTTTTACGTTCTTGGCATTTTGGCAACATATATTTATGAATGAAAGACGGGTAAAAAAAATCTTCTATCAAAATATTTCAAGTAACCATTGTCAAAAATTCGTCAATTTGAATGGGATTTGTGGATGAAACCATTTAAAAAAGTATTGTCCACAAAAGAATAGAAATGTAATTGTTTTTTTTTAACGCCCCCGGTATGTTTGTATACAAATTAGATATATTTCTATGGCCTCCTCTGGCTGCGTGGGCAATTATAGACACTGGATATGATTAAAACAAATTTTAATTAAAATTGGCAGGTATACTCTGCTTAATACTTGCTGGTTTGAATTGACCCAAGCCGTAATGTCTAAGGGTGAATGTCAAACATTTCAAATCTTTTGTCCAACTTCAAAACTAAACTGACGCTTCATCGCAGATGGACTGATTAAATTTTTTTGTTTGACACATATTTATCCACCCGGTAAACATCAGATATATTTTATCTATTACCTTTAAATAGGTAATGTTTATTTTGCAAAGGACACTCGAGAGGTGGCACTTTTGGGATTTTCCATGTACATGTAGTAGTTTTTAAAAGATTTGGTCCTATTACAGTTAAGACTCGTCCGGCTAATTGTTATTCTAAATCCCATATCCGATTATCACGAGTAAAAAATATTTGTGTGAGATTTTGTTTTCCACTAGAAAATCTGCCGTGATCTTGAAAGGAATGTGTATATTGTTATGACAGTATTTTCAGCAGATTCACCAGTAACTGGAAATACGGCTTATCGATTGAAAGTCGGAGAAAATCAGGAAAACAGGTTGTTGAGTTACTGAAACCTTATCAGAAAGACGGTGAGTAGAAAATAACTGATATTTGTTTTTCGCTATCTGATTCTCTCTTATTCAGAACAAATAATGCAAATTCTCCAAGGTGTGCATCAGTAGAGTGAGTAGAATAATCCCAGATTCTTCCTGATTACTAATATGTCTGTGTTGCAGTGAACATGAGGGGTTTTTTTCTTTCTTTTTGAGAAAACCACATGTACCTCCGCCTCAATGTACAGTGTACTTGATTTAATTTAACGAGAATATAAATGTAATGTAAAGAATACGAGCCGTGTATTATTATCAAAAATAAAAAAAAAATTACGAAATTTTATTTATCATTTTTTAATAAACGTATTGTACATTGTAAGGTAGCATATCTTTACATGTAACAATAAACACAATTGTGAATAAATAAGCCTTGTTTACACCTGGGAGAATTAACGACACACGCAGGATAGACTCGTGTTAAGAAATTCTCCAGCCAGAAGTAGGCCTTTTATTTAAAGTTTTTATTTCATTTTACAAATTGTCCTAGCTATTTTAAACCCCAGTTCACTGAAAATAGCAAGTTGTAATTGAGTTCACTGTTGTGCACTGTAGTTAAGTAATCAAGTTCAATTAACTGGTTAAAAAAAAAGGTTTTGATGTAATTTTCCCGTTTTCGCAATAATTATGAATTTTCTAGAATACGAGTAATTATATTTTTGTATGATCACTTTCATACATATTAACAAATTCCAGAAATGACATATAGTTTCTGACCTCCAAAGTGAGGACCTGTTGAGAAAACTAAACCCACCGAAAATTTACCACAGCGTGTGGCTACTTCTATTGCTAAAACAGATACTTCCCCCGTGGTTACATACCATCTAATAACCTTTGTTCATTTTATTATGTCGTGTATAAGGGAAGACCACGATCTTTTGTGCTCGATTATCTAAGGAATCGGAAATTTACGTAATATTCTGTAATCCGTCGCCGGGTAGAGCCGATGTTGACATTTCATTTGTATGCTCGGCTACCCATTAGAAATTAACAGATACTTAAACTAAACCAGAAAAAAAACTAATAATGAAACGATGGGAATATGATTAATTTTGTGGCTTGACACTATACATTCACAGAATTTTGATCTTGACAAATTTCGGATTCTGTCATTTTCAAAACTGTTGCATCACTGAGATGTAGCAGAGGAAATCAATACGGAAATTGATTAGATTTGCCAGCTATATAATCAAACATTAAAACTGGGACGATTATAGGTCAATAATCCATGCTGCAATTTCTGTGTTTCAGATATTCAGTTATTTCTGTGACATTCGGCAAGCACCAGAGGCGACCAGATCTAATTACGTTAATTGAGTTTTGTGTGGAAATAACAACATATGATGGTTAATGCTGGATTGCAGAGAACGGAAGAACCTTGATGGTATTCCAGAAAAGCAGAGGGAGAGGGTCGTTGTCAGATGAGGGATGATTAGCGATATTGTGTGTGTGTTGCTTATCATTAACATAATGTAAAAGAGAAGAGAGGTGCTTCGCTGTCTGCTCGCCTGCTTTGTACTGATGTCAGAGAATGTAACCCTCCTCTGAACACAGACCAAGTTCTCTTGTGTTATATTGGTGTAAAATTTGAGTACTTGTTCATTTTGAGATTTATTCGATAAAAATTATTTTTCGTGAAACGTGGAAGTGATCAGTTACAAACCCGGATATAAGTCTGGTATTTTGATCCTGAAGGGATAGTTACAGAAATTACATGACGTTTTGATATAAATACAATCTCAGGATGAGTGATTTCGATGATTTTGATGATAAGGATATATTTTCGGACACGTTCGATTTGTTGGAAGACATCAAAGCCGCAGGATATGATCTGAAGAAATCGAAATTCTTTAACACTCCGATCGAGAAGATATTCGAGTCTCCATTTTTTACAAGAAACCGAAATCGGACTCGAGGAGATTCCTCAACATCAAGATTTCCAACGTTTTCGTCAAAGTCGTCAAAAAAGTCATCGTCGACGACAGAGTCTTCTGAGACGGATTCTGGTGACGAGATTTTCCATTCAAAATCCTTCAAAAGGTCGGATTCGACTTATTCTACTTCTAGTCATGACACGACAAGTTCCGGGGAGACGATGTCTGACGCTTCGTCCACTCGGAGTAATCCTAGAAAAGTGTCCATCACACGACAGATTCCAGTGCAGCATTACGTCACGTCAAATAAAAACTTTCGACCTGGGCTATCTAAGAACGAATCTGAGAAAAATGAAAAACGTCCGATGTCTCAGGAACTTCCAGTGCAACACTTTGTCACGTCAAATAAAAACTCTCAACACGAGGTATCTAAAAAGTTAGAACAAGATTCTGAGAAAAGTGAGCGACATTCAATGCCACACGAACATCATTCCCGATTAGAAAACGAGGCAAATGATAGGAGACATCAATCGATGTCTCCAAAACCAGTTTCAGTTTCACAAAGGCAGGACAGTTCGAGTTCACAGTGTTTTCGAACTAAATCCATAGATTTACTGAACAAATCTGAAGTTAACTCTAGTCATAGAGACAGGAGCAAATCGAACACGCCTGAATTATGTAATATTAGTCGATACGGACAGTCCAAAAGTCTTCCGGATGTATTAAAAAATGATAGAATGTCACTGCCCTCAAATGTTCCGAAGGTGGGTTGCGAGAAAGGGGAGCAACCTACTTGGGACGAAAGGCAGGGGCGAATAGAAGGTGCCTTAAAATGGCTGAGATCGGAATTGGTAGGTATCTTATTCTCTTATTTTAAATGGATATCTAATTATGTACGTAAAGAACGATATATGGTATTTCAACAAAAATAATCTAAATTACGATGAATTTTTTTTCAATATGAAACAAATCACATATGACATAGGAACGAATTTACGAATATAATGTTGTTTTGAAAAATTTATATAAATGGGTCGATTCTTTTTAACCTAAATCGTATTTGGAATATATCTCATTTGTCAAATTTTCAATCGTAGCACAATCTGGTAGCAGGTACATATTCAATTTCGGTTGCGTTTTGCATGCAAAGTGTCATAATACCATTTGAGGCTCGCCTTTCAATGACGTGACGATTTGATAGAATTTTAAAAAATGCTATTCATAATAAACAGATAAACGTTTATGTATTGTTAAGTGTTAGGAAAACACATGGAAGAAAACGACCCCGCTTACGGAGGTTTATTATAGCAAGTCGTTAAAATTTGAGAAAGTATTTAATCATTTCTGTATCTTTGACGTGGACAGGTGTGTCCTAGTTGAGGAACCCCGTATCAAGCCATCACTTGCAGGTACATTCGCCCTTTTCATTCAAAATGTCGATAGCACGCGTATAATAGATAAGGTATCATTCAATTTCTTCATTTTATTACATGACTATCTATGTCAGAAGAATCTATATATAAAACTAAAAATGGGTTTTTATGACTTGGCGAGTTGTCGGATTCGTCCTCAGTTCGCTGAACGTCGCCAGTTTAGGGGTGTGTATCACTCTGAAAGAGATAGGGAGTTGAACCCGTGCCAATCTGATCGTGTCAAAGATTCTACACACATTGTAAGGAAGGATGTTCCCTGCCACTTTTCCCCACTCTAAAAAAAAAAAAAAATCCAACGTCCCTTCCTTTGCATTTAAATTAACTTAATTTCTCTTCCATTGTTCGAAAAAGAGTTAAAATGATGCAACACAATAAACAAAGGGTAATAGTATGACACTTGCGTGCTGTAAGGGCGATCGTTATTATAAGAGAATTTGGCACCAAGACCCATTTTCACAGATGGATGGGCAAAGAGGTAGTTAACTTGCAAGATTGTATTTTCTAAAGATGAGACGCATAAAAAAACACCTCTTCAAATCACAAAAATTTGGTAAACGATGCAAATTAGGGCAGATGTTGCACATAGCCAAATTTTTATTGCCAAAAACTGTGTAATTTGAATTATTCATGACATTTTCAAATGATTTTCTTGTCATTTAAAATGAATTGCACAAATATAACACGCTGTGATGAAAACCTAAATTTGCACCCGACTAAATTTAGACCATTATTAGATTGCACTTTAGATTGTTCTTACTGTATATGTTGTAAAATCAATTTCCGATCCCTTTCACATAAATTTCTATTCTATATATTTCTTTCCATATCTTCTAAAAATGACAAATAAATTGCCTAGAACAGATTTATATTGTGTTTTTAAGGGACCTGTAATTAATACAATTTTTCAATTTTACGGTAGGGTTTGTTGAGGGCTCAGGATAAGGTGCTCCTGTCTCAGTTGAAGAGGTGCCAGGACACGATAGAGGTGATAAAGAAACAGAGGTCTGAGGAGATGGAGGAGGGCGAGGAGGAGGAGGAGGGGCACTGGGAGGACTGGGAAATAGCAGGTAATTATATAGGATCATAAAGTACTGGGTAATTATAGGACTGTAAAAGACTGGGTAATTATAGGACTACACAAGGCAGAGAAATTATAGTCTCTGTGTAATTATTGGACTACAAAACCCAGGGTGACAATGACAATGAATTTATTCTCATAAACTGACATTAAGTACAGTGTAGAGACAGATTACAAATATAGTTAAACATATGTGCATGCGTGAAACAGAAAAAGTACAAAGTCAAAAAACTAACAATGACCTAACCAGGAGAGCCAACTCTCTCACAGATAATTTTTATAAATTTACACAGTTTTATCAATTTAACTGTAGTTACAGGACTACAAAACCCCAGGCTGGGTAATTATTGCGCTGCAATAGTAATTTATAGGAATATAAAAGAACAGGTGGTTATCAAAGCAAACCCTGATACTACACATAATTATAAGAACCTTGCTGAATCTGAGAACAAGAAAATTCCTTGTTTCCAAATCAAGGATAAGAATCTTCTTGGGGGTAAAATAAAAAGAAGTTGATCAAAAACCCTTGCATATCATGTACTTGTATATCAAAAACAAGAGAGACAGTTTCCTGTAATATATTCTTTCCATTTTATATATTGCCTGGATGTTAAAAACCATAAATTGCAATATACCATGAGGGCAGAAAATTGAGCATTCCTTCATAGTCACAATAGAGATTTCTCATAAAGAGATCTTAATATGATATCTGATACACTGCCAGAGAATACCTGTGTTATTAAGAAATGGTTTACGTTTCCATTTTTCTGGCACAGTGTGTAATGAAGTATGGCAGTACACTTCTATTATTCTGCTACTAAGCCACTTCCGAGGCTGATACTCCTGTTGATAATAAGCCATATGTTATGTCATTTTGCAGCACTTCACATCGTACATTCCCATAAACCCATAATTCAGAAGCGAATTTTGCACTGCTTGAATTGAAATTTTGGATTGCTCACAGCTGACATGATTGAATGCCTATCATATTTTTTTCCCAAAATTTCTTTGCACTCAATCCTGTCATTTTAGTTTAGGCTTTTACCAATGAATATTTTTGAATATAGACTCATTATACTTTAAGATCCCAACTTGGAGATATGTCTAATTTGACCAAAATGGAAAGTAAAAGTTTAAGTGTAATAAATAATTATTTACAAACAATCTGATATTCTTTACAAAATAATAAATCAGGCCCAAAAATTAAAGTTAAAAAAAATAAGACTGCAGAATATCATCAAAGAATAGAACCTAATTTAAAACATTTTATGGTAAATCATAGAGTTCTCCATAATTTAAGCAAAATTTGCATTGTACTAATTTGAATGGACTTCAAATATCTTTTTTCCTTTACTTTCCAGAATTTGACAGAAGATGTAAAGAAGGGGAGATCATTGATGATATTTCTCCATCATTCACCAGAAAGACAATTGATATTCCCCCCAATGTGGCTGAGGTCACATCATGATGTCAGCGTGTTATGTAACACTACAAGGAAGTCTCAACTATGCTGCTACAGCAAAATATTGTGTTCATCTAAGACATGGCAAAAAAATTCAATTAGCCTCATATATCTAAAGAATTCAACTGATGCAGCTTGTTAAGCCCTTCAAGTGCATAACAGACAATAATGTTTTAGCTTTTGGACGCAGTATCACTCTGCAATGAGCTAAGCAGAGGAGCTCTCACCCATCATATCACACTTCAAAGAAATGTCTGTGAAAAAAATGTGAGATTTGTTCGATGGTAATTCAATGAGAGAAGCATTTGATGCATGTTTTTCAAGTCAAAAAGCATGGAAATCCATAATCTTCTATAAATAATTCATATGAAGTGATGTTTTCTAGGATTATAAGTGAAGACGGTGCAAAGCTTAAGTGTTTTCCATTACCAGATGAGAGAACTCTTTTACACAAGTGAAGACACCACTCCACTAGTGAAAGTAATACACTCCTCCAATGCAAATTTAATATCATGAGCAAGTTGAAGAGACAAATTCAGCATATAATAGCTTCAAACCTGGAGCATGCATTTTTTTTGTGGTATTATGCCATGATAACTTTCAGTGCCAAAATTGTAAAAAAAAAATTATTTTTTTTTAAAAAGAAGGAAAAGAAACATTACAAATGTATTGTAATGCTCAAGAATTTCTATAACTTCAAATCTCACTTGAGCCACCTTTTATAAAAGCATATCATAGGTTGATATTTATAAGGACTCTGGATTCAGCATTCTTCTCATATAATATAAAAATTTAACTTCATGTGTATAGAAGTCATTTAAGCAGAGTATCAAAAGTCTAATTTTCAGGACAATGCCAAAGAAATTTATACTCAGGACTTCATCTGAAGTACACCTATTTGATACTTGTCATATTTTTTTTTTATACATTTGTCATTCAATCCATAATGAAATTAAAAAAATATATATGTTTTTTAAAAATAGCTTTTGCATTGTTTCAATATACTGCTATATCAGTTGCAGCACATACTCAGTTTATTTCTGTCCTTGAAGAACGTCAATGTAACAGGTGTTTTGTTGTTGAAAATGGAATGTTTTCATCTTTTTTGTAAAAACATTAAAATACTGAAAAAAATTAAACAACAATTTTCTTGATTTCTTGTTGTCTTTTTGCTTTAATAATCAATATGCTGTCCATTTATTATGAGAATATTGACACTTATTGCTTTTTATATCAATACAGATTCCCCTTAGGGACAAATTGATTTTTCCTGCTCATTTAAGCCTTTTTTTTTTAAATTGCAAAATGTACACAGAGACAATAAAACAGTGTTCCATAATTCATAGGGCAAATATAAATGTTCATTAGAACATAGCTCTTTATTGATCTTACCTCAGCAACAAACAAAAAGAGAAAAAAAATTTCAATATATCTAAAAAAAACATTATTATGGTAACTCACTGCTAAAGTGTCGATGCATTTTTTGAAATACAGATCTTCAAAAACTACTACACTGGTGTGTTTAGAATGGGCCCCTCCATAAACAGAAATCCATAATCATGCACCACAATTATATTTACATCCTTCCAAAAATTTACAGGTTGGTACCTCCTTTCAATGGCTCCAATTCAGGACAACACAAAATGGTTTCCAGGAAGAAAAGTTAATTTAAAATTGAATTTAGTTCTGTGTCATCTCCTACATAAACATGTCATCATATCCTGGGGGTGGCATGTGGTCAGGATCTGGACTGAAAGACAAAAATTTAGAAATATGTGAATATCTTCCACATTTTATACATGTACATGTTAATCAATATCATATACATTTATTACAAAAGAAAAATCAGCACAATTGTAACAATATGACAGGGTTGTCCATACGAACTGAAATAGCAGGGTACTTTAAGGAAGTAGAAGAGGAACTAGGGTTCCTCCCCTAACGGGGTTGAGGGGGAATATTGATGATGATAAATAAAAACTCCTCGTATCAATATAACACATATAATAATTGTATATAATAATATAATATCAATATACATGTATTGAAAAGAAAGAACTGCACATTTGAACAATATGATACATGATAATGAATAAAAACTCCTTTGTATGGTTTGAAGTGCACGGTGCAGAAGACCCCATAACATTACCCAGTATCATATGCAAGCCTTATAAGAAACATGAACATCAACTCAAGATCTAGTATTAATGACACTTTCTCTTTTATTGGTCTGTCATGCTGTCATATGATTTGTAATCATCTTATAAGAAGATTATATAAATATTCTTACCCTGGTCCTGTTCCTGGTGGTCCAAAGGGATCAAATCTGGCACCTGGTGGTACAGCTCCCCTGATCAATAAAATAGGTCATGAATAAGTAGATCAAAATTATAACAATCTTTTTGTATACTGCAGATACCTTGCAATAAATCACTTCAAAAATTCTATTATAACAGAAAAATAAAGGAGAAAAATTATTAGTTGGACTGGGAACTAAACTTAGGACTCCTGCATTACTATTCAGGTGCTCTGAGTACTGAGCTATCAAGGCCAATATCTTATCCACAGTTTATACAGCCCAAACCACTACATCATACATGTAGTACTAATAAATACTGGTACAGTAACAATATGGTAATTATATCCTAAGTTTAAAATTTTCACCATACATGATTTCAACTTGCTTCAAATTCACCTAAAGCTGTTTTTTGCTAGAAAGTTGAAAATCTTGTCAATATATGAAAAGTTGCTCATAAAAGATTAGGATAAATGGGGTGACAACATCCCAGCAATTAGTATTATTTAGGTTTTTTCAAATCACATCTACAGTGTAATTTGAATATGTGAATGTAACAATTCCCACAGAAAAGTAATGTATAGCTTCCCTTACAAAGAAAGACCTACAGTCCTACAGTATACATTTATCATTATAACCAATATAAAAATATATATAAATAAAATAAAAACAAAGAAGCTTTATTTGAAATAGCTGATTGAAAATTTGATGTTTTAATGGGGTGAAATATTGTGACCACTCACGGAGGGAGCCTCCTAGGTAATCCTGCACTGGGATCAGGTCGCATTCCTGGTATGGCGCCCGATCTCATGGGGTCAAAAACCATTCCTCCTCCTCTTCCTGCAGCAAATGGGTCAAGGTCACCCCTTCCAATTGAGAAAGGGTCATCTGGTTCATTCCTTTACAAATACCAAGAAAATCTCACTTTTATCTCATTTACACAGCACAAATTTACATGGGTACAGTTACTAAAATAAAATTCACCACCAAAACAAACCACTGGCAAAGTGCAGTTGCTTTAAGAGTATTTATTAAATGAGCATTTAAAATCAGATGTAAATAAATCAGGAAAGAGTGAAATTCAACATTTTTTTCACCTGACATTTCACTTATTTTTCAAGCTACTCTTACAAAGAAAGACAACTCTGCATAAGGATACATACCAACCACCAGGTGCTCTCTGTGGAGGTCTTCTGGGAGGAACTCTGAGTGGGTCATCATCCTCTAACCTTGACCTTTGAGTCCTTGACCTTTCCTGACTTGTGGAGGGTTGACTACTACTTGGAGGTTTTAGTATTGGATCCACAACAGTGGATTTAAATAGGGAACAGAGTTCATCCAGCTGTTTGTATGCTCTGAAGAACAAAAAGAGAATAAGTATTTGCTGAAATACATTGTTTTATACTTGTAAATGTTACAATAAATTCTTTACTTTTTTTAACAATTTGTTTTTAACCATGTGTGCATCTAAAAGTGATGCTCTATAAGTAGTCTCTGGCAGAAATCATCAAATTAATCCAATTTCTTTAACTACCAGCCAGTACCAAACAAATTTAAAATCATGTAAATGATCAGATATGCTATACCTGATAGATATGGGAATATCATCGCATAATGTAGATTTTAATACAAAGTATTATATAATTTTATTGAAATTTATCAAACCTATAGAGAAACAATAAAGCTCAATGTATGATGGCTGTGACAATACATGTAACAGTTACCGGTACTTCTCATGGATCCTCAATAATATATGTACCTGGTCGATATATAAATAGGGCGAGACCAGTACCTCAGAGACAAAAGTATCAACCTATCTTCCAAAAATTATGATAAAATTTATCATTTTCCTCAGATAGAGATTTGAGTTATTCCATATATACCCATCATAAGATTCCACACTTCCAGTTGTGTACTCTGATGTCCTGACATTTAAACTCTCTACAACGTCTGTCCCAGCTTTCTGTGAACAGTTAAAATACATCCAATTAATTTTTCTTTATGAATTTAGGGTTAAATTAAAGAATTATGTGCAATAATACTTATATCCTGGTGTATTGTGGTTCACTGACAAAAAATATTGTATTGAGATTTTTTTTATAGTACCCATGCACTAGTAAAATACTTCTAAGAGGCTCTGAGTCAGTATTTCTAATTAAGAATAAAATATAAAGTTTTGATGTCAGAAACATTTGCAATCCTGCCAAACAGCAAGGCAAAAGCTATTGTATGGGTGCATTTTGGAGCATAACTGTAATTAAGTCAACAATAACTTTTTCAATGCTCCAATAATCAAAGATTTGGGGGTGGGGTGTAGTTTTTGGTCTGTCTATCCCTCTCTCTGTTTGTCTGTAAGAATACAATGAATGCATGTGTACATTTACCTTCATAGTTAATTGTAGATACATGTACCTGTATTGTTTATTCTAAAATCCCCCCTCCCCACTTAAGGAAATTTCAGTTCATTGCAATAGAAAAACAAGAGGCCCAGGGGCGACATCGCTCACCTGAGCACTGTGGCTACGAAAAAAGCAAAAATCAGTTTTAGTATTGAAAAGCTTAAATGCATGCATAGATGGTCCCAACCTACCACTAAAAGGGAGGGGGGGGGGGGGTTATGAATTGAACAAAATTGAATCTATACTAATTAAGGATGCTTGCATATTTTTTTGACTGACACCTTTTTTTCCTACAAGTTTGAACTTTCATTGTGGCCCCACCCTACCCCCAGGGGGTCATAATTTGAAGAAACTTGAATCTACACTATCTGAGGATGCTTCCATATAAATACAACCAATCATGGCTTTGCTGTTCTTGAGAAGAAGATTTTTGAAGATTTTTCCTATATATTCCTATGTAAAACTTTGATCGTCCACTATGGCCCCACCCTACCCCCGGGGGTCATGATTTGAACAAACTTGAATCTACACCATCTGAAGATGCTTCCGTATAAATATGACCAATCATAGCTTTGCTGTTCTTGAAAAGAAGATTTTTGAAGATTTTTCCTATATACTCCTATGTAAAAATTTGATCGTCCATTGTGGCCCCACCCTACCCCTGGGGGTCATGATTTGAACAAACTTGAATCTACACCACCTGTAGATGCTTCCTTGTAAATATGACCAAGCATGGCTTTGCTGTTCTTGAGAAGAAGAATTTTTAAGATTTTTCCTATATATTCGTATGTTAAACTTTGATCGTCCACTGTGGCTCCACCCTTCCCCCAGGGGTCATGATTTGAACATACTTGAATCTACACCACATGAGGATGCTTTCACATAAATATGACCACTCATTGCTTTGCTGTTCTTGAGAAGAAGATTTTTAAAGATTTTTCCTATATATTCGTATGTTAAACTTTGATCGTCCACTGTGGCTCCACCCTTCCCCCAGGGGTCATGATTTGAACAAATTTTAATCTACACTACCTGACAATGATTCCACGTGAGTTTCATCTTTCCTTGCCCATTGGTTCTTGAGAAGAAGATTTTTCAATGATGACATTAATTTTTCTCTATTACGTAATTATCTCCCCTTGGAGGAAGGCATGGACCTTCATTTGAACGTACTTGAATCCCCTTTATCCAAGAATACTCTGTGTCAAGTTTGGCTGAAATTGGCCCAGTAGTTCTGGAGAAGAAGATGAAATTGTGAAAAGTTTACAACAACAGACAACGGACAAATTTTGATCAGAAAAGCTCACTTGAGCCTTCGGCTCAGGTGAGCTAAAAAGGCTGGTATCATGAAGATTCCATCCGCATGGTAAAGAAAAAAGATTTTTAGATGATGAACAGTAAAGCCATGTAATTGTTTGAGAACAGTGGCACCATCCATAATTTGTTCAAGTAGGTAAGGGTTTAGCACTTATAAAGACAATTACGATGGAAAACTTCAAGAAAAGAATATTTATCATGCACACATGCTGACAGAATATTAAAGACTGATTTTACTAAGGATTTAATTGAATAGTTATTTATCATTTCTAGTGTAAGAGTAATTTATCTTTATTTTGACTATTTTGTGGAATGGAAATATATAAATTATCTTTCCTTTCAGATGATACTTTGAAATTTTTTTATTTATTCATCTGATTTGTCCCTAAAGAATTGGATATTCCACCCAATGAAAAAAATTACTGTAAAGTGTAAACCAATCATTATTTAATTGTGACAACTTCTAATCTTGATTTGTCAGTTTGAAATCTATAAGTGACTATTACTGGTAAAGTTCAAGACTGAGGAAACATTCTTCACAAATACAGTGAATACAGTATTTTCTACAGTAAAATATTCTCCAAGTTGATTGATACATGCATGTACCATGAAATGGACCAAGAAGTCCTCATCAATCCGAATAACTTTCAGGATGTACACTGCATCTTTCTCATTTTTTGATGTGTAACGCATGGCATAAAAGTCTGGGGTGGAATTCCAGCCAGCAGGCAAACTCTCTGACGCTTTCTCCGTGGCATTACTTGACTTCTGTAATAAAAATTTACAATGACATGGCCAACTTCTGAAACAAGAACAAAACAAAACAGAAATGTAGAGTGCTGCTCCCTAGAATACCTTAAAAAATCATTTTAAATTTGCTGCTTCCTGTCATATTTTGAAAAGACAGTCCAAATTTAATAGCATTAGCATGCACAGTGAGCTCTATAGAATGCACATGCATGAATAAAATAAGGAAATTCAAGTTAAATCAATATATCTGCAATACTGTCTCTAAATTTATAACAAGATTATGTAAAAAGAAAAAAATTATTAACTTTATCTGATAGTAAGCACAGTGAGCTACACAAAGCTCTGCTTGCACTGTGAGCTCTGAAAGCAACAACAGCCCTGGGCAATGAAAAAATTTGGACTGTGCACACTGATCAAAATGAAATGTTTTTTCAAAGTTAATTCGGTACTCAAAATTCTTTGTAAATTGCATATGGCTGCACAAACTACTTCTCAGTACATGTATAACCAATCAGAGTCCAAAATAAACCAGACACTCACCTTGCTTTAATGGAAACTGCAGATTGAAACAAGATTAATTAATTTCTTATTTTAAAAATTTGCACTTTGTAGGCCCTAGACTATTATAAAAATGCAACTAACATACAAATGATATGACATCACAGTCTAGACTGAGTGCTTCAGAACTTTAATCTTCCAAATTTCTCATAACATTAGAAGAGAACAGGTGGATCTACAATATCTAAGTTGAACATGATTGTATTTTAAGGTATTTTATTGATCCAGTAATCAATACACAATTGTGCTTGCCCCAATGGTTGTACCAACAAGCATAGTATAATGATACTCTCTTAATAATACAAATAAATAATAGCAAGCGCAGCGAGTGGCACAACACTGCAAGCTCTTAAGGCTATGCCTGCATGGGTGAAGAGAAAAACTGTACTGTGCACATTGAAATCCAAACGATTTTTCTTTCACAGAACCTTGAGACCCACAATGAAACAAGAATGCATCTCCCTGCTAACTATGTTTTTGCAGTAACAACAATAGTTCATGAATAATTAACTCATTGATTTAACTTTTAATGGATATTGCAGAGAAATAGTAGATTAAATGTTTTTTGTTGAACAATATAGATGTTCCAAATGTCTCGTACAGTTTGAAGAGGCATGATGATGTTTTCTAAGTTAAAAGTGAATAGGTATCCAGTAATATACAACTGCGCTCACCCCAGCAGTCGCACTGTCAACATATTATGACTTAAATACTAAGAATACTGCATCTTTGAGAAAGCTTGGTATGTAAGTTATGATAAGTCATAGTCTACACATTTTCTATTCTATGTGCATGCCCCTTTTTAACATTCTGATGTAACCTGCTTATGAAGATGACACAATATAAATTACATAACTGTGCTCATGGGCACTTGTGTTAATGTAAATAGAGCCAACAACATACTCATATTTGCATTAACTTCCAGTGACTGTGACTGTGTGCTGGCTCCCAACTGTTACGTAGTGGAACATTTTATAACTAAAGATCCATTATACCATAGTTTTCCATTACTGAATATACTACATACTTATATCTTAGTTAGTACACGCTAACGAACATAGTACGAGCAAAGTTGGGAGAAATACTTGGAAATGTTCTGAAACTACGAAAGTGAAAGTAGACCATGAAAACGCAGTTATATTTATCTTTCTTAATCCGTGTTGATTTTACCTCTTCTCCATTTCCCAGACATTTAAAACCGTTCGATATTAACTCCCAATGAAAAACAGCAATCAAAGCATCCTGACTTGACTTGAGTTGACTTTTTATGCTGTTGAACAGAAGTTCAAGACCCGGAGAGGCCATTGTGAAAGTAGTCTCTAAACCAAGATGAAATCATTTAATACCTTTAAAATATGTAATGTCATTGATCAAAATTTTAAATAAATGTTTCAAAAATATCCATTTTAATCAAAATGGATAACTTAAATTGTTCATATAATTGACTCTTTCAAATTTGATTTTAGTTTAGAGATTAACAAGAACCAGAAAAATCATGGCGGCCCCCATGAAACACAACGCGAGTACACTGTGTAGAACATATTTGCTCTATTTTGCAAATCATCATGTTGATTTCAGGATTTCTGTATGTAAAATTGATATGCTTAAATACACGGATTTATATCCAAAGAGAAATTCTTTTTAGATATTCTTATTTAAAGTTAAATTAAAAAAGAAATAAAAATGCTTTAGTCTAGAGACATTTAGGCTTATGTCTCTGTTTAGTCTAATATGTTTACGTCTTACTTGTCTCTTCAACATTAATGCAGGAGCTAGTGGCCCTGGCTGAGATGTTTGGAATTGACTTGCCAACAGAGAGTTTGAAAGGACATGATAAGGAGGTAATTAATTGTACCATCACTCAACTAGTACATACATGTAGTTAGTAAATGAAAAGATCTTATGACATCATGCAACCTATGATGCCATTACGTCAGCATGGTCAAGTCATTGTAGAATAAATCTTCCACCTCTTAAAAATTAATATGTTTTACGGTGTGACCGTTGGGGCAAGCGCAGTTGTACCATCAAAAAGCTATAGCAGCTTACACTTGTAACGTTGATCCGCCTCTTCAAAATCAAACGTCAAACCGCACGAGACACAGTCTAGACTGTGACGTCACATGACGTCGGAATTAACGGAGACAGCCGAGCGTCTGGTTGAACGAGACTAAAGATCTTGTGCAATAATAAATAAAATACTATAGAGTAGATGCAGGGTTGGCAAAAAACTGGGAAATACTCGTATTTCCCAGGACGGTGGGAAATACTGGTAATTACCAGAAATTACTGGTATTTCCCGGGAAATACTGGGAAATAAGAAATAGGTGTATATTTCATTCATATTGACATGTAGTACACCTTATTGGCTAAGATATCTACCTGGTATCACTGTTCCCGATTTCAAAAATTCTGGTTTCCAAGTAATTCATTTTATATACATGTAATTGAACACAGTATATTCATATACCAATCATGAGTGCTTGAATCAGATGTAGTCTATAAAGGTCCATGAAATGAACACAAAGATCCCAACTGGGTTTTTATGTAACTAAAGAAGGATCTAAGAAAATTCTTAAATGTAGAGTATGGTATGAATATCAAATCTGAGAAGAAGCCTTTAGTTTTACTCAAGGTAATTATCTCTCAAAACAGGAGCACAAAACTGTCCAGAACAATTTGTTAAAACAACATGATTGTTTGTAATAACTACAGTGTTTATAGAAGGATGAAAACAAGTTTTTTTTTGTTGTTGTTCTTGGATTTATAATTAATAAACTTAATAATTTTACAAAACTGAAAAGAAACTTGAATTGAAAAACTTCAGTTTTGTACAGCCAGGAAAATGTTTCAGAATGCTTTTGGGTATGGGACCTGGAGTAGGTGATACATTCTGAATATGTTATATAGCAATTTGAGACATATTCCATATTATTCATCTTCTGTTTTTATGTTTATTTTATTTTTAAATTTTGTATAAGATTGAATGAATTAGAGAAATAAAAAAACTCTAATAACTTAGTATTTCCCAGTATTTCCCAATATTTCCCAGTTTAGAGAAAATTTGTAGTATTTCCCGGGACGGGAAATACCAGTATTTACCACTGGTAATTCCCACCACTGGTATTTCCCGGTCAACCCTGAGTAGATGTAAATATTTTTTTGTTTCTTTTAAGCCCTCTGCAAAGAAAGAAAAGTAAACGTATCTCTCGGTAATGAATAATTATCCTTGGTCTTTTGTATGTTTTGTAAGAATTTCGCATGGAACCCTGGTAGCCAAAGAATTCTGGGAATGTTGCACCAGAAAATTTGCCTGACGTATGTACAGATTTCATTCCGAATTTCCTCTGTTCTTACACGTTAGTCTATTGAGCTCGCTTTGCGAGCAGCGCTTCGCACTGCTCGCTGCACTCGCTATTAATAATGTGGTAGTGTAAGATACATGCAATCTACTAGCTTGGGCTAGTGTGTTAACCCTTAAGCTCAATAGGTAGAGCACTGGACTGACATGCCAGAGGGCCCTGGTTCAATCCCAAGTGGAGGCACATACATGTCTCTGTTACAATACAGTCAAACCTCATTATCTTGAACTAGATTGGACAAAAAAAACTTTTATCTGAGGATTCAAGATATTGAGGTTAAAATACAAAAGAAAAAGAGAAGTGGGGACTTCCAACTCACTTCGGCATATACTTGGTATTCAAGATATTGGTGTTTGAGATACAGAAGTTCAGAATCACCTATATATGACACTTGGTTTCTCATGTTACCAGACAGGGAGGAAATGTGACAGACCAGACAAGAATTAGAACCTGGGCCCCCTGAATCTCCAGTCAAGTGCTCTTCCAACTGAGCTATCTGGCAACCAGTGATCGAACCTGCCTGACCACCATATTCCTTCCTCTGTAAAGATCTTCATCCCTAAGACACCAACCCAGGCTCTATACTGGCAGATTTTTCACCTGTCACTTCGAGAACATGGTCAAGGCACCAAATGTAACAGGAAAGGAGAAAATGCAACGAATCAGATCAGATTCGAACCTGGGCCCCCTGAATCACTAGTCAGGTGCTCTACCAACTGAACTATCTGGCTGCCGGCTATCGAACCCTCTTGACTGCCATACTCAAATAACACCAGTCCTGAGAACTTGATTGATTCCCTGTTGTGTATTTTTTTTGTCTTGTTCAAAGAGGACTTTAAATTATACATGTCCAGGCCCCAAGACCATAAACTGAGAACAAACTTAAGTCAGTATTTAGATTTTGAATATATTGACTTAAATTCAACAAGCTTCTTTGAAAAGTCGCACATTTGTACAGGGGTTGAAATATACGGTAGCCCGACGCCCGGGGCTAGTCATTTTAAGACTCGGGCTAGCAAATTTTAATGTAACAATAGTCCGTCAGACTAGCAGAACAGAAAAAAAATTCTCATCAGTTTACTTTGGATTTTCTATGTAGACTCAGGTTTCTTTTGACTGAGAACTAGTTTAATTTGTTTCTGTCACCAGAGTGTTGAAACTTTAACTGGTTGTTTTCATTTTGCATAAAAAATTGTTGGGCTAATTAGTTTGAGGTTTGGGCTAGTAATTTTTTACTGATCAGTAGCCAATGGGCTAGTGGGATTTCCAGGAAAATTTCAACCCCTGTTTGTAAAATATTTAAATGTAATCACATAATCAAAATTTGATATTATTTTCTTGATTATTCCAAATTTGAAATTTTGATTAAGTCTGTTCTATGTTTATGGACTTGGGGCCAGATCTATAGAATATTATATTTTTTCATTTTTCTCTCTCAAGAAAACTTCACTTAAAACTCCCATTATTCACTTTGGAAACCTTTATTGACAACAGAAATTAAATCTGCATTCCTTTCTCACGTAGTCAAAGAATTAGGAACAGCTGTTTTTTCTGATGATTACCTCAAACTTGATTCCCTTTCATGGTTTGTTTATTTTCAGTGTCCATTTCTCAACCTCACTTTGACATCAGAAGTCCAGGCAAAACAATTAGCAAGTAGAAGTGTACTTATCAAGTAAGGTCATTTATTTATATTATTGAAACACTAAAAATGAAAAATAGAATATGCTAAAGAATATTTTTTTGTGTACATTATTTCAAAGTTCATTATTTTGACAGTTACCACTTCTGATTCATGTAGCCTTAGAAGATATTTTTAGAAAAGTAATGTTTGTTTCAGATCAGTTATAGAGTTGTGGGGCCATGGAAACACTCTTGAAGATTTGTTTCAAGATTTGAAAAAATCCTCAAATTTAATGGTAATTATTATTAATAATGTTTTTTTTTAAAGAATTTTTTATTATTATTTTTAAATCCAATATCATTCATTTGATTCATTTTTTGATTGATTTTTTTTTTCCAGGTGCCATATTTTTCTGAAAATTCTTCTTTGAAAGTTGTTGTTGATGGCTTCAATAGGTCACTTCCACAAAAATACAAAATACAGATCATCGAGGTCAGCTATGAGCATATTTATTTACAATAATTGTTGACTATTCATACTTGTACCTAAACATAGATATGTTATATGCATGCAATATTTGGGTAGATATCATAGGCATGGATTTATTTGTTCATAAATGATTGATTAAAAGTTGAAGACTTTGCATTTGTCAAAAACAGTAATCTCAACTATTCTGCTTATTTTGACTTAAATTCCCAGTTCCAAAGCAAATATTGATTTTGAATATCAAAGTAAGTTTTTTAATTTTTTTTTTTTTTTCATTTTCATTTTTCATTCTTTGAGTAACTAAATATTTTATACAAATTGAATGTGTCACACCTTAATAATCTTTATTTTCTTATAATCCATCCAATACTTGAAATCTATGCTTGACAGTATTTTTTCTAATGTAATATATCATATAGAAAGAAATGAATGAATTGCGTTTGTCTTGGACATTTAAGACTTTAAATGTAAGCCTTGAGGAGCACAAACCCTGGGCTCACAATCAATCACACCAAATCCTAGATCTGCCCTTATTAATTGTATTTTATGTGACGTTAACATACCGGGGGTATGAGTTTCTTGTGACATTCCAGAATACATTGTACAGTGCTGAGCTTGAATAAGTTTTCCACATTCTAAACAAGTCATTTGAACTTGCTCTAAATTTATTCATGTAATGAATGATAGTTACATGTACGAATGACAAGTCAACAATCGATTTAAATGAAAATGAATATTTTTTTTTTCAGTTTATAACACTGATATGTATATGAACCAATTTGATTTTATTTTCTTTTTCAGAAATTACTAACAGATGATGTTCTACCATTTAAAGGGAGAATAGATCTTAAGAACCCAGAACAAATCTATTATTATTTAGAAGACTTTGGGAGACAATCAAAAAATGCCACAGGAGACCCTCAACATGTGTACTTTGGTAGGTGGGTAAGTATTATTATTAGGGATGGGTATCGCCAAAACTTTTGTATCGTAATATATCATGATTTTTTTTCAAATGTATCACGATAAAATCATGATATTTTTTCACATTATTTTTACTTTGATTTTAAATGAATTTCCATGATTTTTCTAACAAATAAAGTGTGAAAATATAACTTCACTTTTTTTCATTTTTATTTTGGCCTATATACATTTATTAATAAAGCATGATTGGATGCTAGGATGCCGTTGCTTTACTATTTTACAACATTTTTACAGTTCCTGTAATAGTAGTTTAAGAGTTTGAACAAAAAAAATTACTTATTTTCGGAATTTATAATTACATACTGAATACTAATATTTAATCTCTGTATCACGATACTTATTGCACAATAAAAAAATCACAATATACCGGTATACTGATAAAATCGCATATCCCTAATTATACAAAACACCTTGTAAGTATTTGTACGTAAGCAAACTACAAATACATATATATATATGAATAACTATTTACATTCTTTTACAACTTGACCAAAACACCATCTAATGATTTGATTTAACCATTGATTTGTTGATGTGATACTTGAGTATACATGAAAATTAACAATCAGAAGGTTAAAGATATTAATTTTCTACTGTTCAAAGTTTATATCATGAATTTAAATAATGAAATTCATGTACATTTGGTAGAAAATTAAGCAAATTAAGACCAGCATTTTTATATTGTGAAGACTTCAGAAGTGTTGGAGCAATCTCGCACTAGAGGACTTAAGTAAAGCTTGGTGAGAGATTGGTGTCAGAGGTTTTCAAATTTTCAATTAGAGCATTATGTTTGCAAAGATATGAGTATTCACACACAGTAAAATACACATATTTCTATAATACTGGTACTCATTTCACATGAAGTATATGCCTTCAGTTTCTAAAGTATACTTTCGTTTTCTTAGTATAATGGTACATGTGAAGTACAGCTGTATGATTATGGCAGGTCAATACTGCCTCTACAAGCTTGTTCATTCAGTTGAACCAACCTGGAAGAATTATACATGTACATGTATAAAGCAAGAGTCATTCTTCTGTACAATGAAAAAGCACTTGTGAAAATATCAAAAAATCCAGTTCCACTTGTGAATTAAATTCCATATTCATCTACAAAACATTGAATATCTTCTATGTATTTCATATTTATGAACTCATAAGAAAAAAATTTACTCAATTTGAAGTAGAATGTTTTCACAGGAACATAACTATAATGTCATCACTCTTCATAAAATCTCATTTTTGAATTTCAAGGTTGCAGATGGAAACAGAAATGAAATTCAGAACCAGCTTGTAACCAAAAGATCTTTTATTGGTAAAAATTCCATATTTCATAGTTGTGTTCAGATTTTATGGACTTTAGAATAATTATTACATGTGTAGCAAACATTTTGATTAAATTAATGATACATGTTTAATGTTTAAATTAACAGATATACAGTTTATTTATTTTTTACTTTGTAAGGTGGTTATTGTGGAGTATATTGAACTAATGAATTTGCAGGAAATACTAGCATGGAAGCAAGCCTGTCACTCCTCATGGCCAACTTGTCAAAAGTCCAGAAAAATATGCTTGTGATAGATCCATTTGTTGGAACAGGTTTGGAAACAGTTCTCTCAATTAAGTAATACAATTCAAGGTTAATCTCAATTTGGGCAAATTTAAGAATCAAATTTTACAAACTTTATGTACACGTTCATCAAAATGTGATTTCAAGACAGTGAAATTTTAACTGCGTTTACAGGAGGTTTCAGTCATTTAAAAAATATATAGATAAATGTGCATACACATTTTACAGGTAGCATACTAGTACCATGTGCATACCATAAAGCTTATGTCATGGGAACAGATATCAATTACTTACTTCTACATGCTAAAGGTAGGTAGTATTCCTGTATGTATTTGCAATGAAAATAATTTTTTTAATTATACTGGACTTAAAGCTTTTGCAGTAAGAAAATCTTTCGAAAATTTAACTCTTGGTACAATCAAAATATTTCCTTCAATCATGCTGCTCATTCATGTATTAAGAGAGGACCAACTATGTCATGCATGTTACACATGTATATATCATTTTCCTAATTGAAGTTTAAAATACATATTTAAGAAATGAATTTAATTTTTGAAGATTGATGAGGACATGAACTACGATGCTTCACTACGGCATATTTGATGAAGTGCGTCAGCGCTTCATGATAAATATGCCAGTGTGAAGCGTTGTAGTTCATGTACCTCATCAATCTTCAAAAATTAAATTCATTTCTTATATTTACATTATTTTTCTGATGAGTCACCACAAATTACGCCATTCAACTGATATTTTTTAAGCAAAACAGTTTGCACTATAGTTTTGACGTCCAGTATGGTATTATGATGTAACAATGAAGATATTCATGCTCATCCATGGTAGTTCATGAGAAAATGAACTGTATTCTATTTGGCAAATAATCTTAAGGAAAAATATTTGGAAATTTAAATATATAAATTTGAATACTGTAAATCACTTTTTATTCGTGATAACTTTATTTTTGCATAATTAGGCAATACAGTGTGCTTGCAAAAATTTTATTCTCACTTATTTTAGCATTCCTTCAGATTATAAAGAGCTACAACCATAATTCATGAAAATTTTGTCTCGCTAATAAAGAGTCAATGATTATCTCGCGAAAAAAGGTGTTGCGAAAAATTAGTGATCTACAGTACATGTGCTTGAGTTTGAAGCTTAATTTGTACATTATTTGTATGTAACAGCTAAGCCGAGCAGGTCTAACCAGAAGGAGAGATCCCCCAATGAGAGTATCAGGAACAACCTGGCAGAGTATGGATTGGAATCTTATTACTGTGATATATTAGTTGCTGATGCTTCAAAACATGCCATGTGGAGGCATTCGGAGATATTTGATGCCATCATCACTGATCGTAGGCATACAAATATCTTCTCAAATTATTTCATTAATAGAATGTAAAATATAGCATATCAAGATAAACAGCTGATTTCTACATGACTTGTGTGTGTCTTTTTAGATAATTAATCATTGTAAAAAAAACATATTAACTTGTTAAAGGAGTAAAAATCATCATCATATTTATAATGGAAGTTTTTCACAAAATACAGAATTACCGATAAATGTCATTTTCATGTTACATGTATATTTTGTGTTCCTCTGACTAAAACTGTCAGACCATCTTGGTGATTAAGTCAACTTCATAAACCGTAAATCAGGAATTTAATCTCTAGTGGAGTTTTTAGTTGATCATTCCATAATTCCCATCAAATTTGCTTTTAACAGATGTATAATTAACAGTGTTAGACATCCATTTAAGTTAAAATAGAAAAAAAGGCAATAAATGAGTGTGTTTGAAATATCTTCCAGCTCCGTATGGGATTAGGGAAGGGGCAAAGAAAGTAGGGAGAGAAGACACTCAAGTCTCAGTGACATCAGACCAGTAAGAATTATGTACATTTACATATACAGTACCAACCAGACCCAACCTGACACAAAGCAGTCCCAGAGCAGTCCCGGGGACTGCTTTCTGGGACTGCTATAGCAGTCCCAGAGCGGTCCCAGCGGTCCCAGAAAGCAGTCCCAGTGGGCGGGGTTAATTAATTTAATGGGCGGAGCTTACTCAGAATGAGATTACCAATAAACAATGTAACTATATAAAAGGCAGTTGAAATTGATGAGCAATTCTTTCTGAGTAGTATCAACAAATATTTACAATTCTTACGTGACAGTCATTACTGAACTGTTAAGAAAATCACAGTACGCGTATAGAAACAAATTATAATTATTGAATGAAGAAGACGTTCACACCTATTAATAACATGAATATTTAAATACAATTATTTGGTATATTAATTTTTAACCGATATAAACCAATTTCTTTATTTTTTGTGATTGATATTGGTTTTCATATTTGTTTTTTTTTTATATAGAAAATTAAACTTGAATTGTTTATTTTATACCAGAATTAGCTTTAATTAAGGAATAACTGTCTAATTTTTTGGATTCATGATGTGATCAATCGAGTGGCTTGCGTGATAATTTGCATAAACGCCGAAGGCGTTTATGCATAAAATTATCACGCAAGCCAATCGATTGATCATCGTCATGAATCCAAAAAATCTGACAGTTATTCCTTATATTTACATGCTCCTGATTCTGCAAATTCCCATGCTAATAGTCCCGCTTCTGTCTCTATTTGTCACGCCCCGCACGTGATTTTTTTTAACCGCGCCTATCGATGAACCAGTAGATTTATGTAGAAATAAAGTATTTTTACAATTTGTAATTTTATCTCGGACAAAGACATTGGAAATGTAAATATATAGATATCAATAATTATAGAGCAAGGCCGATTCCCATACTATACCCTGAATGCATTTTTCTTAAGTATTGGAGCTTTTGAAAAATTCTTTGTTAAACATTGCCGAGTATTATATTTCAGTCATGATTATTTTCAATGACTTCCCAATTTAATTATCTTTAGATAATCGGTTTTAAGTGTTTTATTATATAAATGTTCGAGTGTACATATGTAAATCACGCAAATGGAACCCTCAGATTATGTTCAAAATTAATTAATCCCGAAATAAATTTATACACAATTATTGAAACTAAGATTTTTTGAAGGACATAGATTGAAATTAGTGTCAATGTTGACCAGCGTGTTCAGTGATGTGTAACACTGATACCCAAATAACATGCATTGACTTTTTGCTAATTATGCCCAAAGGCGATTGAAACCTCAGGTGTTGACACCATTTTATACAATCCCATTGTATTAACCGGCCAGGTAAACACAAACAAAAGAAACAAGTCACAATTCCCGATATTTTCAAATGTTTATTTTTTAAATAAATGTACTCTTTTAATGACTTTTATAAATTAAAAACTAATTCATAAATAAATCCCCGAATAATTGTTCACATTGTTTATGTGACAGAAGAATGGTAGAATAATTTTATTTCATGGTCATTAAATAAATTATTAGGTTTTATTTAGGGTGGTAAAAAATAGCATGGAGTGCTCTTTTTTAAGCATGGTATTAGCTTTTTCAATTAAGAAAAAAATCCAGTACAGTACGTTCCTCTGAATACATGTATCTTACTGAAATGGCAAGTTTGTTTTTTGTTTGTTTTTTTTAAATAGTGCTAATGCAAACTTTGAGTACATATGTAATTTGACAGCATTAATTTATTAAATAGGCCTAGATAATTTTTTTTTCAAACACCTGTATTGAAGTTTAATTTAAGGGATAAAAATTATCCCCTGACTTCCCTTTTTAACTACTTTTATTTTCTTAAAATTAATTCTAGACTACAATTGTGTAAATTTACAGCCCTCTGAAGACATTTAGTACATGTAATTACATGTATAACTATCTCTATTTATTTAATTTTTGTAAGAAATTAATACATGTACTTGTTTTTTTTTTATATTTGCTTTTATCTTAAACACTTCTCTACAGAAAGTAAACAAAACAACAACAATGAGCTGCAAATTCAGAATACACAAGGGGCGGAGCTATCATGTCACTCAGAACCTTTTTCACGCATGAGTGAACAAAGCAGTCCCAGAAAACAGTCCCTGGGACTGCTGGGTCTGCTTTCTAGAGCAGTCCCAGAGCAGTCCCATAGCGGTCCCAGAGCAGTCCCACAGCGGTCCCAATGCAGTCCCGGGGACTGCTTTCTGGGACTGCTTTGGTGTCAGGTTGGGTCTGGTTGGTACTGTATCATATATAAAGCAAATCAGCTGTACCTTTAATCATGCTTACAGGTTTAGAAATTTATAAGAAAGTACATGTACTAATATACTTGTACACTTTGATTTATTATCATATTTGTCAATTGAAATTTTCTTTGTTTTCAGAAAGGTGGATCACATTCCACAGAAAGTTGACTACGGTTTGGCCAACATCTTTAATGACCTTTTGAACTTTGGTTACAAATTCCTGCAGCTTGGTGGCCGACTAACGTACTGGTTCCCTGTCAATAGAGTTGAGTAAGTATCAGTAGCTGAAACATAGCTATTCATTGCTTGCATGTTTGAATGATAGGATTGCACAAAGGAAGTACATGTACTTGTAGCTGTAAAAGAAAGTTGGGTAAGTTCTTGATTTGATGTAAATCTGTATTCTGAGAATTTTATTATTGAGAAGATAATTTATATCACTAAATATATAGAATTTTACCATTCAAACATAATTGCAAATACATGTAATGATATTGCACACATTTCAGTCCCCATTTGTGTCATATGGTAGTAAATAAAACCAATTTTTTTAAACTGAAGACACTGTGTTTCTGTGGAATTAAAGTCATATATGGTGTATTTTTGATAAGTTCAGACTAACTAAAATTAAAAAGATCTATTTGTTTTATTACTTTATATAAAGATATGACTTTCCTGTAAATTACCTTGCACAATTTTAATTAATCACGTTTCAAGGATATTAGAAATTTGAAACAATAACCAATTTATTTACCGGCTCCGCATTTAAATAAGAGATACAGATTAAGGTCTATGGAAACTTGAGGTTATTCAAGTTCAAAATGTTTATATACACTCAATTTCGTATTTTTATTTTTTGGTTCAGATACGCCATATATTGCTTTAAATGATGAAGTTTTGAAATGAGGAAAAATAAAAAAATATATACAATTGTAATTATTTAAAGAATATTCAAATATTATTTCTTCAGTTACGAAGAGGAAAACATTCCCCATCATCCCTGTATGAAGCTGATATCAAACTGTGAACAGGTGTTGAACAAAAGGATATCAAGACGACTGATCACCATGGAAAAGTATCAACCATATAGGGTCAGTACAGCACACATTTTCACACATTATAGAAAATACAGTTAAGCAACATTACAAGAGCTATTTTCTTTTTTTTTATGAAAATGGGAATAATTCATTTTTTTTAAAACTTGAATAGAAAATCGAGTTATTTCCCTTTCAATTTGTTAATAAAATTGCGTTCAGCATCACGAGTTAATACCTGAGAAACTAAATCTTAATTTTTCTTTTTTTTACCTATAGAATAAATATTTTATTTGCAGGATGACAAGTATTTAGCCAGTCAAACCAATGTGGACCACTACCTGAATGCTTCTTTCAGAGATATGTATTTCAGAGTGGGAGAAAATCCACAGAAATCTTCTAAATCTGACGAGAATTTACAAACCAATAATCAACCACCATAAATTCTCACCAAAATCATTAAATGAATGAAATTAAAGAAACTGTAGCTTCCTCAAAAGCTTGCAGTATCGTGAAATGGTGTCCAATACATGTTGGTTGCATCAGGAAAATACGGCCTTGCTCACACTGAACACAGATTCTTAAGGCTACAGCGAATTAATTGTTTGTTACATTCCTTGAAAGAAAACTATAGTACTTTGAAAAAATATCAACTTCAATAAACTGAGTGGCTTAAAAAGATATGTTGTTTAATTTATTTCTTTTCATATGGACTGTTTCTGTGAACAAATATGCTTTATTTGATAAGCAAAATGCTCAATATCATAAGAACTGGATTCTTTGCAAATAGCTTACAACTTTATAAAAGAAGTAAAACCAAAGACTGACAATGAAAGATTCCAACAAATCTTGTGAAATCACATAATCATTTAATACATGTATGTCCTTAGTAAACACAATAAAAGAACACAGAATATCTCCATTACTTCCATTCTTGGATCATTTTGTAGATGTGACAAGAAATAACAACAAAAAAATCCCAATATACATGTATGCATTTTTTTCCCCCAAAAATGTTAGAACAACAATTTTCTGATTCTCTGATTATAGGAATAAACCAGAAATGGCAATCAATTTTCTGTATAATGGTCAGAGAAAAATAAATTACACATATTCACATTATATTCAGAATTTCTTACCAAATACCAAGGTAAAAACATGCCAAAAAAGTCGACACATTGATAACAAGGTGAATTATCAATGGAATACTCTCCTTCACATGGGTGTATAAACAATTGGTCTTGGATATCAGACTCCCATCCCCCACAGACACATAAACCTGTACATACATATAATACATAATCATACATACATATATTACATAATAATTAACATTCGACAAGTTCTCATTTCTTTCAGAAGTTCTCATTTCTTTCAGAATTGCACAACAGAATGTGTTACATAGCTCAAAGTTTGCTTTTCCTTGCATTTTACTGAAACAGAGAACTGCCTGTAAACATATAAGTCAGCTGTTCTTGTAGTGTTTACTATGTAGTTCACAGCATAGTGATTTACTGTGTGGTGACAAGATTTGTTTCCAGATGAACACGTTAAGAGGTGCCTAAAAGTGCGTCGAGTGGTGTGTCCAGATCACAAAGTGAGGAATTGGGGAAATATTTGTTCAGTTAGATGTTTTCTCTGTGAGAGATTCCAACACTCGCTCTATAGACTCTAATACCCTGGTCTGATTTGTAAGGTCTTCTGGCTGGACAGTCTGAAAAGATACAAATATGCATCAATTAATTACAGGTACAAACTTGATAACAACATTAGTAATGTTAATTTTGGTCCTGTCACGTGCCAAATTACTTTCAAATTTCCTCAGATTATTATATAAATTAGGCAAAAAAAAAATGGGGGTTCTGGGATCAAAATATGACCGGTAGGTTTACACTGCAAGAGTTATCCTTTTTGTAATAGGAAGGGGAATACATGTAACTCAATTTTCTCTCTTTTTTTTCTCCCTACATGTAATAATTCATTTGAACATCAAGGAAATGGTTACTTGATATGTATACAAGTAAATATAATGTCTGTTTAAAGCATTACTATTTTTACATATACATTGTAGTAAACATACTTAAACACACTTCAGGATTATTCAAATTCTATATAAATACATGTGTATCCTTTATTCTGTATATCCAGTCATTTTTTTTACTGCACCCTGTAGGAAGAAGTCTCAGAATATCAGATGAGGTTTACAGCCCTATACTTACAGTGTATTTTTCCTTCAGTTGTTGGGCAGCCCATGCTGCATATTTAATATTACTCTGTTTGTCTTTCCTGTTTGCACTGGTTGCTAAGTTACAAGATGCCTACAAAAGAGACAAGATGTACATGTAGTTTCTCAGAAACAACTGTTTCTAAAAAATTTATTAGAACAGAAAAGAGTTACTGCATTTACCAGCAAAATTTATCTTGATGGGAATATTTGATGGGGAAAAAAATCTAAAAAATTTTCCCAAGAACAGAAAGGCACCTCCTGTTGAAAATACAATATCTATCTTAACACAAATATTTGTATGCAGTAAGAGTATTTATATAATCTAAATATAAATATACATAAGTAACTTACCAGGAAGCAGCCGTACAGGGATCGTACACTGTTGGGATTAAGTTTTATGGCCTGTGCAAAGTAGGTCCTGGCAACAGCCATACTGTCTGGGTCACCCATTGTGTATTTTATCTGTAAAATAATGGAAAGATTATCAGGATTATAGAGGTTCATGGACCATGAAGCTCACCTGTCTTAACTGTCAGCGAAAAAACATATCATGAAAAGTATAATTAATTGTGGTATCCATAAGGTTCAACAGTTTAGATTTTGATTTCTAAAAAAAAAATCTATGTAATAAAAAATGTGCAATATTCATAAGAAAAACAAAGTTGAAGTCTATATGCTTTTGATTAAATGTTCTCGGAAAGTATTTCAGTAGTGTATTTGTATATTTTGGGACCCTTACTATCCCCTTGGAATGGACCTTCTGGTCATGTTACAAACAAAATTCAATCCAAACTATCCTTTTAACTTGACAAAATACACATTTGTTCTGAAAAAAGTTATTGACATATTTTCTTTTTGATGTTACTGGAATGGAGGAAATTGCGTGCTTCTGGAGAAGAAAGAAGTCAAATATCTGTAAAGTTAAAACAAAAGGTTAACAATGGACAAGCTTTCTTGAAAGAGCTCAACTGAGTCTCAGGCTGAAAATTAACTGTGTTGTCCACCCCCCCCCCCTTTCCTCCTCAAGCAACAATGGGGCTTTAAATGAATCTACAGATTCAATTTGATTACTTAAACAGTATTTATAGAAAAATGGAAAGAAATCGGGAAAACAACATGGTAAACTTTGCATCATAAATTGAGAAATACCAACCTCTGCAAATTTTTGGTGATAAAGGTGATTATGGGGGTTAGACATGATCAATTCCTCCATACAGAATGCCGCCTTGGTGTAGTCTTGAACAGCTAAATATAGATCACACAGCTCCATCCACGCCTCAAAGTCTGTCATAAATCTGTAATTATCATTCAAAATGGTTCAAAGTGCCTACAGAGTATGTGAAAACTGTCCTCTTTTTTTTCACACTATATTTTTAATCCTTGATATTCTGAATTTGTTTATTTACATGGGTATCTATCTTCACAACTTTAATAACTTGAAAGCCAGGAGTTTATTTACATCTATGTTCTTCTGCAACAACAATTTTTAGCAAATGCATGTTTTCTGAATTTATCAGGCTGGTTGAAGAATTACATGTATAGTTTTCTAATCAAATATTGTCTATACATTGAATATCATTCAAATGATTGAATACCTCTGTAAGTTCCTGAAAAGATTCTTACTAAGGGAAATACAATTTATATGTACATGTATCACTTACTGTTTGAGGTATTTGTTTAATTCATCAATTGCCTCTACCATTTTGTTTTGTGCTTTACATATAGCCACTTTCCTTTTCCTGGCAAACTGGATAAAATAAATGTTATCATAAAAATATATTCTTTACAACTGGTTCTCAAAAAAAAAATTCTCTGTTTACTGCAGACACAAGTCATAACAGAATAAGAGACAAAGCGTTTACCATATTTGTGGGGTCATCTTTGATTATATCATCATATAACTCCCCAGCCTTAATGAACCTGAAATTTTTTTTAACAAAAAGTATCATCCATCTCTTTACATTGTTTATGAACACATTTCATCCTAGGATGAGAATTTGTACCCAAGAAGAAAGATACATTTACCGGTAATATAAATTTCTGTTCATGCTTTACCTTTCCTCAGCTTCAAATTTCATTCCCAGCAATCTTTTCACTCTCATCGATTTGGGGAATTTGGCTTTAAGGAGTTCTATACAGGTCTGAAATAAAAAAAAATATTGAAACACTGAACTACTGTAGCAAATACATTTTTACTAGCACTATTGAAACTTCATGCTGTTTAGAAACAATGTACTTTTATTGCCTGTTCACTTGTGCTGCTGTAAGTGTATGAGTAACATTTCAGACAAATTCTACCTGAAAAATGCTCTTTCTTGTTGAGAGTATGTTGGATTGGAATGCAGTTTGAAGTCTGTCTTCATACTTAAGTTAAAAAGTGTTTTATTCTTCATGGTTCATTACCTCTGCGATGTCAGTTCTTTGACAGTCGAGTGCAGCAATACAGACTTGTTCATACACTGTCCACACTGAAAACATACAGTAAAACCTTAATAATATTGTAAATTCATTATTTCACCTGTCTTATATATATACATGTATACATACATTTGTCTATAAATGTCTCAACCTTGTCAGCTAATATATTTTGGGTTGGAGATGTTATAATTAGAGTAAAACACGCTTATATTGAAATGCCAGGGACGGACAATTTTGCTTCATTATAAAAGTAATTCATTATATCTTTAAGTTCACTGTATATTTCAAAGCCATGTGGAATGAAAATCACTTCACTGTAAGCGTCAATTCATTACATGTTCACTATAAGAGTGTTTTACTCTATGTCATACTGATCAAAATGGACTTGCATGTTGAGGCATTGAAAAATGATTTGCAGCATGATATTTCACATGAGGATATTTCAAGTTTCATCATTCATAAAAAAAAAATAAAATTATACAGCACAACATCTAAATATCTTGTCATATACAAATGTACAAGTGATGCAAAAATATTGTGTTGACAGTGGGCTGTTACATACACTCATCTCCAAGTTTGTTTCTTTCTGCCATTAGCACATCTTCCCAAAGTGAAACAACTGTTTGTCCATCTCTAATCTGGTCCTCTCTCATTCTCCGAAGATGGTTTCTTGCCTCTGTAAATTTATGTTTTCATGTATTCAGATTACAATTTTGATTGTACCATGACAATCTAAAAATGCATATTCTACACTAGAAAAACCTGTTGAATGAGTGTTGATAAATTAAACTTACGTTGAAGCTCATTCTGTACTTTGAATGTGCTAAATTCAAGAAAATTCACAAAATATAGCTATCTAAGGAGTATTACTTTCTTCTTCATCATAAAGAATGTTCTGGTGTAATAAAAGTGTGAGTGAGCAGCACAAAGTACCACCTGTGAAGCAAACTCTTTAGAGTAGACTAACATTTAAGAACAGAGGAAATTCAAACTGAAAGCTGTACATTCCTCAAGCAAATTTTTGTGTAAAAAATATTGGGACTTTAAAAGACACAAAAAATGTATCTACCTAAAATGGCTTTCATTGAGAACATTGCACTATTTAGACTCTGTTATGGAAGTGCAACTAACAAAAGACATGTACATAATAGTCTCGACTAAATCTTGTTCAGTTTGATCAATTTGAAGAGACAGATCAAAGTTAAAAGTGTAAGCTATGCAAGAGTTTTGATGATATCCAGTAATAAAAACAACTGCGTTCAACCCAACAGTTGCACTGTAGAAACATAATATTTATCTCAACTGTGCAAATTGTACACTCCTCATACTATATCATGCTTTATGGGTATCTGGAGATATTGTCCAATGGAGAGCCCAGACTCTAGAGAAATTGTAACTAAGTTTGAAAAACATAAAGTTTTGATTAAGATTTCTACTGAAAAAATATTTAAGCCATATGTAAACACACTCATAGCATCTGCAAATTACTGTGATTGTAAATGTGCTTACATTTCAATGAATTAAAGTCTAAAAACCTTTATCTTATATACCACTTTAGTTTAATTATGCTAATGTCATTATGTTACTTGGTCTGGTGTGGTGACAGTAGCCGTACAAAATCACAGAGTGAATATAACAAAAAAAAAACACATCTACAGATCAACACTTACACTATTAAATATATGGTTAAAAGGGTTTATTGTAGATATTTGCATACAATAGCATATACTAAGAACTTGAGTTAAATGTTTGAGCTGAAAAAGATTCTGTATACAACAAAAACTAAAATAATTTAGGAGTTTCACCTTCCCAAGATACGTGCCGCGCCATCTTGGATTGCCTGGTTCCCTGTCCCTCGCTGCTTGATGAGGCTAAATGGCGAAAACAACCCCCAAGAAGGACATTTTTCATATCTCTTTTTTCTTCTTTACTTTGTTTTAATTATTCCAAAATTACAAATATAAAAATAGATTTTTATAAACATTTGAAATATCGAGATACTATACGATAATTAAGTCAAATAAGAATAAGCTGTTTTAAAATAACATAAAATACCTAAAGTTTATCCCCCCGGTGGATGCCCAGGCCTTTAATATAGAAATACATTGAAATAAGATTTTTTTTAAATGTCAATTTATGCGATTTTTTTACTATCATCAGTATTTAGCCTGAGACAGACAATACACAAAATACATACGTACATCGATGAATGTTTAAACCATAATTTATTTGAAATGACAGGGACCTATATACTAATATATTAGTATATAGGTCCCTGGAAATGACAAGCAGAAAATACAGGCAAGTAGTACAAAAAAATCAAAAAGGATTCGGAAACAAGTTTGAAAACTTATACTAATCCGTTTCCTTATTATTATGATTAAGATGACAGACCCTTATTAGATACAAAACACGGTTTTAAGCTGCTGAATGATTGAATTTATACTAAAGTTTAATAATCTTATCTTATACCAAATCAATATAATTTCTTTTTGTGGGGGATATTTATTTCGGTTTCAGGATATAAATTAATCATACTACATACAATTAACAATTTTTTTAATTAAAGCGTCTCATATTTAACACTCTTGAAATGATATGCATTATCCAATGAGAAAAATGATCCGGACATTCGTACAATTTATCAATATTCAAAATCATAAGCATAAAATATTTCTTTTAGTTCAGATTCAATTTTAAATTTAAAAAAAAAAACAACACAAATCCCTATTTTAATATGGAATTTCCATTTTTATTATTATTATTTTTTTTAATATTTTATACATATCTCTAACATTTTCCTTTCTGCTTATATAATTTCTGCATTGATAATGCAGAAATTATGCATAAAAGCTATCTATGGCGTATCTGAGCTAAAAAAAAAAAAAAAATAAAAATACGAGATTGAATGTAGATGAACATGATATTTGTTATTTACGTTCAAATCAAAATTTTCACCGATTTTGAACTTGATTAACCCCACGTTTCCATAGTTAAATTGACTTAAAACTGTATCTGATATTTAAATTAATCATGTGCGGAGTCGGTAAATAAATCGGCTAATATCTATGAAACGGAATTGATTTAAATTGTGTAATTTACAGGAAAGTCCTATCTTTATAGAAAGAAATAAAACAAATAGGAAGATCTTTTTAATTTTAGTTAGTCAAAACTTATCAAAAATACGCCATATATGACTTTAAGATCACGCAATAGAGTGATTGAAAGCAAACGAAAAGGTATTCACAGAAAATGAAAAAGGCGGCATTTGCGCCAAAAATAAATTAATTATATAAACCATGCATTAAAGGATTGTTTTTACTGGAAAAAACCTTGAATCCGAAAAGGACATTAAAAAGAACACAAACTTTCAATTAAAGCTGTCCAAAATGTTGTAAATTATTGTTGTTAAAGTTATTAATGTTTGATGAAAAAAAGCATGATATTCCACATACTACAGCCAACTGCTTACTGCCAACTGCCACTGCTTATAAATGATATTGCCTATTTTATTGTCTTAATATCTTTAATACTCATGCTTGAATAAATCTGATAGCAAGAAAAGAACGTCGAACAATAGTATTGTTCTGTCTACTGAAACAAGTCAATTTGTTTTTTCACGTGCACAAATGTCCCAAAAATAAAATATGTAGAGTGTAATAATATTTTATTTCAGAAAAGATATCTCATCAAATAAAGCTTAATTATTATATTTCATGTTTTGATTTTATCACCTTTTAACGTTTTATTATTTTAAGTTCATTTCACTAAATTCCCATACAGAAGGTACAGTACATATGTATGCATGTAGAGTAGTAAATAAATTTACCTGTAATCGGTGAGTTAGTTTATCAAATGTGATTGCCATTTTGAATTTTTACTACGAATTTTCCAGGTTTGCAAATACTCCTGTTGGATTTTTAATTAACCTTTTTTTATGATTTTAATCCTTTTCAGCCCTGATGTCATAATTAAATATATAAACCGGACATATTGTTTCTGAACAACATTGGTTTTTCCATTTAGTAACTTCCTGTTCTTCAGTCATGCGCATTGGTCTGTTGTCATAGAAGCAACGAAACTGAGTTCGTACCCAAAACACTGCTGGTGGAATATCGCACTACACAGAAAAAATGATTCCTCCAAACGCATCATTGGTCAAATATGACAACCCAGTACTGGTCAGTCGGAATACAGATAAAAAGACACCGAGGGTAAGATTTTTAACAATCGGTTGTCAATGAGAGAAATGTCATTTATCGTCCAATAAAAAGTACGTTCTATTCTACAATTAACTACATCACAGCAATATGAACATTTGGTTGAATTAAACTCAATTGTAGAAAAATATTTTACAACACTATATTGTTATATTTATGATTTGCGTACTTGTATAGTGAAAAGGGGACTGCAATTCTAGTGTAATTTAATTATATATTTATCAAAGTACCATAATTTGAGTAAAATACAGAATGATATTAATGATGTATTTAAGTTATGTTAAAGTTAAATGTTTGACAACATACAGTAGAAACAAATTATGTAATATAAATGTGTGAATTTTAGGCAAGGGCTCTCAAAGTTAGCCCTGGACAACCACAAGCAGGAGGCCCAGTGCCAAATCCCCCAGGGAAACAGAAGATGTCATCTGTTGATGCTAAAGCAGCCCAGCAGACAGATGAAATTCTAAACTCAATTCTTCCTCCACGGTAAATAAAAAACATATATGCATATATTATGTTATAAATTTTGTACTACATAGTGATAAATATGATTTGAAATAGATGTTGCTTTTTACCATCATATTACATGTTGATGAATATAGAGCTTACCGTATATACTCGCCTATAAGTCGGTCTGCCTATAAATCGGTTGTATTTTTTAAGCTTACACTAAAGGGATTGACCCGCTATTATACCAATATTTTCATAACTCGCCTATAAGTCGGACAGGCGTTTTTGGACCAAAGTTTAACTCCCAAGAAACCGACTTATAGGCGAGTATATACGGTAAATTAATTATTCTTCATATAAAGGGACAGGTATTTTCCATATTGTGTGTTTAAGTCTTTGTCTCATATCGCAAATATTTCTTACAGGGAGTGGCAAGAATCAGGACAACTGTGGGTACAGCAAGTCTCTAGTACCCCAGCCACTCGTTTAGATGTCGTCAACTTGCAGGAGGAACTTGACAGGAGGTTACAACAGAGACAAGCCAGGGAAACAGGAATCTGTCCAGTCAGGCGTGAACTCTATTCCCAGTGCTTTGGTAAATAACTTACTGTAAAATAAATTTTAAAGAATTTTGTCAATGAATTAGCATTTTCATGATTAGGATTACAACAATAGTAATATCTTTTTTTCTAATGATATAATTAGAAAATTAACAGCATAACATTTACAGATCTATTCAGATACATTATTATATATACTGTAAGTTTGCATTACTACTCTTTTGTAGATGAACTTATCCGTCAAGTCACCATCAACTGTGCAGAGAGGGGTCTCTTGCTCCTCCGAGTCAGAGATGAAATCAGAATGACAATAGCAGCCTATCAGACCTTATATGAAAGCAGTGTAGCCTTTGGAATGAGGAAAGCCTTGTGGGCAGAACAAGGAAAAGCTGACATGGAGAAGAAGGTATTCATTGATCAAATATTGTAAATGTACTTTTTTCCATGGCATCATAATTCCCCGGAATCACAATGTCTGTTCAATCTCAAGGCATAAAATTATGCAGATTTCTTGGATTGTCATTATATGTCATTAATGCATTTAAGTATGCTGTGACAAATTTCAACAGAAAAATTATGACCATTTATATGACGTTAATTAGTCCCTAGCAGAAAAGGTTACATCTACAGTATGAAATTGCAGTTCTCTTACTCTCATTCAAGGGTTAACTTGTCATTAAAAAATCATTTTATTTTCCAATTGCAGATTTCAGATCTCGAACAGGAAAAGCGTGACTTAGAAAAGCAAGTTAATGAACTGAAGGGTAAATGTGAGCAAATTGAGAAACGTGCACAGGAGCAGAGAATGGTGGAGGAGAAGAAACACACTGAAGAAATGCAGTTTTTGAAGAGAACAAACCAACAGCTCAAGGTATGATCAGGGTTTTTTCACTAAAAAGGAGTGGGTTTTTTTTACTTCAACCATTTTTCTAATTTCTAGGTTTATTACATTTGAAAGTGGAGGAAAATAGATGAAATTGTTTAAGATGGAATGTGTATATTGTTAGAAGTTCTGGAAATAAATATCAGATCAGAATTGCAATTTATGTTTAATATCTAAAGGTGCAATAGCAGGCCTTTTGAATTACTTCTTTCCTTGTTGATTCAAATGCAGATGCATTATATGGTTTTTTTTTCTTTGTGTCAATTAAACTCTAGACACAAATGAGTATGATTATGGGGGAGGAAAATGAGGAGGTATAGAGTTGTAAGTTAAATTTTGCACAAAACTATGTTGTGGATTGCATGAAAAAAAAATTCTGACAATTGTTGATGATATTGGAAGAACAGAACCATCTTGCAATCTCAGAAAAAAGGTAGTCATACATTTTAAAATGTGTTTAGCTAGAAGAAATTGTGTTGTTCACAAGAAAAATAAATGATTCTATTGTTTATTAGGGTCACTAGTAGAATATTTGTGTAGCATCACAACAGCTGTGTAAATTTAAATGAAAGCTTAGTTTTTTACATGAATATTTTTACTACACAATTGCATGATATCACATATGTCTGTTTTTCAAGATTTGAAGTAATTTAGTCATTTGTAAATTATCACAATTTATTTGTCTTTATTATTGAATCCAAAGTACTTCTATATAGTAAAAGGTTAATGGAGACTAAGAGTTTCAAAACAGTAACAATTAATGCATGGAATCATGATTCAAACTTTGGAGGCATTATTAACTAATATAAAATTATAATTATGATGAAAAATTCACTCTTTTATCCAAATTAATGTGAGATTTCAGAAAAAAATCTTTCTAGATATCTTCAGTGTTGAACTTTCTTCAAAGTTAATTTCTTATGAAAAAAGTGTTGAAAAAAAATTTACATCTGTTTTTGTTTTTTAAGAATCATTCTTGGAGAATTTTAGACTGAAGGTATTTGTATATTTTAATCAATTGGTAACTTCTTTTTTTACAGACTCAGTTGGAAGGAATCATCGCTCCAAAGAAGTAATAGGATAATTGGAAAATTCAATGAAATTTCTGTTCCACATAAAAATTGAAAAATCGCATTTTCTAGCATTTCTATTTTATTGACCAATGTTGATGTAACATTTAAATATGAAAGACATAATTGATTCCAAAAAACGTTGAAAACTTTTGTAATCATAATGGATTATCATTGTTTATGATGTGAAAACAGGTTGTTTTGTGATAATGTATATACTGTATATATTACAAAGACATTATTGTAAAATCATAAATCTTTGTGACATTCCATGATGTCAGTGTTTACAAATATAAACACATGTATTTAAGGTAAAAGTTTCTTATTGTTTATGGAATAAACCTTTCTAAAGGGAAAAAAAATCGATACGTAATTGAAAGAAGCTGAAAAACTTTAATATATTTAAATACTATATTAACATAAAAATGTTGCCTTCCCTGGTTTTTATTCAACCTAAACAGTTTATCATGCATATATTATGGCTTTATTCTTGAAATTTACATCACATTGTGTATTAACTTAATTGCAGAGAATTTGAGTAAAATATATTTATTTCAATCTAAATTAAAATAAAATTTTCAATGAATATGATGATTTAGCCATCCTTGAAGCACAGGGGTTTGCTCCCGGCGTGTAATAATTATTTATTAAAAATCATATTTGGTAATACTAAAACAACACTTGTGTTGTTTTAGTATTACCGTATATGATTTTTTAATAAATAATTATAACACACCAGGAGCAAGCCCCTGTGCTTGAAGTATATAACATGTATATACATGTACTCCTCTTGTGCCGAAATCATTGACTGGAAAAAGAAGCAACGGTTTCAAATGTGCCGGGGGGGGGGGGGTGGGGGTCAACTTTACCACTAAATCTGACAAGCAAAAAAAAGGTAATTTACTGTCCAGATCATGGAATTTGCCAGTGCTCGTTCTTACAACATCAAAAAAATGGGGGGGGGGCAGTATCTTAAGAAAAATTTACTGTAGCAAAATACATGTACTATTCTCAGAAAAAAGTGAGGGGGCCCGCGTTCTACGGTCCTGCTTTTATTTTATGATTCAATTATTATAAGTGATACGAATTATATGAGCATACCATCTTTCGTGATTTGTTTACAATCTTTGAAGTCATTACCGAACACTGTGAGCGGAGCGGGATTAAAAAGTACCATAGCCAGTTGATTTCTTGAAATTTTATGTTTACCTGGAAGTCGGATGCAGGTGAACATAACTTTTCATAAATATAACTTTTCAGAACCAATTGTATCAATTTAATTGTTCTCGATCTATTTTTAGTCCAATATAAAAAAAATGTTATATTCACCTGGAAGGTCTTGTGCAGCTGAACATAGATTTTCATAGTTTATTGTATCAATTTGGAAATTCTCGATTAATTTTTAGTCAAATGTAGCAAAATATAAATGTTATGTTCACCAAGGTCTCGTGTAGGTGAACATAAGTTACATAACATAGTATGATTTCTACAATGTTGAATCACAGCCAATCAGAGAACTATAGAAATTATTAATCATATCCAATAGTATTTTTTATACATCGGTAAAGGGACAATTTCTAAAACTTAATTAAAAAGGAAAATGATACGATCCATTGTGTATATCAGATATCAGTATGTATAGTATTCATGATATGCTAGAACTTCGTGTATTCTGATATGTTTGCTTGTCTAAAAGAATCTTAGAGGGGGTGGAATAGGTTACCCTACAGCATCCATGCATACATCAGGTGCTTATGATTAATAATTGGTCGAATATTTGATATGGTATAGATAATAAACAAGCAGGTGAGTTTTTACCAGAAATATAAAAAGGGTCATCTGTTCATCATGCATGGTCATCTGTGTTAAGAAATATAGATCGATAACAAGTTTTTATTTTTTTTTTTAAAGCAAAGGATTTCCGATATAGTTGGTTGGATAATCTTTGATTTCAACACAACAGAGAACCAAGTGATTGTTTTACATTTTTGACCTGATAATTAAAAACAAATCGTTTGTTTGTTATTGCAAACAGTGTATAAAGATCGATGATTATTGAGCAAACGGTCCTATAAAGAAACATCGACAGTAGGTGTAAAAGCACTGGTTGAAATCAGTAAATGAAAAACTTAGATCAATGAATTAAGTCTTGCATGGACAGATTCAGGATTTCCAGTTGAGGGAATGTTGGGGGGGGGGGGTGCAAACAATCTTCTACAAAAAGTTAAAGACACCATAAACCCACAATACTTTTACTTAATATGAGTTCAATAGCATAAGTTTTATTATGACTTTCTTATTTTGAGGAGGCATCGGGTGCCCCCTTCCAAATCCGCCATTTTTGTGAATAAAAGATTCAAAGTGCATTTGATATTCAGTAGATAGACTAGGTCTTTCCAAATCTCATCTTAGTTGTAGAGAAGACATAATAAAAACAAGCAAATCCAAGTGTAAAAACCGCAGAGCAAACACCACTAGTATTAAAGATGCAAAGATTTGAAAGTCTGGGCATCTTTAAGAGTGATCATTTCCCTAAACCAATTTACGAAAGAAATGCTAATGAATACAAACGTGAGGTATTAAAGAACAATGTGGAGTTCATGTGGACCATTTATTTATAGGCTTATACATATTTAAAAAAAAAGTTTTAAGAAGCAAAAAAAGTTCCTTGGGATCTCTTTCTCTCTCTGTGTGTGTGTATCGCTTTAAAGAAAATTCCTTAAATTCCTATCTCTCTCTCTCTCTCTCTCTCTCTCTCTCTCTCTATTTCAGTGAAGTAAGCAGGTGAGGATCCAGGATTTTTTTTGGGGGGGGGGGCACCCAATTCAAAAACCAATTTCCAATCCAGAAAATTCTTGACAAGCAAAAAAAAAAAAAAAATGAAAAAAAACTATTTCGTGGTGGTGATGGTGGGGTCCACGTTTTCTTGGGGTGGGGTGGGGTCCAAAGTTATGTTTTATTTGCTTCAGTATATACTTTTAATAACTCTGAAAATCCCAGGGGGTCCGGACCCTCCTGACCCCCCTCTAGATCCGCGCATGATACGTGTCTATAAACTCTTCTTCTTGAGAGTAAGAACCCTTGTACGAGGCTGTCAAGCCCCCCCCCCCCACCCCCAACCAATGACATACATGCACTTACAACGTATTAATTAAAAAATTGTTGTTAAAATTCAGTATCCAAAGTCGATGCCACATGCAGATCTGAGAATTACATTGAATGTACATAGCTATATAATAATCGATATTCATTTAGATCTGAAGGTTTCATTTTTATTTCAATACGAAATTTAAGCGCATATATATAATTACATGCGGTGTATTCTTTTGTTGAATGCTCATTGCATGATCTTTTGTGATTGTAACGTTAACGTTTTGTCAAATGACAGGATTGTTAAAACTGTGCTACATACATGTATATCCAATTTAATGACACAACAAATGTTTAAAAATTGTCAAAGACTTCATCCCTGTTTAAGTGTTTTAGCGTTTTTCCAAATATATTTACTTCATGATATAGATTATTTCTTTGTGGATTAAAAACCCAACTATATATACCAGGCCAGGTAAATTCTCTTTTTTTGTAGGTGGTAACATTTTGTACTAGGAACTATAAAAGATACATATTAAAATCTAAATTTATCTTGAGTGCTTCTCGTTCTTCCACGTTGCAGCATCCTTAGTGCGTATCAAGTTACTGCCACGCACATGGAATATTTACACCAATGATGAATAACATAAGAACGTCAGTAGGAATCCCACTAGCCACGTTGGAAGAAATTGATTGGTTGATTTAGGCCATGTGACATTGTCTTATATTTTCATTGGATAATGTGTAAGTGCAACAGAGGTTATTCATTTTGACACGTTTAGTAAGTATTTATTCCCACTGAAACTGTTTTGTATTGATTTTTTGCTAGTGTTGTTGAATTCTCAGGTAATTGATAGGCGTCTTTTACCTCAGCTAATAATAAGATGCACTGTAAAGACATCAAGGTAATAACTTTTCTTTTACATTGGGTGACAGCGATTGCTTTGGGTAATATGAGATACCGCAGGTCTGCAGTTTTATGTGCATGCTGAATTATTACTTGATTTTACTCGGGTGCTGCAAGTTTATGGATAATTTTGGAGAGTTTTCTTTTATGATTCTATTATCCTACATTTTATTACATGAAACTGAGTTGGGGAAAATATTTATGAATGCCGGTAGTGTGCATTCCGATCCCGATGCATATAGGATGCATAATTTTGTCAACCTGAGCTAATCCTTTCATAGGACTTTGTGACTTAAATATTTAAATCGTATATTTAAAGCTCTGAGAGATTATAGGGCATTAGAGATTGCCAATATTGAACAACAAAAGAAAATGCATTGAGTATTTTTTTAAAATATGGTACTGCAGAACCATAGACATTTCATTTGCATGAAAATTTTGTAAGCCAGTTTAATCAGTATTACTTAGAGTCATATATAAATTGTATCTTTATATCATAAATTTCATTAATAAAAAAGTTTTCTATTTTGTTGTCTAGTTAATGATTATCTATCTTCATATATGCTAATTTTAGTCAGAAAACGTTGCCCATATATTTTCCCACAACTAAAGGAATCCTCACCTAGAGCAAAATGAGAAGGTTCCCTTAAAACTGTGTATAAAGCACACATTTGCAAAATTTTAAGGATTTGAATCTGTGAAATACCTTTCACTTACTTGACCTAAATCTACAGAGAGGATTACAGAAAAAAGGGCGAATTAAAAAAAAATTAGGTAAGGCAAAAAAAAAATAATAGTCTTGTTTCCTGCTACCCGACCTACCCTATTTTTTTGCACCCGACCCTAATTTAAAAGTTTTTTTTAAGTTTTGGAAGAAAAAAAATCGGGAATTTCTGGAATTTCATGGATCTGTCACCGTAATCGGTTTCTGTGTTAACACAAAACAAGCATTTCATGAAATTCTTGTTTTAAATATGGACTTTCATAAAATACCACTTGAGTTGTGCATAAAAAGACATGAAAGTTTTATTTTAAAAGACAATATTGACCTGTGACATGTTTAATTTGATCTTGTATTAGTTCATATCCTAAAAAATGCCGTTGGAAAAAAATAAAATAAAAATATAAAATAAAATAATTTTCCTACCTACCTACCCTATTTTTTCAGACTGGTAGCAGGAAACAAGACTATTATTTTTTTTGGCCTAATATATGTACAGAATTTCAGTCATTCCATTGGCCCAAGAGAAATATCTTAAGCAGGACTGCTTTTCAGATAACTTTAAGAAATACATGTATCAACAATGGTGAAATAGAATGTTGATTCAGAGTTTTAGACAAAATCTTGAAATTCATGACTGGCAATTTTTTTGGAAGTATTGAACACCATTGGAATTGGATAGCATATGATTATATACTCAGTAAATGGATTGCTTTTGTAGTTAAATTATATAATTTGTTTAATTGTGCTATATTGTCTGTATCGAAGCATTTACTTTAAATAAATGTTATGATGATGAATGCAAATACTTGAAATTGTTTAATTTGCAATTTAAGTATGATATCTATTAACTAAACCAGTTCTTGTAATGATTGTTATAAATGTCATAGTGATACATCCATTTATTCCATACTCCCATATAGAATCAAATATTACAGGAGTACAATTTGTCGTTTGATCTTTGGAATATGTTTTACACGTAGCAACCACCTGTGACTTTTGTTGATATATAATTATACTGTGTGTCTAGCATTGTTATCTTGTTTGCCGGGGAGTTTTGTCAAATATCATGCTTCTGCAGCTGTCATTGTCTACCACGAAATGTTACAATTGTTACAGACATTTGAAACGTGTATGTACTAAACTGAACAAACAGAGTGTTATTTTATTGATTGGATATGTAGATTTCATTTATTGTACTTCTGTGTATTTAAAAAAAAATCAGAAAAGACCTAAACAATATGAAATATTGATATCATATATTGTCTGATAAATAATGATATTACAAATTGAGACAAATATCACATGAATAAGATTTCATAGAAGTGTAAATTTCTCAAATACTTTGCATCTGTTGCTTATTAGTAAATTATGATGCATGAAGAAAAAGTAGTTAATTTGTCATTTTTTGACTTTTTTTCTTTTCAGATGAAAAAATCAATCAGTATGAAGTTAATCGAGATCTATTTGATACTTGCACTTATTGTTATCACATATTCATCTGCCATTCCTAAACCCGGTGAAGACAAGAAGAACAGAGTTCATGAACAGGTAGGCCTTTGTAAAATTGATCATGTACTTAAAGATACTTTTTCAAACAAAAAAATTATTACATTTTTTTGGTGTCATGTGCAGTTTTGATTCAGAGAATTGAAATCAGATTTGAATATTCACCACGGTGTGAAATACATGTATTGCTAAAGGCAAATACTTCTAAAGGAGATTTAGATTTGAGTTGATGATAAAGTATGTAAAAGAATGCAAATTTTACTGATGCTAGATTTTCTTCTTTTACAAATCTTTTGATTATATCTGGTATTAAAAGAAATAGCTGAGAAATATTGATGGATTTGCAAGTGTGTTTTACAGTTTATAACTGTTTAATGCTTTAGTACTTTTACTAATTCACGTTGAAGACCTAGATCAAGTAAACTAGTGAACTGCAATATAATTTTGTTCTTGCATATTCAGATAATATTTCTGTGTTTGCTATAGATGAATACCATTGTTTGTAAAATTTTCAGAAATTGAGTGAAGCTGAGCATGAACACGAAGGTGAACACAATCCAGATTATGACCATGAAGCCTTCCTTGGCAAGGACGAGGCCAAAACGTTCGATCAGCTGACACCAGAGGAAAGCAAGGAGAGATTAGGGTAGGGGGAAAACATACGCATTGTTACAGAATCTTTATATAGATTGGTACGGTGTGGTGACCCCATAAGTTTCCCACCCATTGATACAACTTGAATTTATCATATGGAGTTTAAAGGGAGAGAAAACATTGATTATCAGAGATGAATAGCAATCTTTCTAATTGATAAAAAAATGTGTAAATAAGGAAATCTGTGGGTTATACAAACAGATTGCTAGTTTGTGATTCATGCAAGCATTTATTATATATATAAATGAAGTTTATGCAGTATATGAAGTGTGATCATTAGGTAAAAACATTAAAATTAGTCACACTTTCTTTGTTAAATTCCGAATTAATTTACCACCAGATCAGATACGGATGAGATGCACATAAAGTAATTACTTGTACTGTTCCTGAGTAAGCTTATCCTGTAAAAAAAATCAAAATGAAATCAATCTTTCTTATCGTCGTGCTTTATTGCTGTAGAATTATAGTTGGGAAGATAGACAAGGATGGAGATGGGAAGATCACAGAGCAGGAACTGAGGGATTGGATTCAGTACGTCCAGAAACGTTACATCATCACAGACACAGACAGGATGTGGAAGGACCACGATGTGGAGTCAGATAAACTCTCCTGGTCTTCTTATAAAAAGAGAACATATGGATCAGAAGATGGTAGGTGTTTACACCATATCACGTTATGTTTATTTTATATCAACATGATGATTGTTGAGATATGCTTTAAGAATTTCATGGTTGGCTATAGAACATTAATTTACAGTGTTTAATTTTTTTACATATACCCCCCCCTCCCCCCCCCCCCCCCCCAAAAAAAAAAGAGTCTATGAAAAGAACACACTTAAATTGAAATTTCAGTTGATACCAGGTTTATAAGAGTAGTATTAACACTACCATAACACTTGTAATCAGTATGCATTTGAATGGGTTTTTTTCTCAACCAACAAAAATCAGGCTTCCTGATGTTGGTTCCTAGCCTTTTATCTGTACGACATTTGAATTGATAAGAGACATCCCTTTTTTGACAGATCCTACTGATGAAGATTCCTCCACATTCAGCTACAAGGACATGATTGAGAGGGATGAGAGGAGATGGAAGGCAGCAGATAAAGACGGGGATGGCTACCTCAATAAGGAGGAGTTTGCCGACTTCCTTCACCCTGAGGAGGCCGAACATATGAGAGATATTGTTGTCAAGGTAATTATTTGTTTATCCTTTTTTTTTCCCCTCAGATTTATGAATATACATTTAATGTATTTTTCAGTTTGTTTTTTTTTTTTTGTTTTTTTTTTTAACAGTTTTTTTTGAGATATGTTTTGTAAGTACCGGTAATGTTGTTTAATGACGATATTTTGTGGAAAAAATCTAATAAAAGAAATTGTTTACTTTTTAAAGGAAACAATGGAGGACATTGACAAAGATAAGGATGGATTTATCAGTTTAGAAGAGTATATAGGTAAACATTTATTTTCAATTTTAATTTGAATAAATAAATTAATATTATCTAATCTTAAAAATAAAATTTTCAGTAGACGGTTTACCTTTTGGTCATTTAAGAAAAACTAGGAGAAAATTTACTTCTTGTTCACAATGTCCTGGCATTTGTTAGCTGATATTTATGACGAGGAAGATGATGACCCTGATACAGTCCAAGACGAGGAAAACCTCCATGCAGGGACCCCTGACTGGGTTCAAAGTGAGAAGGACCAGTTCATCAACCACAGGGACAAAAACATGGATGGCAAGCTGGACCAAGAGGAGGTCAAGGCCTGGGTCATCCCCGAGGATTATGACCACAGCTCGGCAGAAGCCTTGCACCTGGTTAATGCCTGCGACGATAACAAGGTGGGACATCATTTCATTATCATCCATTAATCGGAAGTTTTTGAAATTTTCAGGGGACATGTGGCCCGACAAAAATGAGGAGGAACCAGACTGGGTCAAAACTGAACGCGAAACGTTCGCTTCTCAAAGAGATAAAAACGGAGATGGCAAAATGGATCTCGATGAAGTTAAAAATTGGATTATTCCCCCTGATTATGATCACTCTGAAGCTGAAGCTAAACACCTCATTAGCGAGTCAGATTCTAATAAGGTGTGTACTCACTTTTGGCTCGGTTGGGGTATTATTGAAATTTATTGTGGATGTTTTTTTTTTATTATTTTTTACCTCCCTTTGATGGAGTTTGGTATTTCTCTTTTATTTATATCTCTTTTTCTAAAAACATTTACATACATACCTGTCAACTCTCCCGATTTTTTCGGGAGTCTACCGATTTTGAACCCATTCTACCGCTTGTCTACCGATATATTTTTTACCCCCAATTTCTACCGATTTTTAAGAAATCCGGAATTTTTACCGATTTCGCTTTGAATAATACCATATTTCCTGTGAAAGAGAAGATGGCAGTTCATTGTTTATCGGTAGATACATGTTTATTGCCGCTGATAACAGGTAATCAACAAGGTGTCAACTGTGCTATCAGTGATTACTGGGATTGTAATTGCTTCCGATTCTCATTAGCAGAGTTTAACAGAGACAGGCATGCCAGATGTGGAAATTTTAGAAATACACATTAGAAAAATGACAACGGGATACGAGGTAGTGACACTCTGCAGCAAAATATGACAATATACTAATAAACGGCTTATAAATGGAAATAAGTTTTAGAAATATGGCATTCCTTATTATAATCACGTACGAAGTTTTTAAGCATGGAAAATACACCACCAAAGCCAAAAAAGAAAAGATACGTCTGCAAGTACCTAAATTCTTGGGAAAAGGAAGCAGAATTCCAAGGTTGGCTAACAAAAAGTGTAAAAGGCGAAGATCATGCTTTCTGCAGATTGTGTATGAAAAATATAAAGATTGACCACGGTGGAAAAAATGATCTTATGAAGCATGTTTCATCAGCAGCTCATCAAAGCAGCAAAAAATCACAGAACGTCACAATGCCAATACAAAATTTCTTGACAACTTCAAGTGATGAAGGTAAGACATATCATAATTTAAAGAACTGCAAATTGCACTTGTTTGAAATTGGTAAAATATGTACTGAAATTAATGAAAATGTAAATTTTAATGAATGTAACAGACATAATGTCATGAGGGAGAATGCAGTTAAATGATTTTGTAATATTTAAACATGCAAAAAACTACATATTTATTGTTTATATTTTCAAGTACATTAAGTTGATCTTTGACAAAATAATTTCCATTTCAGGAGTGGTGAAAGCAGAGTTTTTATTTTCAAATTTCATTGCGGAGCACAACATCCCATTTGCTGTTGCAGATCATTTCACCAAACTCTGCAAGTCCATGTTTCCTGACAGCCAGATTGCTAGAAAATTTGCCTGTGGCCGCACAAAGACTACCATGATTGTCAAGAACGCCCTTGCCCCTCAGCTTCACAAGGAAGTAGTTCAAAATTGCAGGACAAAGCCATTTTCCTTAGCCTGTGATGAAAGCAACGATAGAAACTCAGAGAAAACCCTTGCTATACTTGTCAGATACTTTGACAATCAGGCAGTAACTCGATTTTTGGACATGCCAATTTGCAATGTGGGAACTTCACAGAATATATTTGACCACCTTGAACAAGTTTTTATGTAAGTTCAGTGTGTATAGATTTTATATTCAATATCCTTTTCTTTTTTTTTTTTTTTACAGATAAAGATTTCAGTAAGGGAATTGATCTTAATTTATCAATATATTTTGTAGAAACAACAACATTCCTTGGGAAAACTTGATTGCTTTCTCCTCTGACAACTGTAATGTCATGATGGGCAAGAAGAATTCAGTGATGACAAAGATCAAGGAAATGCAGCCACATGTTTTTGACATTGGCTGCATTTGTCATTTGGCCAATCTCTGCACAATGGCTGGTGTCAAAAGTCTGTCCCTTCCTGTAGATGACCTCCTTGTTGACGTCTATTATCATTTTCACCATAGGTAAAACATTTATCTAATAAATACATCTACTGGTAATGTTTAACTTAGTTTTCAGTTTTACATAGTTTCAAATTGCACACTTTATATCTGTTATCTTGACCTTAGATTTTATTTCTTTTCTTTTAACAGTGCATTACGTAAGGAAACATACAAGGAATACTTGGACTTCTGTGATGTTGACCCTTCAAAACTTCTGAAGCACTGCTCAACCAGGTGGCTAAGTCTTGAGAAGTGTGTCAAAAGGTTGCTGCACCACTGGCCTGCTCTGACAAGCTACTTCAACTCACACAGTGATGTAGAGAAGCCTGGAAGAGTTAAGAGAGTGGCAGAGCTCCTCAGAAGCCATGAGATGAGGATGACATTCCACTTCTTAGGTTATGTGTTGGAGCCATTGAATGAGTTCAACACTACATTTCAGGTATATAAGCTATAATCTTAATATATTGATAATTTTGTTTTAATAAGTCACAAAATTACAGAACTGTATATTACTTATTTAAGTACTGATTTCTTCTTCTATCTTTGTAGGCTGATGAATCAAGGATTGGATATCTTGGAGAAGAAATCCACAAACTTCTAAGAAAATTCCTTGGCCGTTTTATAAAGGCAGGAATAATCAAGAATTCCAAGGACCTCATCAGTGTGGACTTCCAAAACCCAGAAAACCAGCTCCAAGATAACATACTTGCAGTTGGAATTCTTACCAGGTCCTACATTGCAGAGAATGATGAGGATATTCCACCAGTAGACTTGGCAAATTTTTTCCAGTAAGTTTAGATTCTGACCTTTTAAGTTTTTTAAGCTGCCAGTTCTTAGCTCAGTTTAAGTAAAGCAAGTAAATAAATAAGTTGCTAAAAAAACTTCCTTCAAATATTTGTGGTATGCAGTGTTCATCATGTATTAAGGAATGTTGCATTAATATACAAAAACTCATATTGATATTATACCTCTTTGTTTTTGTCTAATTCTAGGAATGTAAGGGGGTTCTACTGTGCCATCACAAAGAAAATGTTAAAGCACTTTCCATTCAAGGACCCAGTTGTCAACAATTTAGGATTCTTGAATCCTCACAGAAGGGAAGAGACCACCTTACAGTCTATAGTGGAGATTGCCAGAAGATTCCCTGTCATAGTTCAGGAAAAGGACTTCCCAAAGTTGGAAGAGGAGTATCTGGATTTCAGTGTTTCTCCTGACTGTGACCTTCCAAACTTTGAGAAAGGGCAGACAAGAATAGACTCATTTTGGGGAGAGATGGGGAAAATCACCAACAAAGTCTCTGGAACACCAAGATTCCCAATTCTTAGTAAAATTGCTCAGTCTATGTGCTGTATCCCAAACAGCAATGCAGATTGTGAGAGGGTGTTCTCCCTTGTGAGAAAAATACAGACAGAACAAAGATCTTCCATGGACAATCAGACACTATGTAGTCTTCTATGTGCTAAAATAAACTGTAAAGAGGAATGCCATCAAGTGAAACCTTCTAAGGACACTCTAAAACTGACTAAATCAGCAGCTTACAATTACAATAAAGAACATTAAAGTGTATCATTTGTTATTTCTTAGTTATCAGTATGAACAAAAAGAACGCGCGATGACTTTTTACCATCAAAAAAGGTCGTCGCGCGTTTTCTCCCCCAAAAAATATTTGGAATGTTGACAGGTATGTACATATTTAACTTTATTTTATTTGAAGCAAGTCAGATTTCTTGAAAAAAAAAATAATTTCTGAAAATAAAGATACTTAAGTAATTACTTAATTAAATTGTCCCTGAACAAGTATCTAAAATTTTGAAGCCTTTTCATCTTTAAAAAAAAATCTCCCTAAAAAAACAAATGCATACATATTAGTATATATGTCAGAGTAGGCTTCTCTGTGATCAGAACTGCTGAGTTTGAAGTACAAGTACATGTATTCTCATAAAATCATAGTCAATGAACATTCTTATTAAATGTACACTCCTTTACCTGTATTGGTCCTGGTTTATATGAGCATTTCCTTGCACCTTCATTTGCATGCTTCCTTAAAATATTGAATATTGTCAAGTTCACCGCATGTAACAATTTTTTTTAATATATTTTATTACTCGTAGATTGTTTGTATTTCATATATAGACGTGATAGACATTTATGCCAATAGTTGACCTATTTGTTTCCTTTTTCTGGCCGTTTCACATAAATTGCATTGACTAAATCACTTTGAAAATTTTAATTTCTGAAAATATTTTTCTACAAATTTAGATTTAATGTAAATCTTATATTTTTACTCTTGAAACTTTTAATTAGGTGCCAAAAAAAAAAATACATATATGAATATTTTTTTACCTGCAAACTAAAGAGCCAGAAAGGGGAAACAAAATTTTTATTATGTCTTATATGCTTGTGAAATATACCAATATTTTTGGGAAATTGTATTATAATGAAGAATTTTTTTTTCTTTTTTTTTTTCTCTCGTGCAATTTCTGCAATATTTAGCATCTTAAGCAGATCATTCATAATTTGAATGCTAGACTGAAGGATAAAATACATGTAGCTCAAAATTCAAGCTGCATGACATTACCATTTGAAAAGTATGAACCTAGCTTATGGTCAGAAAAAAAAAATTATTCCTTTATCTTTTACAGGATGGCAAATTATCAAAGGAAGAAATTCTTGAACACTATGACCTGTTTGTGGGCAGCCAGGCAACAGACTTTGGGGAGGCTCTAACAAGACATGATGAGTTTTAAAAACGTGAAGCTGTAGTTCATCTTGTGCAATGCACCGACAATTTTAGCATTTTTTTTTCATCAGGTTATGTTTGTCTAGTTTAAAGTGTAAATTACCTGTCAAGAGATTGAAAGTGTGAATTTTGTTTCACAAGTCGGGTGGATTTGTAGAGAGTGTTAATGAATGAAAGGCACATTTCTTATTATGAAATGTTTGACGTATACAATTGTACATTCAGCTATAAGAAAATTCCTGTAGATATCAACCAGGCTTTTGAATATGTTTGATAAAGAAATACTCTCTAATCATTAACTAGTCCCTTAAACATGTTAAAGATTTAGGACATAAATTTTACACTAAACATTCTTTTGATAGGTTCTATACAATAAAAGTGAAAACCAAATGTGGTCGTGTATATGTGTGTGCATGTTTATAACTGTGACACTGTATTCCTTGTGCAGATGCCTTATTGTGTAAATAGCTTGTAGTGTACAGGTGAATTGTTTTTTTTCCTCCTTGGTTTATGGTAGTTTTTATATTTTGCTATAATACAAAATATGCTTCCCATTATTTCAATAGTTTATTTTATTAGTGTCCGGTATTAATTTACTGGAAATGTTGTTATGAGAAATGCTATTTGTGTATACATGTATTGTCAGTTTGCTGTAATTTTGGTTTATAAATGTAAATCAAAGTTTTTCTTCACAAAAGAAGAGTCGTAAAGGAACACAATCATATTGTATGAATTTTTTTTATGCATTTTATTGTGTAGTAAGGATGGTATTCAAATACAGAATTGCTAATCAGTTCATTGCATCATGTTTCAAATAATTAACTCAAATAAGAAATTTTGATTTGTCATTATTCGGTCATAAATAAATCATTAATGCTCGATATTTTTGAAAGAATATTCTTTAAAAAAAATGAATAAATAAACCATTTATGATATATATAGATAAATTTTAAAAATATTGCAATTTAGGAGCTTGATTGAAGCATATTTGCAAATGATTACCTTTATTCTGCCTGATGGTTAATTGATTACCAGTTGTCATTCCTAATAACCTAGTATGCTTTCAATACATTTAACAGATGCCATGATATGTATCATTTATTAAGATCTGAAAGGTTCACAAGAATGCATGCTTTAATTTTGAATGATTTTAAGCTCATATAAACAAGCTTTATTTTACAAGTGCAAATATTGAAAGTTTACTATAGATGCCAAATATTACAGTCAAAGACTTTTTTTTTAGCTCTGGAAAGATGTTTTGTGTAACATATAAAAGCAGCTTTTCTTATTAAATGATATGTTTAGTTGTTCTATGAAGAATTGAAAAACATGTACATGTAACAGTTTTGTGATTCAGATTTTTATGTGTAAACTTAGAATTAACAAAAATTTTCTTACAGTGTTTAGTGCAAATATTTTGGAAAAAATAATTGTTTCAACAAAAATGGTATTTTTGGCAAAACCATATGTAGAGAGTTTATAACTGCATGAATTTTTTTTTTTAATTTCACAAAATTAATTTTTTTAAGGTGCCAGATATGATAATCAAATTGAAAGTGTCTTTAAAATCTGTATGTAGTGAGAATGTTTCAGATTTTTTTTTAAAGTCCCTTTTCAATTATTTATATCTGTGTTAATTTATGAACAAAAAAGAGTCGTGCATAATTTAGTCAGGTGAATTTTACTCTCAGTGAAGGACTGTACTTTTTTTTCTTTATGTTAGAAAGGTTGTAGTAGTGTCTCAAAATCATTGGTCTGCCAAGAAATTTTATTTTTAAATGCTTGCCACTATATTAATGCCAATTCAGAAAGCATTGAGTAAACAATAATTTTAACCCCCAAAAGGTTGGATTGAAAATTAGTCTAAGTATAATACATTCATTTTTTTCTTTGAGATGTTATTTGATAGAATATTCTGCAATAAACGCTGGATATTTGTTTAAGTTTAATACATGTTTTAGTTTTTGTTGGTCTGTATGATATATAGATGTGTTGGAGAGTACATATCCTTTTTATGGAACTGAGTAATTTCTATCCCACCTCAGTTTCAGTTATGAAGATTTTGTGATCTGAAGTAATTCACAAGCAAATAAAGGAGGAATGTCACTAAATGGCAATAAGAGAAATCAGTGGGGTAGTTTAGACATATATTTTTGGCAATGTTATGGATTTGGAGGTTCGATATTGACTCCTGATAAGGAAGTTGCAAACTGAACGTTTACTGTTGAGCTTCATCAAATACACATATACACTTTCATCTATCGCAAAGGACTACCATTTCAATCGTGCACGTATAAAAATTACTTTGTAAAGAGAACATAAATCCTTAACATTCACGTCTTGTATGGGATTTGATTGTTGAGAAATTTCAAGTAGATCAGCTTACATAATATATGTACCTACGAAAATAAATCAGACCCATAATTTGTTAGGAGTTATGTCATATATTGATTGTAACTCAAAAGTCCCTTGTGTTTTAAGGAGACACAGTGAGTCATATCTTCTGTGTGTTCATAAATCGAAAGATTCATTACAAATATGAGTACATTGACGTTCTGAGAAACATCTGCAGTTTTGTTGAAATTTAATACTTCCAAGAAGTGATAAATTTACAAGAGCCCTGCAAAATCTTTATTAAACCCCCAGCTTGATGGGGGTGTCTGTCCGTCCGTTACACTTGGGGATACCAATCTCTTATCTGCAACTCCTCCTATACCACTGAAAAAAAAATCAATGAGACATTCAAAGAATCTTTATTGCATGGTACCAATGTGTACCTCCTATTTTCTACAATTTGATCCAAGAGATATTTGGGCTTTCCCATACTGAAACATGGACACTGTCATTCTTTCTAAAATACATGTATTGAGAGGTGTCCATCTTTTATCCGCTCTTCCTATACCTCCTGAATAAAATTTAATGTGACTCTCCTAAAATCTTTATTACATAGACTTAGTGCAGTTGTGCACCCTCTGTTTTACATTTTGATTGGACACATACTTGGGATTTCCCATAGCAAAACATGGGAGAAGGGAAATCATTTTGTGAGCTCAATGCTCACAGTACCTTTAGTTTTTTTATTTCTGGTACTTTGTTACGATGGTGGATTCTATGGTTGTTACTAAAAGTGTATATTTGTGACCTAATAGGATGTTAATTCAAAGAGGGCTCCAGACACCAGAACATAAAAGTTACCCCAAAAATCGTTTTCCCCCGTACAGATTTGCATGTCAGACAGTAACCTTTCTACTTTTGTAAATCCAAGAACGATTTTAAAAGGAGTACATCATTTATTCAAACTTTAAAATACAAGAGAGCGTTTTAATAAATAAAACGTTTTGTTTTCAATGCACTATATATATATTTAGAAAGAAAATAATGTATTTCAACCCAAAATTTAGATTACACACACACACACCCTCACACACACACACACACACACACACACACACACACACACACATATATATATATATATATATATATATATATATATATATATATATATATATATATATATTTATATTTATATATATATATATAAAGTTCACTACATATATAGTTGATATAGACAACTGCTTCTTCAAAAAAAATGGAACTCGGACATTTTTGGTATTTTGTGATTGGTCATCAACAAAATTACTTGTTAAACGTCACTCTGTTTTTACACAAAAGTACTCCGAAGTTGATACTAAAAGGATGCTGAAGTTCCTCGTTGACAACATTTATGTAGTCTTCGGAAAGCAGGTCTTTCAACTAGATGTGTTTGTGAAACACTGATGCCCCCGTATGGCAGCTTATTGTGAAGGTTAAAAGTCAAACTCCAGGTCAAAAGTTGGTACCCAAAGAAAGATCTTGTCTCGAGGAATATACCTGTGAAATATGCGAGCCCTAACACCAACCTTTGAAAAGTTATAGCGAAGGTTAAAGTTTTTCAGAAGTAAGTAAAACATCAAGGTCAAATGGTGCCCAAGGGAAGGTCTTGTCACAAGTGATACACATGAACATGAAATATGAAAGCCCTGGAACCAAATATTCACATGTTATGGCCAAGGTTAAAGTTTATTTGTGTGTGTGTGTGTGTGTGTGTGTGTGTGTTTCTTTAAAGTAGGTCAAACTCCACGGTTATGGTCAATGGGCCAAAATTGTTGGTATCCAAAGGAAGGTCTTGTCACAAGGAATACACATGTGAAGTATGAAAACCCTAGCACCAATTGTTCAAAAGTTATGGCTAAGGTTAAAGTTTTTCAAAAGTAGGTCAAACTCCAAGGTCAAGGTTAAATGGTCAAAGATGTTGGTATCCGAAGGAAGTTCTTCTCACAAAGTATACACATGTGAAGTTTGAAAGCCCTAGCACCAACTATTCAAAAGTTATGGCCAAGGTTAAAGTCTGATAAAATTTAGCAAAAGTGGGTCAAACTCCAAGGTCAAGGTCAAAAGGTCAGATTTCGTGGTACCCAAAGAAAGGTCTTGTCACAAGGAATACACATGTGAAATATGAAAGCCAAAGCTCCGACCAATCAAAAGTTATGGGCAAGGTTAAAGTTTTTGAAGACAAACAGATAGACAGACGGACAGACAGACGGACGGACAGAGCAAAAACTATATCCCCCCGAATCTTTGATTACGGGGGCATAACGATACCGATGGGCACTAATTGTGCTCCTTTATTAGCCTACCAGATTTTATATTCATTTGAAGGAGAATTTATTATATTATTAAACTTCTACATGGAAAAAAAACTCTTGCTGTGACTTTAAATCGACATTCAGATATATCGACGACGTTTCATCAATTAACAATAGTTACTTTTATTCATATGTCGACTCGATTTATCTCAGTGAACTTGAAATAAAAGACTCCATAGATTCTGCCACAACTGTTTCATATTTGGACGTTTTATTGACTATAGACGATAAGAGCCAACTAACAACGAAATTGTATGACAAACGAGATGACTTCAGCTTGTCCATCGTCAACTTTCCTTTTTAATGTAGTAATATTCCGCTGTCGCCTGAACATGTTGTTTAGGTCTTCCAATTTATTCGATACTCAAGAGCATGCTTTGAGTACGATCAATTTTTAAACCGAGGCAGGCTACTGAAAGATAAGTTGATGTTGCAGGGATTTCATCAACCTCATTTAAAGTCAGCATATCGTAAATTCCATGGTCATTATAAAAACCTTGTTAGCAAATATAACCTATCGGTGGGTCGTATTTTGACTGACGTGTTTCACACCAATTGTTATGCTTTTGCTTGTATGCTAAATTTGACTACGGGATGTTTCGTTTACCTGATCAATAAATAAGGCTCTCGGTGGGTGTGACCGGTCAACAGGGGATGCTTACTCATCCTAGGTACCTGATCCCACGTCTGGAATTTCCGGAGGTCCGTGTTTTATGCCCTGTTCACAAATTTGTATTGTTTGTAGATTTTTTGAGATCGATCACTGTCCGTTATCTTCACCTTTTTCATGTGACATTAGGTATAGGATATTCGAGTTGAATAATAAATTGTGATGATTTCTAGTATATTACAGATTACATTCATTTTCCTGTACTTGAACTAAACCATCAACAAACAGTGACAAACACTAAACCTGAGACTCTTACCAGAATTCAACATTCCGTTGACCATCCCTAATAGTAACTTCATTGATTCTTAAAGGATGTTTAATTCTATTTTATTGCAGTATGGATATGTTCTCTCAATTTTAAAGCAGTCCATTAAAGGACCAGTCATCATTTCAAATATTCCTGTGCTCTATTTTTCAATTAGCAAAAAAGAACTTCAACATTTTCAAGTCATGTTATTTTGATTATGAAAAGTGGATTGTATAATGTTAATACATGTAGTATCTATTTAGATAAAAAAGCAGTAAAGGCGAATCCTTTTAATGTATGATGAATGCAATGAGATTGAATACATGAAATGTAAAGATAACGAATAAAAATCATGCTTCTATTAAGATACAGATTGTTAGAAGAGCAAACATGGACCTGTGAAAACATCAGAGGTGGAATCAGGTGCCATGGAGGAGTAAGCAACCCTTGTCGACCGGTCACACCCGCCGTGTGCCCCTTGTCATAGACAAACGGAGAAATCTGTAGACAATTCAAATGAAATGAAAATAATCCATTAAAAATTTGTATGAAAGACGTCAATCAACATTCAACCTAGCTAACAACAGATTGTATTTGCAAACAAGGTCAAAGTATCCACCACAGATTTGCGAAATGTTGACTTTCAACGAGATTATTGATGCCCATACATCATCAAATTATCTGACATTAGCCTACCTTGTTTAAGAAATTATTCATTTGTGTAGAACATGCTTTTGCATATTGAATCAATGGGAGTCATAAACCCCATATGCAGATGATAATGGTAGACTGCTCACTGAAGGATCTTTTTCGTGCCAGCACCTACTGAGACACGGGACCTTGGTTTATACGGTCTCATCCGAAGGACCGATCTCCACGTCCCACAGTGGATTCGAACCCGCGACGTAAGGATCTACTCCTTACACCGCACTCTAGAGCAATCACTCTAACCACTGCGCCACGCGGGCGACTTTTACTTTGGTTAAGACATAGACAAATTTATATACATTTTGAATGTTGAGGATTTTTCATTCACCACAGAGTCTGACACATCAGTTTCATATTTGGATGTTCAACTATAGAAAGACATCGATGGCAAACTAACAACCAAACATTATGATAACCGTCATGACTTAATTAACTTTTCTAACGTCAACTTCCTTCCATTTATCATTGTTCAGGCTCCAGGGTAGGGGTAAGTTGGTCATATATTTACGATGCATTATATCTTATGAAATATTCTTTACTTAGCACATCTTGCTGGAAAAAATGTTTGCATCATATTATGGTGACTATTTTTGAATTGTTACATTAATGGCCCTTTGGTCCATGGTTAAGGTCATAGGGTGAGATAGACAGACAATTTCCATTATTGTAATAAACACTTATTCTTTTATTACCAAGGTTGTATAATTCATGGCTCATGGTTAGGCCATTAGATGGGACAAAGTTGGTTATACCAGGGTACACCCTTTGCTCATAGTCATCTAGAGGCGAACTGTTTGTATAATTTTCAGTGAGTACACAAACCATTACCAAAATTGTTAACTAAAGTTCATTGTTGCTGGATCTAGCGTTCAGGCTCCAGTTTGATGGGGCTATATGGTGATATATTAAAAATACACTACGCCTTTGGGACTCTTCTACTTTACTCATGGAAGCAAGCTGTTTGCATGATTACAATGGTTTTTCAGTTACCAAAGTTGTAAAATTCATGGCTCCTGGGCCCAGCGTTTAGGCCCCATACTGGGGCTTAGTAGGTCATCTATTGCAAAACAGATTTCGTCCTTGGAAATTCAATTTACTCATAGATATACGGACATTATTATAATAATCTCTTAGTCCTCTACAAAAATAGTAAAATTCAAGGCCCCCATGGTTCAGCCCCAAGGGTACATCTCAATATATGATCAACTTTGCCCCTCGTAACAGCTTGCACCCTAGACCTACAGGGCATGGATTTCACAATGGTAGAGTTCTCACTACTGATTTCATGAAAATAAATCCAAAACATTTAAATTAACTAAAATTAATTCAGGAATGTTTTTTTCACAAATTTCGGACGACGACGTAATCCAAGGACGATAGGAGGTCCCTTATTGACTTATATGACCTTAAGGTCAGACCACACGTTTTTCAATAATATATAATTTTTTTCCAAGAATTTATCTTTGAACTATTGCTCGTTTAACAAGTTTCCTCACAAAAAATTAAGGTACTTTACCAGGCATTTGTACAAGATACCAAGGGATGTTATTTACTATATAAACCTATTGGAAATCACTAGCATTGCCAATATCACAATTTTTGGTGTCTTTATCTACTTAAACATTTTGAAAACAGTTTAAAAATCATAAGATAATGATAATTATGATTAATTTGTTGTATATTACGAAGAGATATACAAAACAGATATTCAAGCAACGTGTCATCAGACCTTTAAAAGGCATACTCTGTATTACATAATAATAAAATACTACTGCATTTTGATCATATTAATCAGAAAGTCTATACCAATACACGTGTTGCACATTGTACTTCGTGAAACCTTCCGGGCAATGAATCTGCATGTGATCAATAATGGAAAAATGTTTTGAACCACCTCCTCAATTTCTTAAATATATCTTGAATAAGTAATTACAAATAAAAGTGAAGTGGTCATTAACCAGAATGGATATACTTATTCATTACATACATTCAATATTTCTGGCTAAATGGATTTCCTGCATTAAGTGCTATTTTAAATGAGAGGAAGGATTTGTAGAAGAGCCCTGCGCCATGATGTTCAGATAAGTTGATTTTGTTAGTGTTTACCGATCAAAATGAATTTATTCTAATTGTTATGAACATGAACTTTGATTTATTGGATTAATTCCGTAAAAAATATTTCGTGAGAACAATCTACAATTCTGCTCGCATGATGTGATTATACAATTTCGCAGGGACAGAGTGTGGCTGCTAAGCATAATACTGTGTTTGTTTATCACTTAACAGTGAATATCATAACCACGTACAAATATTTCAAGGATGCAACTTAATGTGTGTGATCTTGTTCTGATCCCTTTCTGAGGAATTTGGCGGATATTGTCACAGTTGTGCACATTTTGCTAACAGATAAATGCTATATTTCGTTCTTTTACGTGATATATTTGCGGCATGCTGAAATCTGGTTGGTAAGTACACCTTTTTAACTAAAAGAAATGCAATGTATATTCATTCATTCATTTATTCTCTCAAAAACCATATGAATGGTACAAGAGGTACATATATATATACATATTTACAATAATTATGGACGATCAGAGATTACAGGAGGACAGATAGTGTCAAAAATTTTGGTGATAAATATACACAATGACTATTTCAAAAAAGTATACTGTATTGTTATAATGAATACAAAATTGCCAGCGATTGTACTCATTATTTGATAATTACGGTTAGTATAGTTTACTACAGTAGTTAATTATTACATAATCAATGTTAAGGTTAATTCCTGCTTTGTTGACATATCCTGTACATTAGGATTAACTTTAAGAACTCTAAATTTTTTTTTAAAAGAATACATTTCGGAAAAAAAAAAATCAGTATTATAGTTACAATGTATATCATGTCATGTAACCTAGATATCTTACTTTAGGTATTGTATTAAAGGTGACATATATACCGGGCATTAAAAGTAACATATTCTTTCATAATAATTTATATTACAATGTTAATATAATTTCAACTTTTAGGAGCTAAGACATAACAAGAGCGAATGATCGTTTATTTAAGATATGGGAAACATTTTCATACATATGCATTGCAATTCTTCTAATTCAATCTTTTGTGTTATTATACTTTCATATGTTAAATACTAAAATCTGATTGGTTTAGAAGCATTTAACAATCCGTAATGTTACCCTCAGCTTTAGCAACATACTTGACAACGGGTAACATTACGAAAATATCACATGCGTTCAAATCATGCGCGTAAGGTTCACCGTAGAATTCTCAAAACGTCGGTTGTGCGTTTGAAAGAAGCCAAATAAACGACGTCAATTAAAGCTTGCGTCCGATGTAGCTTACTTGAAAACAACAAACGACAGACGAAACATCCTTGCGAGTGCAAACTTTAGATGATAAAGGACTTTTTGAGTAGCAAACAAACAATAAAGAGGTTGGCAAATCTTTTTCGAAGCTTTCTTATTGAGAAAAATAGAAGCGGGGAGTTTGAAAGCTGAATGTCTTATTGATTTCGGATGTCATAAAAAAATTCGGAGATCGTCGTTAAGTTCACGCTTAGAAAGCTTTTAAACTCCCCGATTCTATTTTTCTCAATAAGAAAGCTTCGAAAAAGATTTGCCAACCTCTTTATTGTTTGTTTGCTACTCAAAAAGTCCTTTATCATCTAAAGTTTGCACTCGCAAGGATGTTTCGTCTGTCGTTTGTTGTTTTCAAGTAAGCTACATCGGACGCAAGCTTTAATTGACGTCGTTTATTTGGCTTCTTTCAAACGCACAACCGACGTTTTGAGAATTCTACGGTGAACCTTACGCGCATGATTTGAACGCATGTGATATTTTCGTAATGTTACCCGTTGTCAAGTATGTTGCTAACGCTGAGGGTAAAATTACGGATTGTTAAATGCTTCTAAACCAATCAGATTTTAGTATTTAACATGAAAGTATAATAATATAACATGTAGGGAGAGGGCGAATGAAGATTTTAGCCCAATTGTGCCCAATAGATAGTTTTCAGTAGGCCCAAATTAGCAAGAGTTATTTCCCGGTGGCCGCCATATTGGAGGTCAACATGCTCATATTCCTTCATTATTCAACCAACTTTAACTTTTTATACTGGCCATTGTGGGGTAAGGAGCATTATTTTTCTGAAAAATATACATTTGTTAAAGCCTCCTTTATTTCATAATTTATATTCTATAAAGATTTTCCCCAAAATATTTCTGCTACACCCTCTTAGATTTGGTAAGACAAAGAGGAAAAATTACCAGGTTGACCACCAAGATGGCGGCCAAGGGAAATAACTCGGAGAGAAAATAAGTCATATGAAAACTATCTATCCCATTGTATGTATTTATTGCAATAAAATATGTTCAAATCAATTTTTCTTCAGACTCGAAAGTTTCCAAATTTCCTGTTAGTGCGAGTCATATTGCAAAAAAAAAAGTTTTGTTTCATTGTTTAATGTCCTCCTCTTAGTTTTATCTTTCTTGCTATATCTTACTTATATAGAGGGCATAATAGATTTCATGTGATAATTATGTCATACTCCTTTTTTTCTTTTACCAGGTGCCCATTTCTCCCGTTACACTTAACCAATTTAGATTTCATTCACTTATCATAAGTTTGGTATAGCTTTATCTTCGTGCCTTTTGGGCGAGTTTGCCTATTTTCTAAGTAGGAATAACAATACAAGAATACAGTAGCTGTGATGAAATGCGTATCCTTTTTTAAATAACAGTTTATATTCAGGACTCAGCATTAACTAAAACACATGTATACATTTGTTAATCGGACAAGTTGCCAATATTGTTACTCGTTTCCGAATACATTTTCTACTTGTCCGACTCTGAACAGATATAAAGAAAATTGTACAACTTTATAATCAACTGGATTAGGTATAAAAATACTGACTTATAAAGAACTTATTTATTGACATGAAAATACAAATATTACTTATATCACGCTTGTTTGTTTTAAATTAGCAATATTTGGTGCGGTATGACTGAGACCTTAATAAAGTTATGTACTATTTAAATGTCTTCTATTAAAAAAAACCTACTTGTTGTGTGAGTTCTATGGGGATCTATTCACACTCTCCATAATGATAAAAAAATATTTTAAAAACTTTTCCGATTGGACAAGTGTTTGTGGAGATTGACTTGTCCGATCACAAAATGAATTGGACTCGAACAATCGGACAAACATTAATGTTGAGCCCTGTTATTACTGACGTATAAATAAAACAAATTAAATTTGTCTCTTTTTTGTACACAAAATAAAAGGTCTATGTCAATATATGAATCAACTGGTATTAAGTTGTATGATGGTAGGAGTACTGTCCATAACATACTAATAAATCTTCAGAAGGTCCCATGTGTGTGCGATATTGGTTCCTCGACTGTTTATGGAGGAATAAAGGGGAACTCAAGTGTACATCAATGAATTTCCCGAATTTAAGTGGGGTTTATCCAACTTTTTTTCAGCAAAGAGGAAATGTAACGCTGCTTTAGGCACTTTGACGTTATCATCCGTGCTCCGTATGACGAAACCACACATAACATGAAATCTCATGTTTTGTTTATTTGAGCATATATCTATTTGAAATTTGCTATGTATATTGATGAAAAATATACTAAAGAGTAGTGAAAATTCTAGAACGCAGTGATGATTATTTTTCACTCTAGACAACCTGTCTACGATTTTACCGTACACGTAGATATTTTTGTTTCCTGGATATACTGGTTTGTATGCTTTGAATAGTTTCATGTTCCATCAAATGTTTCATCAAATTTTATAAGGGTGACCAGATGTTAACAAAATCTCCACTACTAAGTTTATAATGTCGAATAAAAAGTTTCCTTATTATACCCACAATTATGTAGATAAGTACATGAAAGCAATAACTGTAGATGTTTTGATACTCTAGCAAAGTGTTCATTAAGTATAGGTTTGCTTTTTCGATTTCAATAGATTTTTAAAACCTATCTTCACATTTCATACATCATCATTAAACATTTTAACTAATACAGAGTCATTCATTGTTTCCGTGCTCTGAAATATGCTTATGTATGGTGGCATATTTATGTCATCCACATAATTTTTTGTCAACATAGCATATCATGTCAAGTCAAGATAGTCATGATAACTTCCTGGTTTGTCGACAAACACTGACTTTATATCTTGTCCAGTCAAGATAAGCTATCCTATTTTTTTGCGATAGTTATTTCATTCATGATGCAAGATAAGTTGTCTCGTCATGTCAAGATAGCTAACGCAACAAATGTGATAGCTTATCTTGACTAGACAAGATATAAAGTCGGCGTTTGTCGATAAACCAGAAAGTTATCATGACTTGACGAGATAGTTATCTTGACTTGACATGATATGCTATGTTGTCAAAAAATTATGTGGATGGCATAAATATGCCACCATACTTATGATCTAATGAAGATACGGTTTCAAAAAAGTTTTCTCAAACAATCGCTTTTGATAGATTTTAGTCAAAAATATTTATTGATAAAAGTAAAAATATATGAGTTATAAAAGTATAGCAATGTGCATGAAAAAGAGTATTTATCGAAGAAAATTCATATTAATATCTTCGTAACACCTCGAGCGACTGATTTGGAAATATGCCATAGTTTTGCCAACATTATACATTTATTGACTGGGTTCGAGGGCAACATGCGTTTTGTCGGACCCAAGAACCAAACTGTTTGCCTGAGGCCGATAGGCCGAAGGCAAACAGTTTGGTTCTAGGGGTCGACAAAACGCATTTTGCCCGAGAACACAGTCAATAAATGTTTTATTATACCTTTTATTTATTTATTTTATTTTATTTTTTTTTTTTGGAATACATGTATGCTGAACACCAATGAATGCAAAAGAGATTTAGCTGACCCCGCCCATTGTGTGACGTAAGCGGTCCAACATCTCATCGACAGGTCCAATATCTCACTCCGCGGTCAAACATCGATTTTTTTATGCCCGCTCAGTAAAACATTGGAAATGTTGGTCTTTTATTAGTATTGATTTATATAGGAACAGATTTATAAAGGTATAACAAACACTCTTAATATCCTAACATGGTATATTTCTTGCAATTGCTCGGTGTCTTTAGCAAACTTACAACATCCTATTGCCTTCTAATTGATAGTTTTATCGAAAATATACATGCACACAATGTACAGTTACCAATTTTTTCCCTGTTGTTCTGTAGGACATTGATACCGAGACCCATTTCTTGGTTTATACTAATCGTATTTGTTCATCTTTGACCAAAGCAGTATTTTGAAATACGAGTACATGTATTTCATTAGATAACAAAGTAACATAACTTCACACATGTAGGATGAAGACGTCACATTCGTTATGTTAGCAAATTCCTATTTAAACATTGGATAGAATACCCGATCTTAGTTTATGGAGAAGGGGGCATAAAATATCTGCCTAGATTCATCAGCTTTTTAGCCAGCAAGTTATGACATGACGCTATTTTAATACTTATTTATCCTTACTTACTTTAAAGAAAATATGTATGTTTCACTTCTCTAGGTTTAATCTTGGTCTTTTGTTGGTTAGGTATTGGTGTTCTTGTTTATTTTGTCTGTTGGATGGAATGAGTCCATTTCATTAGAGTCCCTATTGATAAAAGAGAACTAAGATATTGATATTAATAGTTATTAATACCATATAAAACGAGCAATGTATGTTTACATATATGTTCAACTTAAGTTCAATACATGATGTACATCAAGGAGCATGTTTGACAGTATGTTGTTCATACGCTAGAAATGTTCTTTAGTAACAAACCAGTACGTCGAATTTCAAACATGCTAAACATAAGCTGAAATGTTCATATATGAAACATATTTACATTGCTACACACTTTTGAACATATCATATCTAGCTAGTTGCCTAGTTTTTTAATGGTAAAACATCTGCTTGAAAATATTTGTTGAAAATGCAAATCTTGCTGTTTTAGCTCTTTATGTGTCTGATTTTCCAGCTGAAGTCAGTAAGATGTCAAAACATCTAAAATGACCGTTAGAAGGGGACGCAATATCTACAAGCTTCTACTTTTGCTTCAAAATAGGAAGCTTTTAAAACTCTTGAAGACTTTTGTAAAAATGAAAGCAATAAACAAACTGTATATTTCTGATAATAATTTTAAAATAAAAACTTATTAATTGATGACACGAATTAAGAATAAAACATAGGCACCTTCTTCGTGGTTCATTTATTTATTTATCTTTTCAAATTCATTTAATTGCCTTTAGTGATAAAATTGCATGTTTATTACTTTGATTACAGAAAAATTAAGCTATTAAAGTTTATCAATTTTGTTTGCATGCTGGTAAAAATCCTTTGATTTAATGCTGCATTATTTCCAAATACGGTATTCCATAAAACCTGACTAAGTGACCAGTAGATGTTTTTCCCTGTACTACCTGTCTCCAACAAGGTGTGATTAAGATGGGCGTTATGACCATTGTACGTCTTCCAGGAAGTTGGTCATTTATCAGGAATTCTTATTTATCTACATTTTACGCATTGTATAGTTGTCATATATCAGTGCTAACATTCAAGCTGAAGGATGGAGAGAAATGTTGACATTTGACCTTTGCCCAAAGTAACCCACTTAAAATAATGTAGGTTTCATTCATTTACTTTTGTGGGTATGTAAAAAATCTCAAGCATTGCTCAAATTTTTGTCATTTTAACTTTTTTTCATTCAAGAAATATGTCATTCAGTACTTAAGCCAAAAAAATTTGTCACAAAACACTCGACATAGTGTTATAATGAATCACTGTGTCCATTTCACATGGCAGGTAATACATCTCAATCAGACATGTATCTTTCTAAGGTCAGGACGAGGAAAATAAATATATTATTTTAAAAATGTTTTCAATCTCTTCAAAACTCTCTTCTCTTCAGCTGTTGAAACTGAATTTGGAAAGATAACAATTGCTTTGTTTATTACTCTATTTTAGTATATCTATTTATGTTGGTATATGCTTGTTCTGTTTTTATGATTCGTCTCTTTCCAGGGAAAGTATTAATTATTATAAAATGATTTTTTTCTTTGCCAGGAAATCTCTTAGTTAATTGTAGAAGTAATAAAGTGACCACAAAAGGTAAATCAAAAGGAAAGAAAATGTAAGACGGACATTTATATCATGGTCCCGCCCGGCCAAATAAATAGCCCCTGTAGCTATAATCACGAGCCAAAAAAAAAAAAAAAAAACAGAGTCGCCAACAAGGAAAGGAAATATTTGCTCCAAAATTAATCTAAATTATTAGACAAAGCTCAAAATATATTTTTGAAAGAGTCTTAAAAACTCAAAAACTATCTCTTTTTGTATTGTAATTGAGAAAAGGGGTTATTTTGTGTAAGATTTTTACAGGAATCCCCCTTCATGTACCCCTGTACAGGAAACGTCCAATGTAGATTATCAAGGATCATTGCAAAGGTATTCTTAGACAACATAGAGAAAAAAATGAGAAACGTATAAAATAATTAGGCCTTTATTCAGAAAATTTGGATTGTATCTTCAAGGTAAGATAAACGTTGATGATATTTATTTTTATCAATGTAAAATTTGCTAAAAAGATTTAAAACAAAGAAAATGTTACGATCACTGATGTTGAGATACATATAAGAATCTTGTAAATAGACTGACATATGACTAAATACATTATTTTGGACGGTTTTCTTTCGTTCTTATTTTTATTAATTTTCCCTACGTTATAGGATAGACACACAATGATTAAATGATTCATCATTATTTTTTCATGTCAGAAGGATACTTATCGTTTCCAAAGTCCATGTCGGGTTTCTGAAATTATTTATAACAACTGAACAAGTACACATTCAAAATGATTTCTGAAAGCAAGTTATACTCTAATTCCAATTTATGAAATGCTATATTCATATAGGTTAATATAGTAACATTACATATTCATCATTAACAATGGAAACTTTGTTTGATTGTATATTTCTTTTCTTTTTTTAAAAAAAAGTGGGGAAAACAAAGAATATTCAGGGACTCCACCCATTTGTATTATCTTTCCAAATTAATGATGTATATTTTTATGTACAATACAGCGTTTGTTTACTGCTAATTAGGCTTAATGTGTAATAAGATGTTGTCAATAATAAATACCTGGGGACATAATCGACCAGAAATGACCACTGAACACAAGAAAACATACTTAGTGTTGTTAGCTAGCTTGTACACTGTCCAATGTCCTAGGGTTAACTACAAGACAAGATACACACGTGTTTGAAATAATCAATCATTTTAATAATTTTGTAGATTTTGGCATTAGTAATGTTAAAGTTGACGTACATGATATCATCGACATGTTGAACAGGAATGTGCTGTAATAAAATTGTTTCAAGATAGCAAACACTACTTCAATTCGTTAAAATTCCCACCTTTCAATAACCAAAGTTTCCTCTATCGAAAGTGTACTTGCTTATATTTTCAAAAATGGATTTTGAGGTATTTTTATGGTTAAGTGTAAATAAGGTTTAGGAGAAGAAGGCAACGTTGATTTTTGTGAGTGAAAAACTTGATTTTCTTATTTCAAAATTTCTATTAATGCTATTTTAGGAAATGAATTGAAAATTCAATAAAATAGAAACAAATATGCACACTCGTGTGACATATTAATCAACATATTAAGCAATACCAGAGCAATAATATGACCTAAAAGGAACTGCAAGTAATGAACGATTTCTTATTACAGAAGCATATCAATATGGCGGATGGATTGTGTGCTAAGTGTTCCAGATACCTGCTGGTTGTCTTCAACTTCTTCTTCTGGGTAAGATTTTCGTATATGAGTCAGAATTAATTAATTTTCGTATATAAATCAGAAATAATCAAAATTAACAAAAGACAAAATATTCTCTCATTTCCAGTCTATTGTTTGTATAGTTGAATCTCTTATTTTGTCTCACATGAATAAAACTTAGTACGTTTTGTTTACTTTTTATATGGATATCATCTTCTACATGCATGAGATACAAATCGTTCATATTTAACTTTATATGGAAATAAAATGTAACTTCTTTACTTCAAGACCTTGGATGCGAACACATATATTCAGTACATGACATAATGATTTTTATTATCAAGATACTAAAATCATATTAAAGGTCTTTGAAAATTATGCCTTCTTTATGTAAATTTTGGAATCTTTGAGTTTTATCTTTCAAGGTACATATTTATTTTACAGGTATCCGGGTGTGGTTTACTGGGAATTGGGATATGGATTTGTGTGGATGACAGGATAGAGGATTTTCTTGGGAATGCAAACATTGGTTTCCCATTGGACTGGATCTACATTTTTGCTTACGTTATTATTGGTGTCGGTGGATTTATTTTCATCACGGGATTCTGTGGTTGTTGTGGAGCTGTGCGGGAGAGTGCTTGGATGCTAGCGGGTGTAAGCGAGTATTTTTAGTATTTGTGAGAGGAAAGATCTTTATAAGTGTCATATTTTTGAAATTCAGGGTGAAAAAAATTTGAAAATCCAGTCGTGGGTTTGGACAATGAATCACTGTAGAAATAGTTACTGAAGAAGTTAGGGGGGAGGGACACTCCACAAAGGGGGAGGGACACTCCAAAAAACCCTTCTTCTAAGGGTATTACTTACCAGTTTTTCCTGGAATAAATTCCAGTGTACATACTTAATTATGAAGTTAAGGTAGAGTGTCCCACCAACCCCTTCTTCTCAGGGTATGACTTACCATTTTTCCTGGTATAAATTCCAGTGTACGTACTTAATTAATTATGAAGTTAAGTTCCACTAACCCCTTAATTCTTCTCAGGGTATGACTTACCATGTCTCCTGGTATAAATTCCAGTATACATGCTTAAATTATCTTTCCTTGATCCTACTTTAATATCCATTATTTAAAAAAATCAAATTGGGTCCATATCCTCAGCTTCTTGATCTTTGCTACAGGACATGTCAGATTTTTTTTTATTAGAAATTGATAGTCTCTCACAAATGTACAAGGAGGCAAACAAAAAAAACAAACACAAATGAAACTTTACGTTCTTAATTTTAACTTCATAGGAGGAGATAAGTATTTAAAAGGAGTTTTAAAAATGTTACATTCCTCTCAAATTCAGAGCGTCTCAAATACACAATATATATATATATATATATATATATATATATATATATATATATATATATATATATATATATATATATATATATATATATAAGAGGTACAATTTGAGTATTTCCTTTTTTGCGCACTTTCAATTTTGTAATATCCGATAGAGACCAACAAATGTTTGTTTTAGTTATCACGATCGCAAAATATAGGTTTAATAACTACCGCGTCTCTCTCTGTGATCTCCTCTTATTGACAGCGGAAACTGTCAAATTTAAATAACAAAATCAATTAAAATTCACGTATAATTCGTATTCTATAAACAAATTTTTAAAAAAGTATCCACACATCCTCTGAAATATACAAATTTAAAGTATATTTATCAATGTCGGATGGTTTGTGGCATTCCGTAACTGAAAATAATGAGGTTTGTTTTTAATTAAAATATTTCAGAAGTATAAGTACATTTATGCACAAAATAGATGATATTTGTGATACATACACAAAAAATTTAAACAAGAACATGCCTAAATATATAAAAGAATATAGAATTTGCATTAAATTATCAATTTAACTTGAAATATATAACTGGTTTTGGCCGAGAAAAATAAGTGTATATTATGTATCTGTATAGAAGAATTAAATTTATATCATATTGTAATTTTTGAATTTACGTCTCGGTTAGACAGCAATGGGATACCCACATTGTTCATTCATGTAATTAATTTCCGTTAATTATTTCCTGATCCTAGGTTTAATGAGTAGCAATTATAACTGATTCGATTCAGTTTTAATTAATTATCGGTAACTCAACATTCATGCATTATTTGGGAGTAAATAACATTGTATTTTTTGCTCAGCCAGTTTTACACTGCATATAAGTATTACAATGTGTATTTGTTTTTAGGAGTTATCTTTTTAGAGCTCCCTTTACAAATTTATTTTTAAAATCTCAAGTTTTACATTGTTTGAATCAGAAGTCCACTGTTTCAAGTCTTTACCTAACTTGTAATTAAAAATCTATATGTCTTCCTTTCTCAGTATATAGGATGTGTCGTCCTCATTTTGGTAGCAGAGTTGGTGATAGGGGTGTACATCGCAGTGGAACGAAAAAATGTAAATAACCAAGAAGTATTTGTGTATACTGTAGTATAGTAATTGTTTTTATTTAAATCTTCATTTTCTTTTCTTCATAATTATATAACTGTGAAAATAAAATATTTTTATGTATTTATATTTAAAACATTCTTTTTCAGTTGGAAGGAATACTTCAAAATGAGCTTACAAAACTTGTGAATGACTACACCTACCACGACAATAATAAAACGATGGATTTCCTTCAACAGCATGTAATGTATATTTATGTAGCAATGTACCATTATCACCTGCATATGGAGCTTATGTCTCCCAGTTGATACAATACGCAAGAGTATGCTCTATGCACGAACAATTTACTAGTATAAAACGAGGCAAGCCAAATAACAAATAAGTTGATAAAACAAGGTCAGATGACATGTTCCTCAATAATAAATGATTTTTTCCAAAAATATGTCATTGAAGTATTGCTTCTTTAACAGAATTCCTCACAAAAAATTGAGGTACCTTGTCAGGCATTTGTGCAAGATACCGTAGGAGGTTATTCACTATATAATCCTATCGGAAATCACTGGCATTGCTAATATGATGAGTAATATCACAGTTTTGTGTGTCTTTATCTACTTAGACATTTTGAAAACAATTTAAAAATCACAAGATAATGATAATTATAATTAATTTGTTGCATATTATAAAGAGATACAAAACAGATATTCGAGCAACTTGTCGTTAGACCTTAAAGTCAAAATTTCGCAAATTCTATGGTCGATACAATGACCTTGCCAGCAAATACAATCTATCAATAAGTCGAATGTTGTCTGGCGTTTTTCATACAAATTGTTAGGCCATTATTTTTATACTGAATTGTCTATGGATTTTTTCGTTTGCCTGATCATGACAAGGAGCACAAGGCGGCCAGCAGGGGATGCATGCTTACTCCTCCATGGCACCTGATCCCACCTCTTATGTTTTTAGAGTTCCGTGTTTGCTCTGCCCCAAATTTGTATAGTTTCAATGGACTTTAGAGCTTGATTGGTGTTCTTTATCTCCATATTTCAATTCCACAAGCTCAATGTCATTTTATAAATTGACGTAACAATAATTACATGTAAATTTATGTTTAATAAAAAAAGTACTAAAATAAGTATGTATCATCTAAATGTGTTTCTTTTCTGCATAACAAACGTCTAATATACCAGGATTATTTACAGTAGGTATATTTCATTGTTTTTGCAGTTTGATTGTTGTGGTGCTAGAAATTTCTCAGATTACAGAGACACTCAACTAAACAACAGAACAAACACAATCTCAGTAAGTAGATACCAACAAATTCATTGGTGGCGCAGGCGCAATGATCCACAAAAGTTTTTAACAAATAATAATTAATAATTTGCTTTAGATGTCTACATCAGAAGAACCAAGCACATATATAACTGACATTTCTGTATACAGAGAAATGTTTGCACTAGATCTTGATTTATTTTTGCTAAAATTTTATTCATTGTCATTAGATGTATTTTATAGCTTCGTCTAATTTAGTAGGTAGTACATAAAACATTAAACAGGTTGGAACCAATTGCCAAATTATCATATTAGAGCACATCTGGGATATGATATTCCATACAGGATTTGAATTTACTGTGAGAAAAAGATGGGAAAATTGTATTTGGTATTTTTTAAAATCCAATTAAATAAACATTATATAAAACATCTTTTGGTAAACAAGTTTCTTCAAAATACATGATCTGCGTCAGCTGGTTTATATATATATTTTCTGAAATAATTGCAACCGCCATACCTGTAAGCTGCAAGAAAGAAAGCCATATTATTTTATTTATATCATTTGTTAAATCATTCACATCAAGTTCGTGATTTTTCAACTGCTTACATCATCATAATTTTAATCTACACGTTGGTAAATGGAAGAGCCAGAAACAGCTGACCTTTAACACTTCCATATTTGGTGTTACAGATGGATTTAAAACTGGCTCTATCTAGTTTAGAAGTCACTATTTATTTATCTTTTTTTTCTAGAAAAGAGTAATGTGAAAATCACATTACATAAGAATTCAACAGATTTAATAAATATTGTTTTTTAAAGCAATTATTTAAATTTTTACGTTTTTAAATGAGACCGAAAACGGCATCTTGGATACATAAAAGAAGGAAAATCATTCACGATGAGTGTATGGACCTCAGAAATCTTTTAACTGTTTATTAAAGCATTGGATTTCGTCAAATAGGTATCTGAATATAGATTCACGAATTTGTACTATTTTGGGATGGACAGATGTCATGAAAACATCAGCTGGGCACCTTATTTAATAACTATTTTTTTACTCATTATATCGAACATTTATAACTCGTGATTTTGCATATTTTTAAACTACAGTTTTACCTATCCTTTTTTAGACTTGGATCGTACCAACCAGTTGTTGTAAAACAGGAAATACACAGACATGTTACATGGAAGCCAGAAACTTGGGACCCGTGTACATAGAACTAAGAAGTCAGGTATAATGTGGTCAAAATTATTTTCGGTATTTAGTTTTTTATTTTCCGTAGCTTTTTTGGTGATTTCTGGGTACTTTTTTCGAATAATATGTACTTTAGCAACAACTACTGCTATTTTTTTTTTTAATAAAAAAGGTTTATTGATATGTATAACCTGTTCAAGACATTCTGAACTTCGGAGTTATATATATAACCCACTTATTTTTCAGTTCGTTTTATTTACTTTTTACAGAGTTGTTATGACAGTATATTAGATTTTCTATATGGAAATGTGGTCATTTTAATCTCTGTTGTGGTGGCCGTAGCTATTACAGAGGTAGGTGTGGATAAAAGCTAGTCAATCAATCAATCAATCAGTCAATCAATCAACTAATAAATCAATGAATTTACAGATATTGTATTTTATTCTCTTTTAATTACTGTTTTGATTGGTTGATCACATGCTAGACAAGTTGAAAACAAATTCCCTCTCGGGGATTTTTTCTTCCTGATGGTGTATTCTGCTAGAATATTTAATACATGTATATGATTATGAATCAAACAAAGTTGTAATTACAAACAAATAAACTCAGAAAATTTTAAAGATATGGAGTAAGACGAGACAACAAGTAAAGAAAATACATGTAGTGGGAGAGTTTCAACCTAACACTCATATATATACAAGTTGACAAGAAAATGTAAAGAAAAAGTAGGATATTAATTAATCTTTATGTGTTATTTTCTCTAAACCAGATCCTGGGAGTAATCTGTGCAGTGATATTATGTCAGAACAGGACAGAATATTGGGATTGGGACTAATGACCTTCTACAGCTGTTCATCGTGAAAGTCACAGAGGATCTGTTTAGTTTATTATTTTAATAGTGACCACATGTCTCAATGTTTTTGTATATATAACAGCCAACATGTTGAGGAGAACCAGTAGTACAATGGTGATAGAAGATTGTCTAGTGCACAACAAAATATGGTAAAGAATGAATAGTCAATAAATTGTCAGAATTTCAAGGGTTATTCAAACTAAGTTGCCCTGGAGAAATATGATATCATATATATTGTTCATATTCTCATATTGTTACATGTTCGATATTGTTATGAGTAAAAATGAAGTATACCAATAATGTACATAAGTTTAAATTGTACATAATTTTTTTGTCATAGTACATATCTTCTTTTATATATACAGGAAGTATTTATCCTGTTTATGACTGAAGACAATATCTAAATTGCTTATTTTTAAAAACCATATTTACAAAATCATATGTAAAATATCTGACAAAAAGAGGGACAACTCTGTTTTTTTTTTCATGTTCTGCAAAGAAAATATCGTTACAGGAGTCAGTAAAATATTTCTTTACGACATACTAGTACACTGTGTGTGTCATGATGTTGATCTGTATGTATATGCATAAAATCTACATGTAGTACGATTTCATTTATTCTTCCAAAGTCCTATGAAAAGTCCATGCAAGAGTAAGATTTTAAAGACAACTTAAATAGGAAAAGAACCTATATTCATTTTCTCCATGCATTCAGTTTTTTTATGTAAGTAGTTAATTGTTTTTTACATGTTGCTGTTATCAATGTTATAAAGATGAAAAAAGAAATAAAAATATTTACATCATCGATATTTCGTTATTTTTTTACCAATGGTATTTTCACGTTAGAGAATACAGAAGTGACATCAACAGAAAATACAGAAGTTTTGCCAAGAATCCTCAAATCGTGTTCGATATTTAGTAACTTTAGTAACAAGAAGGGTATGGCTTCAGGTAAGTTTTTAGATTTTTAGTTTTCTTAGTGTAAATTTTATATTTCTTTATATTATTAATGCAAACAAGTTAACTCTTTTTAAGTAGTTCCCTATTCGAGGCATTATTAAGTCATACCCATTATGGCATTACAATAAAAAATAGGTGAAATATGTTCTGAGAAGCTATTGTGATGCTATATCACTATTGCTTTTCAGAAGATTGTTTCCATTTCGAAACATCCAGTCGATATGCTCTTTTTGAATCTTAAATTAGAAACACAGTCGATATAATGTTTCACACTTTATTTTTTGAATCAATTAGAGAACTGGAAATGATATAGAAAATAACTCAGAAAATTTCATTTTTTCATGTGATTGGTCGTCTACAAAATGACTTTGTTAAAAAATCATTCTGCTTCTACTCACAGATACTGTGAAGCTAATCTTAAAAGATGCTGGAGTTCCCCATTGACAGTATCTATGAATGTTGTCTTTGCAATCCAACAATCTGTTGGAATTTCAATAGACACCAATTGTGTTCCGTTATTAGCAGACCTGATTTATATTCTTGTGAAGCAGGCCCTATTCAAAAATTCTACATAAGAAGTAAAAAATATTGCTGTGGCCTTCAATTTGACATTTAGATTCGTCGACGATGTTTTATTAAAAAAAAAAACGTTATTTTCATTCATATGTCGACTGAATATCCCAGTGAACTAAAAAAAAAAACACACCATGTACAGCATCTGCCACATCTTTGTCATATTTGGATGCTTTACTGCTATAGATACTAATGGCAACCTAACAACTAAATTATATGATTGATTGTAAGTTGTTTTACGCCCCGTTCGAGAATTTTTCACTCATATAGAGACGTCACCATATACCGGTGAAGGGTTTCAAATTTAGACCTTTACTCGGCACTCAGGGCCATCGAGCAGTGAGGGATCTTTATCGGGCCAATGATTACCGTGACACGAGGCCTAGGTTTTTAAGGTCTCATCCGAAGGACCCGCAACTTTCACTACAAAGTGTCAAGCGCTTGGCAACGGAACAGTTGCTACCAATTTTTTTTATCAAACTAGGTCAGTCGCGGCCGTGATTCGAATACAACTAAATTATATGAAAAACGGGATGACTTCAGCATTTCCATCGTCAACTTCCTATCTAATGTCGTGATCATTCACAGTCAGCTACATATGGTGTTAATGTCTTTCATCAAATTAATTATAAAACATCTCACAAAAAGAAGGATTATTCTGATTTTTTTCTGGTTCTACTTCAACTGCTGCTAAGAAAATTATTCTGCCAAAGTCATTTGAATATTCCATGTAGCAGTATGATTCTAAAGACAACGTTAATTTTGAAAAGTAAAAAAATTAGCTAATTTTAATATACCCTATTCATTTTCTCCACCGGTCAATGATTCTTATGAAAGTAGTTGATTATTTTTTTTTACACGTTGTTATCAATGTTATAAAGATTAAAAAAAAAAGAAATAAAAATATTTACATCATCGATATTTCGTTATTTTTTCCCAATGATATTTTGACAGAAATGACAACAACCGGAAAAACCTTACAGAAGTTTTACTTTCTTGTGATGGGCAAAACTCCTCGTGTTAGATATTTAATAAAATAAACTTGTGCACTTTACTGATATCAAAGTGTATATCTTCAAATAATGTAATTTTAATAGAATATTACATTTTTGTTCAATATATAAAAATCTCTTTCATCTACATTTCTTTTTAAAGAAGTTCCATATTCAAGGCATTGTTAAGTCATACCCATTATGGCATTTCAATTACATATTGGAGTTGAAATATATATTTTGAGAAATAATCCAAAGTAGTTTTTGTAATGTCAATACTATTGTTTTTCAGAGGATAGTCTTTTTGAAATTTTAAAAAGAAGACCCAATCGATGCTGTTTTATACTTGAATTATTGAACCAATCAGACAGCTGGAAGGGAAATAGAAAATAACTCGGAAATTTTCATATTTTTATCTGATTGATCATCTACAAAATGACTTTGTTAAAATTCATTCTGTATGATTCTACACACAAGTACTCTGAATTAAATTTTCAAAAGATGATGGAGTTCCCCATGGACAATATCCATAAATGTTGTTTTTGCAGGCCAGGACTCAAGATTATAAACCAAGAACAGACTTGAGTGAAAATTTCAAGTTAGTATAACTATTGAAAAACTTTTGAAAATGAGACAAATTTTTTATTATGATTTTTATATAAATATAATATATATTTATATCATAATAGCATCTGTCACATCTCTGTCATATTTGGATGCTTTACTGCTATAGACGCTTATTGCAAACTAACAACTAAATTACATGAAAAACGGGATGACTTCAGTATTTCCATCTTCAACTTCCTCTCTACATGTAATAATTCACAGCCACCTACACATGGCGTGAATGTCTCCCAACTTACTCGGTACGCAAGAGCATGTTCAGGGTACAATCAATTTTCAACCGAGTCAGGCTGTAGACAAATAAGTTGATGTATTAGGGATTTCTTAATCTCTCTTAAAGTGAGCATTGCACAATTTTCTATGGTCGTTTTAATTACCTTGTTTAAAATTACAGCCTATTGTTCGGTTGTGTTTTGACTAACATGTTCCATACTAATCGTTAAGCCATTGTTTCATGCTATTTTTTCTTCTATATTCACCTTTGGTCGTAAGTCCGGGTTCATATAGCCAAGGGTGTTTTCCTGGTGGACAAAAACCCCCTTTTTATATCCACAGCGTAAAAACGAGTAAATTTTTTTCATTTCAATGTATATACCGTATAAACTTTTCATACTTTTACGCATTAATACGGCACTTTTTTCTAGAGTCAACAGGTTTTTTTCTTTCTAAATGACTACATTAATTTAAGTACTCTCCGTAGACAATTTAGTGTGTAAATGGCCTAACAATTAGTTTGAAAAACGTCAGTCAGCATTTGACTTAATGATAAATTGTATTTGCTGACAAGGTCATTGTATCGACCATAGAACTTACGAAATGACTTTAAATGAGACTGTTGATATTCTGCTTCATCAACTTGTTGGTCAATAACTGACCTCTTTTTAGAAATTGTTCATACGTAGAACATGCTCTTGCGTCAACTGAGAGATATAAACCCCGTATGCAGGTGATAATGGTATATTGCTGCTTAAGTAAGCGAAGCTGATGATTGAAAAGTTAAAGTCATCACGTTTATCATAAAAGCTTGGTTGTTAGATTACCATTAACGTCTTTTTCTGGTAAAATATCCAAATATGAAACAGATGTGTCGGACTCTGTATCTTTTATTTCAAGTTCACTGGGATATATCGTGTCGACATATGAATGGAAGTAACTATTGTTTCAATGGCCTTTTGAGCTTGATTTCAGTTTATTATCTCCAAATTTCATATTCCAAAAAAGCCATGATCGTAGTAGGTCCTTCAAAGGAACTTGAGTTAAGGAACTTTAGTAGTACTACATGTAACTACACTCATCAAGGAATGTAAATTTCAAAAACTGCCATCAAGCACGTGGTAAAATTGTACAAATAAGATGGTTGTGTGTGTGTTATGGGTAATGGTATGGTCTTTACAAATAATCTTTTGTGTAAAGAATATAAATTAAAAATTATAGAATACTTATGGAAATTATACAATACAAATTGACAATGCTAGAATGGAAATAAAAATTATATAATAAAAATATTGAAAGAAACAATACAATTAGAAAATTATACAATATAAATTGACACTTATAGAATACAAATAAAAAATTATAAATTCATAAAATAATAAATTTATAAATTAAATATACAATTAAAAAATGGACAATTATAGAATACCAAATGGAATAGATCACATATTGCAAGGTCCAGAATACCATGTAGAATCATCGCATAGTTTAGAGAACTTTTCTCTGTTGATTTCCTCTCAATCATGAACACTTGTATAACTAAGTCAACACACAAATGCCAGGGTTGGTTGTATTGAGTATGTTTTAGGCTAATTAAAATAAACAGAATATATTATTATTAACTTCCAAATTAGGGCCTCAACGGGCATGACATTATAACAATTATGACTAAACAAATAAGTACGCACAAAACAGTTAAGTACACTGTACATGTAATTAATAATTAGCTCGTTGTTCAGTTTGTATAGAAATATAATGATATAATGATGTGACGACTAGATACAATGTATATAAGAGAATCAAGTCATTGTTCAGTTTGTATAATATATAATGATTACTAAATACACAAACTTGAAAAAAAAATGTACAAAAGATTAGTTAACATAATTTTTTATAAACATTTATGCAACATAGTGAATGTAACATTATGAGTAGAAAATTAGTTACATCAGTGGTGTATAGTTTAAGTGCAGAGGATGATCCTGGATCCTAAAAGATAGCAGGAAGCATAAGAGAAAGAATTTTGATCAAAGAAAATTGTACAGGCACACCTAAACTCATAAAGATAATGGCAAAGAAACAAAAAAAATCAATAAATGCCTACACATACATACATGTACAAAGAAAAACAGCAAGAAGAGGCGGTGCTAAAGGACATGAATTGGTCCACTTGGAGCAATGTTCCAATTTTGCATATATATGTTGTAAGTACAATAACATAATAATGGAAATCATACCCTGCTAAAGAAATACAAAATATTGCATGAGTTATCTCTTGAGTAATGCACGACATACATGTGTATAAATTAAAAGCAAAGAGCAACGAAAGACGGTGCTAAACATATCAAATCCACTCTTGCATAGTGCAATTAATACATATACAACACAAATAAATGTTTAAAATCATTTAAGATGACATTTTGATATATATGATAACCAATTCCATCCATGAAAAATCAAAAATCTTAAAAAAAAAAAAAAGGAGATGGGTGAACATGACGAGCGATAAGCCTATAGTGTGACAAACATGAAGATGAAAAATTAAATTTCAATTATGTCAAAATATTCCTTGATATTTCGTCTAACATTAAAATATACTTTATGTAAAATCTCTACAATTTGCAAAAATCCCTCAAAGATTAAAATTATTTGCCTTTGAAATATTAGACACACACTAAAGCGGGCAAAAAGAGTCATTTTCGCATACTATAACACTATTTTTCGATATGAGTGGGTCTTCGCTCCACCTTTTTGAAAGTTAATCCTCAAAGTTTGCATAAAGATATACATTTTTTGGTTACCAAAAATATGGAGCAATGACCCACTATACCTTAAAAATATACTTTTATGACATAACATTCGCATCTTTTCGAGAAATACTTGAAGTCCATTAAGTCAAGGGTCATATCACAAACATGATTTAAATGCCACTGTTCATCAGGACTTGTGTAGTCTAGTGGTTAGCGTGCTAGTCTCGAAAGAAAATGATACTCTGGATTTTTATTGCTAGGGTTCGAACCCCATGAATACCACAATAATTTTTTAAATAAAAGAATAAATTTTGCCGAGAAAATTTTCCTCAGAAAAGTTTTGTTTATCACAATTTCATAAACTTCAATAATGAGAACTTTACTCTAAATATTAAATTCACAAACTGATCATGATTTTTATATATATAGGCTTTCTGCACGCTATGTTCGCCCATCTCCTTTAGAAGGATTATATACCTTATTATTAAGACTAAGATTATGCACAAAATAAGCCCATTGCCTCGGAATCATTACCCTATCCAATTGTCTCTGTTTTTGGTCATACTGCATCCTGTCGCGACATATCTTCTTTTTCGAACAGTGACGGCAGTGTCCTCGACCATTTCTATAGTCTACACACTATATACACACAAAAAACGAAATCTTATATGGTAAAGCTAAAACTAGTCATTTCTGAAAACAATATATACACTTAATCCATCTGATGATGTCGAAAACACGAAAAAAATCTACTGAATGCTAGCTGCGATTGACTTCTTTTACTCCACAACCTTCAGAAGGGAGATAAACAATCTGGCACAACTTAAATTTAGTCTGACTGGAAGGCGATAAATTACGCAGAAGATTGTCAAATCCATGAATTGATCAAGCCCCCCCCCCCCCCCCCCCACCCACCCACACACACACACATTTATGTTCTCGAAACACTCTTTACAAGCCCGTAGGATCTAATTTAAGGATAAATAACACATTTTTTAAAACACAAATTAGCAATATATCTAGTAGATTTTATTTGAATAATGAGTGGAGAATTTGTAACATTTTATAATATTTAATGTTATTTAACGAATTTAATTCATCATTGTCCTGTGAATAATCTGAAATAATTTTATGGATCTTTTAAGAAAAACAAAAAACATTTTTATATCATACAGGCACGTACAAAGTCAGATTCTGAAGAAAAAATGTATTTCACAATAAGGTTCTTTTTAATTAGGTAAAATTTTATTCTCTCTGAGGACTTCATCCTCTTTCAAATATCCACCACTCTAAAGAATTCCTACACGCCCAAAGACATTGCTTAGCAACCGAAATACAAGCTGATGCATGTGCTGTCAGGTTAGCGACGATGAATTTCATAAGAGTATGAATTCCTCGTGATATAACTATGAATGACAAACTTAATTGACCTTATGTAAGATTTCGTTCTATATTGAATAATGTTGGCGATAAAATAAAGGAGCAGATACCATCCCTGTTGTTTATAACGTATTCTTTTAAAACGTAGAAATAAGAAATATTCAACCCAGTGAAGTGATGGTTCTCATTCCAGTTTTCTATTTTAAAATTATAAAACCCTTCCCTAGCAGTTTGAGGGTAAGATAGCAAACCAAAAGTTGGGGGGTAAAGTCCTGGCTCAAATTTTCATAGATTTTATATGCAATTTTTTTTTTACCAACAAAATAAGAAAAAAAAGAGAAAAAGTTTACCCCTGACTTGCGGAACCGCCTCCTTCTTTCCACAAAAACATCCTGCAGTAAAATAAACCCAGCCCACATAAACAGTTTAATATAGATAAAAAGGATCTTTCATTAATAATCTTGTCAGACAATGCTTGGAATCCAAATCGCAATAAAAATAGTCTTTTGGAATTTCAAAAGAGTTTATTATGATGAATTAAGAATATACCTATAAATAAATTGTTAATGTTGTCAATAGGAAGAACTTATTATTACAAATTGTACCCACGAACTCGTGACATTTGAACGACCGACCAAAAAAATATGTATACAATCGCCACTGATCGTTTTGCGTGAAGTCAGATTGATCAATAAAAATTTAATTTATTTCCGAAGTCTTCTTTTCCCTGTGCACACATAATAAAAATAAAGATGAAAGTTATTAGTGGACAAATGAAATTGATCTTCGAAGGAAAACATCGCATACAGAAAACCCATGACACTAGATTGATGGCTTTATGATTGAACAACATTGTGTGAATTGATTAAAAGTTATATGATACAAACAAAAAATTGATGCTTGGATTGGTATCTATTTTTGGACCTATAATGGTTGTAAATAATGCAAATAATAAATTTTCTAAAATATTAAGAAATTGAAAAATCTACTTAAATCAGCAATCCTTATTAATTTATACAACTTTTTGTCATTTTAAATACAATTTTTGTGAGACTTTGAATGAAAAATTAAAAACTAAAAATTGCTGTTAAAAATAATCATTTTACTTTCATAAGCTGTTATTTTCAAGATTTTTTTAATAAAAGTTTCTATCTTTTGTTCCTTAAAAAATTATAACACAAACAAATTTATCTTTCAGAATTCAACTATCTTTGTTTAAATAGGTGCCCCTCACTAAAGAAGTGATATCGCTTTAGTTAACAACTTTATGCTTGTCCAAACCATAAAATTTAGTGAATAGTGGGAATATGATTCTATACAATTCAATATAATTCTTGAACAGCTTTAGAAATATTAAAACGAAAAAAATTCTGGGAGAATTCTCAATTGTCAGTTTTTACAGTTTACACAATTAAAATTTCCCTGAAAGAAATGACGAAAAAGCAATGTAACTCTTCTGTGTTGGAGATAAAAAATTGTTTGTGGTATGTCTCTTTAACTGCATCATCTTCTGCTTGCGAAACATTTTAACTTACATAAAACTGCATTGTCCTTAAAGTGCTCTTATTGATGCATCATTATACAGACATAACCATATATCAGTTAGCCGTCAAACAAATGATAATGTTTGTTCCTGGTCCAATTTAACAATGCAACAGACATGTAAACCTGTCGACATAGCAATCACACCCGAAAAACAGACATAAAACACACACACAAATTGTCATTATGTAAACAAGTGTGTTTCTGCACAGCAGCTTACAACAGCTTTGATGACAGGTCTTTAAGACAATAGGTGGCAATGTAGCACCGCCCCGGGACACAATAAACGTCAGAGCAGACGGTCCGGCCGTGCCGTCAGATCTGTCGGAAGACTCAAGGCTTGTAACTCAACAGAGTATCAATATCACGCAAAAGACAGAGGAGTTGGTCACTCTATCAATGGGGCACATTGTTACCTAGTCTTACTAATGTTTAAGATAATGGTAATACTTATTATTTGACATGAAGGAACGTTTACTTGCAGTGCCTAACGTGTAGGCTTTGAGCCGTAACCCAAATTATATTTCATAAAAATTGAAAAAAATTTTAAAAATTCAAATTGATGAACTTTTTTTAAATTCAGTGCAAGGATGACACGATTTTGGATTTATTTTCTAGGAATATTTCTTCTGTGTTTCGGTAAGTGTATTTGCTTTTGAACTTTGTAGATAAAAAGTGCAATTTAGGTTTTACTTTGACATCTTATATTGGTGATAATTAGCGGTATATAGTTTTAGATATTTGGCGGCTTTTACCGAAGACAAAATAAGTAAAGTATGCGTAACCATGTTCTATGTTTTACACTTAAATTGCTATCAATACTTATAATAAATAGAGAAAAGCTATCGACTTAATATTCTTCGTAAGGAACTATACTTATGAATAAATTTGGTTTTCTCCAAACAGTTGCCTTCAAAACACAATAATTGTGTTGAGTTGCAATACTAGGTAACTTTGTCAAAAGCATACAATGAAATTAAATTGGCAAAGAACAACAGTGTTGCAAAATCTTTTAAAAGCTAGAATGTTAATCGACTACTCTCCAGAAAGGGAAAAAAATCAATTGCACTATGCATTAATTGACTTCTTCCTAGCAACGAAAAAAAATCATTGCAAAAGTTAGTGTTGAAGATAAGCAATGAAAACAATCTAGTATTCTGATACGCAAAAAGAAAGTCATGTTTTGATAAAGTATGCGGAAATCAGACCGCAAACTCAGCCATATTAACGGTCAAATCACCTCATGATTGGCTTTCAATGCCCGTTTTTGGTTGACCATCATCAAAGGGTCTCTCACGATACATACACAGTATATGATATACAAGTCACGTGTTTGGTCAATGACTTCGTGATTAGCAATTTTAAATTTAGACGTGTTGACAAAGTTACACCGAAGGGGGAGGGAATAATAATGATTTTTAAAAGTGGCAGTATTTCTTTAATAAACCCCCTTCCTATGCAAAGTGAAAGACCCAACCATTAATTAAAGAAATATTTGGAAATCATATGCCGAAAAAAAAATCGTTAAAACTTTTTGGAATGACGATGTATAACTGAAAGTACACCAATTGAAATTCCCATTATATTTTGTGGTTTATTACTGACTTTCTGGTAGAAATTCTAAAAGGTTTGTATTCATATAAAGGTATGTAATATCAATAAAACGTCACTGGCTTTTTACCCTAAAAAATGCTCTTTAAGCAAATCTTCACCCTGTCTCAGGAAGATGTAGGTGGAATACCAACAAGTTTTGTACCAAAAGGTGGCCAGCATTGCCTCTCGCCACCTGCAGAAACATTTATGGTGGAAGGTTCACACTGGCCGCTTGGAAACAAGTTGTAGGAGTCCTGAGTCGTAAACATATCTCGCATTATTGTCCTGCGTTCATTTGAACTCTCATCCATTGACCATAAACGTCATGTACCATTCGTTCCACAGCTTGATTGAAGCAATGCAAACTATTTCTTGTAACAAAAGATTTCTTACGTATATATATATTTTTTCTTCTTAATGTAATACTTTTTATGAAAGTGATTGTGTTTGTGTAATGGACGGGAAACAACTTATCAATAGCCCTTGGTGAACCTTTCATACTATGTGTATTCTTGTGAGAAAAGTGTTTTTTAAAAGAAGTCTTATATGTATCTGAATTATTTGTACAGGATTGTTCTTCTAGGTTTTCTTAAAACGTTTCAATTATCTTTTGCAGCTCTGTCACAAGCAAATCGTAAGTACATGTTTCACCTTTCGGTAAAAAAAGCAAACATACATTATCCTCCAACAAAATCAATTTTAAAATGAAATCTGGTCTTATGACTCTTTACACCTCAACTTTCATTTTTCAAATAAAGGTTTGCGGAGAATAATGTTTCATTTTATTTCAATAGGTATTTGTGTTATACAATATACTTAAAACTCTAATATATCACTAAATTTATATTTTCATTTCAGATTTAACAAGAAACAGAACAGTTAGTAAGTTTTTATCCAATCAAAATTTCTTAAGGTTCATCAATACTCTAAGGGGAATAACTCTTAGTGAGATAAATGTGTACTATTCTTATAAATTTGTCAAGTTGAAATGTTTCATTTCTCAAATTTTGTCCCGCAAACTATGCTTAAATTGTGAAAATACTGAATTCTACTTATAAAATACATATCTTTTGGAAAATAACAAGCATTAAAGCAACATATTATATGTGAACAGGGGGCTTATGAACATTAAAAAGAAACATTTGTATGTTTCTAAATTCAAAATTGACCTTATAATAGTACAAAATATTTCGAAATTTGCAGCGCGAGATCAACTATTACGTAGAAGAACATTAATCACAGGGAGAACAAATGGTAACAGTGCCATCCAAAGAGGCCGAGGGAATCTGAATGGAAGAGCGGGATCAACAGGAACTCTGACAGGAACTGTCGGAACACCTCGGGCAGGTCTCCCAGGAGCAACTGCGGCCTCTCAGAGGGAAATTGACAGAGTCATTCTTACCCCAGTGCAAGATGGTGCCGTTCGATCTCTTAGGAATCTTTTAAGTACTAGAAGAGGTCGAGGGAATCCGAGGCTCATTGGTAAACTCTTCAACAACTGTCGCCATATGTTGAAGTTTACTTGCATATTTTGTATTGATTTTAATAAAAACGTAGTTATCTTTAGGGGAAGTGTCTTAATTATATATAATTCTAATGAAATTAAATTTGCTTTACTTCAGGATTTCTCATCCCAAGAGCAGACGGTAGAACTCAGTTGAGATTGATGAGAGGCAAGTTCAAAGGAGTTAATTAGAAAAGCCAGTTGCAATAGTCTTCATATTATGTAGAGCTTTTTTATCATGTAGAACTTGCTTTATATAACTTTAGAGTATCTGTGGTTGGCTCACCAGTTTTGACATTGTCAAACGCACATGCCTCTACACATACCAAAATGAATAAAGTACAAATACTTTGACTTTCATGTTTAAGGTTTAGAATTAAATGATATAAAAGTTGTAAATGTGCTTTATGATTTTTACATCGTAGCCATAAAATATACATTGTGACCATAAATGTACTTGATATATTCAATCACAGATGCTTTCATTTTAGAATAATATAACCATAGGAATTTTATAGCCAAGTAATCAATATCTAGTGTAGCTATAATGTAGTTACTTAGATGTAGCTGCTATGAAACGTTGTAATGATTCAAAGCTATGGTAGGACTTATAGCGTCTTAGATTATGCTAGCGAAAGTTGACCGCTCCACAATATATTAAAATGTGCTTATTACATTAACACTAAAATTTCTATTCTAGGAGCTGAACGATTCTTAAGAAATGGCCGAGGAGGTAATCTTGTTGCACGGGAGTTGACTTTAAGCATGAAAAGACGCTTCATGATCATTAATTAGAATATCCCAATTAATCAATACTGTGTTTAAATGCACTTAATTTGAGTATAAAACAACAGTATTTTCAAATTTAAAAATGATGTCGGGCACAGCAATCCGGAAAAAAATATGAATTCTATTTTTTCATAAAGTATCTCTGTAGAATTTTTTCATAAAGTCTGTCTGTAGAATTCAGCTATTATAGACAATGAAAACATCAGTCTCATAAAAACACTAAGCAATTTACATGAAAACGATTTTGATGTTGCCATCAAAAAATCTGAGCAGTATCCCCAGTACTAGTGTACTTTGATATATACACCCTTTTTATGGTCATCCAGCGTCTGTTTTAAGGTGATTAATTTGCAGCTAATAGCTCATCCAGACGTCGTTTTATGACTTGTCTCCCTCTGCATTGTTGGAATGTTATTAAACATTGATTGTTAGAAAATTACGAGTATATACAGCATCGCCACTGGAAGGCTGAAGAAAATCAGAAGATTAAAGTGGTTTTTATGTACTTGTATCAATAAGCATTTTAATTCCTTAAAAAGTACAAATGCAAAGTCTATATTTTCAGATTCGTGGTAAAATGTCTTCTTCTTCTTTTTTTAAAAATCATGTTTATTTTATTTTTTGATTGAATTAATTTTAATCTAATACATCGTCCCTTTATCTTAAAATAAAGAATAAAAGTGGCAATTTATTTTCAAAATCTGTGATCAAAAAGGAAATATAATTACACAAATATTGTTTACGTTGATATCAAAGTTAGGGGAAATTTGAGTTTTCATGCTAAAATATCAAAATCATGTGATTTTGAATACAGTATGGTAATAATATTTTAAAGCAATGCTTTAATACGTTATTGACATACTCATTCTTCTTTTTGCAGACAACCGAGGTAATCGCGTGAGTATGAATGAGCTGCCTTTTAACATCAGGACCATTGTTGCAGCAGCAAGGCGTGCCAATCTTCTTCCTTCCAGAAACGGAACTAGAGGTAAATAACGCGAAGAACCAAAACCAACAGAGTTTGTTTTTTTTTTCAGTTTTATTTCTTTTTTAAAAATACTTCTCTGAACCTTTTTGGGAAAAAAAGAATGAGATAGTCCTCATTAGTATTCTAACTCCAAATCTTTAGGACTTTATATGTAAAAGATGTAAAATATATAAAATATAATAATAATATATAAAATATGTAAAAGATGCTAAACTTGGAGAATCATTATGTATCTTTGCTTTTAGGGAAAAGTAAATATACTGTAGATAAATACTGTACATACTAAGGCATATACTTTAGTATATGTATATTAGTAAATGAATACATAAATAAATGATGAATAGTTATAATTCTTTCACATCACTATTCAGGTTCCGTTAAATTTGATCAGTTCCCAAACACAATACAATTTAACGACATCCTATATAAGATAAAGAGTAAACGTTTTTGTAACGTTTCTGTTTATCTGTTTAGTAAGGAATAGAACTCCTCCAATAGTTGTTCTCCGATCTCCCAACAGAGGTAAGGCGCGGTTTACAGGTTGTATATTATGGGAAAATGTTGAATATATATACACAAGCATTTGGGTGAAGTAAAATATATACCCATCTGTGTAATGACATTTTTGTATTTTTAAAAAGTTTAATATGAATGTCATGTTCAATTACTAAAAACTTAAGTTATTGTTTTTTTAAATAAACCTGTAGCCAAAAATGTTTAAAAAGTTTTTTTTTTTATTACTTGTAGTTAGGTAATAAAATATAACCATATATTTAACACACAGTTTACATTAGTACTAAAACAGAGCGTCTATGTGTTCTGTATTGATGCATGGATTGCTCAGAAAATATATATCATTAATAGAACTTTTTGGGGGTTTTAAATAAGTATTATACAGATAACAATTTACTTGCAATTTGAACTGAGTACGAATTCTTATATGGCTAAAATATTGAAAATATTGTGGGTTTCAGTATATTTCTCTAGACATATATGCATGCTTAAACAAATATTTTAAAGTTGCAATACGCTTCATATTCAAATATTTGCATGCAAGCATGTATTGGCTGGAACTGGTCTTTTAAAAATGGTTTCAGAATTTTTGAGCACGAATACATGGATAAATAAACGACAGAAGATTAAAAAAAATTATTTTGGTTGTCTCAAGCACTTAAGAAATAAACGATTCATCCATTTGATAGGTCTACTCAATTTATTTTTTCAGGATTTCAACAGTCCAGAAGAATAGCAACAGTCGGAGGTTTGGGAAGGGGACAAAACGGAAATCCAGATACACAAGGAAATTCTGAACCAGATGCTGGAGGAGAGACTATTAAGCAAAGGACTGTGAACATCGAAGTCAATGTACAAAGTCCAGACACACCTACGCCAAGTCCCACGCCTCAAAACCCGAACCCAACAGCCACAAACCCTGGAATGTTGAATCCGACGATGATAAATCAACAACCCGGATTTATGAACAGTATGGGTGCAGGTGCTTTCAATCCTTTTCCAAATCAAAGACAGCAACCTGGAATAAATGGGATGAATGGATTCACTAGGTTTAACCCAACAAATTCCAGAAATAGTAATGAAAATAATAACAGACCATCAGATGATAGAAGTTCATCAAATTCAGGGGGCGGAAATATCAATATTGGACTTGGTATTGGTGTTGGTTCTTCATCTCCAGTTGTGCCACCGAAACCTGCTTCTACAAAAACGCCTGCTCCTTCACAGTTCGGTGGTGTACAAAACGTTGCTCAAAATGTACAACCCACTCCGCCTAATCCTTTCCAACAAAGGTTCAATAATCAGCAGGGTGGAACGAATCCTTTTGATCCGATGAGTTTTCCAGGAATACCCCAAACTGGATTTCCTGGCAGTTCACAAACTGGCTTTTCTACAAACGATCAATCTGCTTTCCCATCCAATCAAATCAGTTTTCCTACAAATCCACAAACTGGCTTCCCATCAAACAATCAATTTCAGACAAATACAAACAACCCCTCTGCCCCCACTCTCCAAAGATTTGATCAACAGCCCCCTGCTCTTCCCGGATCTGTATCTACAAGCAACTCTATGCCTTGGAATACTTTTCCGACTAATGCTGGAAGCTTTGGACAAGATACAGGTTCTTTAGCAAACACTAATACCTTAATAAATAATAACCAAAATAATTTATTTGCTAACAATATGCAACGCTCAAATGTTAATGGCATGCAAAGACAAAGAAATTCACTTGAGCAAACTATTGGCATGGTCCAAGCAAATCAATTTAATACGATGCAACCTCAACAGTTTAATAATCTCACATCTAACCAGAATTTCGCGAATTCTCAATTGCTTAATTCTCAAACTTCAACAGGATCAATAGGCTCGGCTGTTGATGGTTTCGGCAGAGTGCAAAATCCCAGTTTTCTTCATAATGCTGGAAACGCAATCCAACAAGGATCATTAATGGGAGGTGATCCGACAATTGGTGAACCGATGATAATCGATAATGGTGGACGAACAACCGTTGTGGTGGATAATATAACATTTACGGGAGTCCTTCCACCAGGACCACCTGTAATAAGGACACAAGTGATAAATGGAAAAGGCTCAGTGCATTTAAATCCATTAGTTTCTTCTAGGGCAGCTACAGATTCATTTGGAAGAAATTTTCCAACACAACTGCAGTTCTCAAATCCAAATGACCTGAATTCAATAAATCAGAATTTCCCATTGAGTGCAGAAAATAACCAAATATTTCCTAATCAACAATTATTAGGAATACAGGCAACACAAGGTACTAAAAGTCCAGTTGAACCCCAAATGAACCAAGATACCTCTTTCGGGACTCCTACTTCAATATTTGTTAATACCTCGGGTCTCCTCAATCTCACCAAACCTCAAGGAAATGTCGACATGTCATTATTATCAAATAACTCTACTCTTTTAGCATCTAATGCAACTAACCAACAACAAATGATAGATATTTCGATACCCCTTAATACTAATCCCATATTAGCAACTAGCAATAATATAGGAACAGCATTGTCGGGGAGTAATGTAGGCATAGATTTGGGTAAAGGTACCTCCTCAAGCAACATTTTGCCGTCTGGAATCAACATAACTGGAATAGAAGGAACAGGACCAATTGATGCACATGGGCACGCAGGTGACCAAGTATTAGTTGACACAAGTTCCATTTCTGTGCAACCACATGCCTTTATGACTTCAACTCTCCCGAGTGTAGACTTGCAAGGTTTATCTACCACAAAGCCATCAAATATCATTGTGAATGAGCCGCAAATCCAAGTTGTTGATGGTATTCCCCAGGAATTTGGAACGTCTTCTACAATCGCTGGAAAAATTCCTAAAGAAATGTCTTCTACAGTTACTGGGGGTATTTCTGAAGGAATATCATTAACAAAAACTGGAAATATCCCCACAGAATTGTCTTCTACGATAACGGAAAACGTACCAATGAAACCTTCTTCAGCAATAAGTGGAAATATCCCTACTGGAATCTCGTCTTCACTAGTTGGAAATGTCACTGATCGTGTAGGTCAAATACAAGGTGATGTTCTGCAAGCAAAAGCTCCACAAGTAACTGATAATGTTCCATCTTCTGTAGAGCTTAATCCAATGCAAAATAATCAATTGTTAGAACTGCAACGCCAACAACAAATTCTACAGATGCATAGATTGGCACTTTTGAGAAGAAGAGAGGAACAGCTCAATACATTAAGAAAACAATTACTTCAAATCGAACTCACAGGTACTTTTTTCCATAATTTATTCATGAATTAATTTTTTTAAACATTCTAACTCAAAATAATGCTTGTGTACGCGATCTCAGTACAATGAAAACTTGTCATAATTATCCATTTTTTTCCAAGAAGAAAAATCTGATGATATGGAAAAATAAACAGTAAAAAATACAAGTTTTTCAAGATAATTATGACAATATCGATTAATAATCAAGGCGTTTGCAAATGTCACTATGAATATCTAATGTCATTGATATAAATCATAGAAAGATGTCTAAGAATAGACGGGCATGAAAACTACACGGAAGATGTAAAATGTCACGATTCGTGAATATGAATTGGTTAGTGACCCACATTACGATTGCTAAATGACTTTCGTACAATAAAAATGATATACACTACATTATTTACAGAAAACGTTAGACATCCCCCAATTCATAGGCAATAGTTTTGTATTTTCTGTCAGAAAATGGATAATCAGAAATTATTCATAAAACTTGCACGTCAATCGGATCATTAATGTAATGACATGCAAATACCTTACTTGTTGTTTTAAATAATAAACAAAAAGTAATGCACTGTCTTTCAGATTTTTTTCCTTTCTATTTCTTTTGTCTTTGTACTTCTGTCATCTGAAATGCATGAAAGGTAACTGAGAATTAAATTTGTTGAGCTGATTTTTTTTTTTTTTTTTTTTTTTTTTTGGGATGTCCTATAAGATTTCTGTACCTTATCATTTAATATGTAATTCACTATTAGAAATTACGAAGGCAGATAATTTATATACATGTACTAATTTCAAAGACAGATTTCTGTCTTTTCTTGCTTTTGTCATCTTTTCATGCAATCTCAGAGAAACAACATTAATGTCAAATACATTAAATAATTATAGGCAACAAGAGACAACCAGTGCAACGAAACCCTTTGACTCCAGTGAAGACGAAAGACATGAGGATTTTAGAGAACATCAAACCAGCAGCTACGGCACCGAAGACCACTGCATCATCAACAGTCGCCTTTATGAATGTGGATTCATTAAGATCTCTCATAGAAGAAATTCTTCATGGTTTCTTCAAGAAGCAAAATATTCTTGCGGGATTAAGTGTTCCCTCTAGTGGTAGTACATCTATTGTTGACATATCCAAAAGCAGTCCACCGAACCCAAACAAAGTACCAAGAATGGATCCAAACTCTTTACAACTGAATGTTGTTCCAGGTAAGATTTTGAAACTTTTATCTGTTTTTGTGTCCAGTTTATGAATTTTTGATGCAGAAGTACATGTTTAAGGACAATTTCTGCTAACATTAAAAGTACATGTTAAGGACAATTTCTGCTGACATCAAAAGTCTTTACGAGTGAAATTTATTCTTTCTGGATATAAATGTATATCTTATTTTGCAATCCCGGTTGTAGCGCAAAATTAAAGTCCCCTTATGATTACATTTAAATAAGTTTTGATGAATTCACTGATATATTGTTACTTAGTTTTACATGAGAACCATCAGGTAGGTTGCGATAAATGTAATGTCATTTACAAAATATTACTAGTATCTACTCTATTTAATTAGATGCAGTACGTTGAGTATTTATATGTATGTTGCATGATTTTGTTCATTGCCTTTAATCAAATATATGCCATTCATGTTAACATCAGATTATATTTAAGTAGTACAACTTGAACTCCTATAATCAGATTTATAAAATTCAAGTATGTCACATATTACAGTTCAAAAAAGTACTTCTCAACCAGGAATACAACCAACAACTCCAAACAATGTTAAGAACATTGACCCAACAGTCAGTATGGTGGATCCAAATGTAGTACCTTTAACAGAAGCTATTGGAGTGGATCCAAATGCAGCACCTCCAACAGAACCTACCGCGGTAGACCCGAATGCAGTACCTCCAACTGAACCTACCGTGGTGGATCCAAATGCAGCACCCCCGATAGAACCAATTGTAGTGGATCCAAATGCAGCACCTCCAATAGAACCAATTGTAGTGGATCCAAATGCAGCACCTCCAATAGAACCTATTGTGGTGGATCCAAATGTAGTACCTCCTGCAGAACCCACATCCCCACCAGCAACAGATTCAAATACAATTCTTGTGACTGAGCCAAGTGTGCATGCGCATAGTGATATTGTAACAGTGTCTGACTCTTCTGCAACAAATATGCAGGTTACTGAATCGTTTTCAACAATTTTACCTACTACAACTACAGTATTGCCTCCAGTGACATCTCCTATTATAATAGATAGTGTTGGTAACAGCGTGGGTCAACCAAGTCTTTCCGGGCAAAAACGAAATTTATTTCCAGGAGGAATCGCTGTACATCCGGAAATTTCTTCATTTCGAACGCCCAATCTGGCAAATTTTCAACAATCAGCGCCTCCACAACCTCAGTGGAATTTCAATCTTCCTCATCGTGGAGTACATCTGCAGGGAAGAACACGGGGCGGTGTTTCCAGCATTCCTGAAATGATCGGAGGGGATCTTTCAAGTACCAATGCCAGAGTTATTGCTCAACAAAACAGACCCATACATAATTCAAATTTTAATTTGCAATTTAATCGCCGTCTCCAGGACGTAGGTAAATAACATTTTATGAATTCCAGTAATTTATATCAAGTAGTACATTTTTAAGATAAAATTGGAAAAAAAAGATGATAAAAGCACAGCAAGTGCCAATGATTTTTTCGGATCATCACGAATGGGTGCTAATATTTGACATATTATGATTATTGGCAGTAAAGAATTAAAATGGACACAAGAGCAGTGGTATGTAAATACCTTGAGAGATCAAGGATGAATGTTAACAATTTTTGGGATTTTCTTTCGCTCATAGATGCTTCACTCACAAAACTTACGGCGGTAATTTTATTGTCTTGTTTTCGTTCTTTTTAGGATAGGAGAAAAGCTTTACATCTTTGTTTAAAAGAGAGTGTGTATCTTCAAATTGAAGTATTTGAAAAACAAGACAAAAAACAAGCTATTATTAAGTTGCAGTGAAGATATTAGATTATATATTGGTCTGCTAGCACCATATAAGTTTACATTTGAGTTTTTTTTCCGGATAAAGCCTTTAAACTTTATTATTCTATTATTCCAGTGTTTGACTAAGGGAAACAGGTAAATCCCCTCCTGGAATCACCTTAAAGGACTTTAATGCAAATTTAGATTTTGGTCACATGATTTTTTTCCTTATATGTGTTTTACCCGAAACCTTGTAGACAGCTTCTCCAATCCCGTGTTCGTGTACTATGTGTTTTTTATGGTTCATTGTATTATTTGCATATTAAAAACCAACAATGTATTGTACCTGTAGTTGCCTGTAGCTCATAGTAAACTAACATATTAATCAAGAGTTCACTTTTTATAAGGAATGTAAAACATTCTCATTTTTAAAAAATATCCATTTGTATGATAAATAAATAGAAAATGATATTGAATTAATATCATGTAAATCTTAACACATTTAATCAATGCAAATGTTTTTGTTTTTGCGACACGTGTGCTAAGATTTTATTTGTCACATTATATTGTTGGATGAATAAAGTTGAAATGATGTGGCAAACCATATATATAATATATTTCTTTTTTTTTTATTTATAGCAATGAGATCAAATGTTAACATACCTCTTGGACGTCCAGGAGGAGTTCCGGTCCCAATGCTGTAGTGACGTCACAGACACTACTTTCATTCTTGAAATGATACAAAGAAGAAATGACGTACGGCAAACAACAAAGAAAACGTCTCTAAATAATTGCCAGTAAACCTGATGTTACTCTCCTGGGTGCACGTCAGCAGCACCTGCTCCAGGTTCCTAGAAGTGTACAAGTGACGAAATATGCGAATTCCCTTTCCAGTGAATGGACCATAAAAGTGGGACGTTAAATTTAGATTCAATATTTCACAACTTTAATTTTTCATTTGTTTCCAAACATTACAAAAAAAGCTTTATTAGGGGCATTCTTACGTTCACCTTAATCAATTCATTCATCAAGTCATTTCCGGTCCCACCGTGAAAAATCTTGTCATGTCTCGAGCGATCGAGGCGCGGACAACGAAGAGCTACAGGAGACATTATTATAAATGTATATACAATGTATATAAAAATCTCAGTATCATATACTTTGGAATCACATGACTATGATATCCCATTACATTAAAATGAATGAAAGAGTAAAAATGAGATATAAACTGTGTTAGCATGCAAATATTTCACCATGTGAATATAGCAATCATTTGAAGTGGTTCAAGATACTTGTAATTATAATGTCCTTTCATGAAAATAAAATAAAAACGAAAATTATTTATTGAGTTGTTTCAATGCCTGTGCCTCAAATTAAAATATTGAGTTAGTTTACCTGAAATGTGACATACGTGTATTTACATACTTGTATCACATTGTGAATTACAAGGAAATAATCTACTAGTAATATAGTTAACCCTAAAAGGATCTGTCATCTATGTGTATGATGTCTGCCTGTCTGTTTTGTACTTTCAAAAATGATGTTCCGGTGAGCAAATTTTGAAGACGATTTCACTGAAAAGCGTGTTTAATAAGGATCGCTTCTCGGTTTTCTCAGGCTTGGCTTAATGTACATGTGACATTGAAATAAACTTTATAAATGCCCGTGTTTCTAATGAAATTTTAAAATTCATTTCTGAAAAAACGGAAATAAAAAAGACAAACATAACAAAATTAAAGTTGAAATAACAATTTTAAACTGCTTCCGCCAACAAATGTTTCAAATGCTCGAAATGCCTTATTTTGTCTCAGAATCGGAAAATGTAACTGAGGTCATCAGCATTTAAACAACTTTATTAGGATAATAAAGCAATAAATAAATTTCTTAATAATATTTCACAACAGATTGTTCACTTTATTGAATATCAGATTTACAGAAAACCGGCGCCGTTTGGAATATTTTTTGTGTTGTTTGTAACTTAAAATTTTCTTTTAAGAATGATACTACTCTATAAATGACATAAGATTGAAGGCTTTCGTTCAATTTTTCAGTTGTGAAGTTATCACATTTACAAGGTAAGATTTTTTTTAATGATAATGAATGTCAATGTTATCATTTGACATTAACATGACGAAAAATTATCTCAATATTAAGTGACATTGTCTTTTACATCTTCTATAGATAAAAAAGAATTTTAGTAAATTAACATTGAAAGCTTAACAAATCTTATATCGATTAAGCGCAGAAACTGTTCAACCTCTTCAACTCTTTCAAGCATTCCCAATGGCTTTATAAAATATAACTGGCTATCAAGATTACAGTAATTGCAGAATGATATCTGCCACATGCCTTTTAACCATGGAACATATTTTCTCCAGAGTTTGAGAGATAAAATTCTGCTAATTAGAACATTCTTATAAAATTCTATAAACATGTTAAGTTTGACTTTTTCATTAGTTAAGTACAAATCAGTATAAATCTCACTAAATTATTGGTGTTTTTTAAAAGCATGGTACTAATATTTGCATACTGAAGCTCGAAGGCTTCACAAATGACCTATCACATAATAATCACATAATATTAACACATAAAAGGGAGGCACATTTTTGCAATTAACACATATAAAATAAATATCATATAATAATTACAATACAGATTGTCTTAGTGATCAACATAACACCTAGCTATGACCATCCAAATAATTAGTAACATGCTTACAACAAATGGAACCAGAGGGTTTTTATTTATAACAAAGGAAGCGAAAGGTAGCACTTTGACTTGAAACTTGACAACAGCAATAAACAGAGTAGGTCTCTTTGTGTGGCAAGTCTTTTTGCAATTGGATTAAAACTCTAAGAGTAGCCTTTTGAAAGAATTTCAATTTCTATTTTAATTTCTATCAATAGTGATTATGGCAACACTTTTCATCAAAATCAATGAACAGAATTTTATATCTCAGTGTAGTCTAATTGTGTAAAAAGTTTAAATGAAATCAAACCAAACGTAGCTGTAGGAAGAGTAGCATTTTGAAACAATTTCAAAGAAATTTCTTAGTGTAGTCTACTACTTTAAAAGAGTAAAAGATTACATTGAAAAAAGACTAATATTGTACGAGTAAGGTTATGAAGAATTTAAAAGTGATTTCTATTTTAAGTACCGTTCACGGTAGCTCAGTTGGTAGAGCGCTCGCTCCGTGATCGGGAGGTCGTGAGTTCGAATCTCGGCCGCGACTGACCTAAGTCGATAAAAAATGGGTAGCAACTGTTCCTTCGCCATGCGCTCGGCACTTTGAATGAAGTGAAAGTTGCGGGTCCTTCGGATGAGACCTTAAAAACCGAGGCCCCGTGTCACGGCAGACGTTGGCACGATAAAGAACTCTAACTGCTCAATGGCCTGAGTGCCGAGTAAAGGTCAAAATTTGAAGCCCTTCACCGGTATATGGTGACGTCTCTATATGAGTGAAAAATTCTCGAATGGGACGTAAAACAGCATACAATCAATCAATCAATCTATTTTAAGTAACCATCGAAACACCGATAATTAAAACAAAAAAAATCAATACAAAGAATTATGTACTGTCATATAGTCTACTTGTTTAGAAACTGAAAATTACACCAAATCTGCAGAAATAGAGTTTTGATAGAATTTCATAGAAATATCCTTTTTAAAGAACCATCGAAGCACCATTCATCGAAATCAAAAACCGATACACAGATCTAGAATTATGTACCTAAGGGTAGTCAACTGGTGTAAAACGATTCATTCAAATCAGACCAAAAAATTTTTTTTAAAGAATTTCACATATTTTCTAGTTTAAATAACGATGGCAACACCGCTCAATAAAATAAAAACCGATACCCGGAATTATGTATCTAAGTGTAATATACTTTTTGAAATCGGACCAAAAACTGCATGTAAGAGGAGTAGTTTACAGATAAACAGACAGACAGATAGATGGACACATTATTATCGCATAAACTCTCCTGATCTTTGACCAGTAGACTAAAAATCATCACTCGATGCTCAAAATGTAGAATACGGAGTTAGCACAAATGCTACATATTTTAGCATGAGTTGATTTTGATTGTAATTGTTTTTTTCAATACTGATGATATGCATATCACATCAATCGTACTTTTCATTATAATTCGCCCTCCCTAGATCCTGAAGTGTATACAGAAATATCTGACACCTTTGGTTGTAACTAAATAAAAAAAAAACCCACTTGATAATAGATGGGTATTTACCCTGAGATAGAGTGTTGTTTTTTATGAGTTGAATGTAGCGTGTTCCCCGTCACGGTCTGCGATGGATTGTTAAGATAACCTTGGCAAGTTTATTAGCTGATGGTTTACGATGGTCGTCTATAAGTAAACGTACACAATCTTACTTACAAAGATAAACAGGGGTGACTTCAAGATATTCATATGTTATTTAATGCAAAAGATGTCCGTCGCTGATAAGCAATAAATTGTTTTTTAAGACAGGAGATATAGTAACTATATATTTTCGAAATAAGCGTACCACCTCTCCAACGAAATATGTGTATCGCTCAAAAAAGTGGAAAACGGTACTTTAACCAAACGGAAATGTGAAGCAGATCATTGCAATGGATTGTTTGTATTTTTTTTTCAAGTAAAGCAATAATCCAATGTAGATCACAATATCTTTTATCCTAGATTTGTTAGCATAAAACATCAGTGGTGTGAACTTAAGATGTTGGGAAAAGAGGATTAGGATGGGGGAACTGAAGAGAAGAGACAAGAGAATGAAGAGACAAATGAATGTCGTATTGTGGACTACACGATCAAAACAACTTTTTAGTATAAAATCAGTATTAAGGACAGATGCTAGAAACAAACTTTTTTTCTTCAAAAATGATGATATAAAGAACTGAGTATATGTTTATTTAAGTAAAATGAATAAGTTTAGCCACAAAATTTTCTATTTTCATTCAATCCTCTTCAGTAACATCCTAAAGAGTGATTTTAAAAAAAAAATCTATATATTTATAAGGGTTACGGTAAAAAGGCAGAAATTTGTACATCATAGATAGTCTATTATTTCTATATATTTTAGAAATTTGATATACTGTATATGCATCATTTACAATCAAAACAGGTCTTGAAATATGTACCGATCCATGCTCCCAATTTTTTGCTTGCAGCATGTCCTTAGTCAAAACCATTGCTTAAATTATGTTTTCCGATGTTTCTTTTGCATTTCCTGACAAAATGCTCATTACTTAAAAAGACAATTTGGACCCTCATAAATTGCAGCGGTTTAGCATTAGAACTTATCTTTATTATTTTTAATTCGGATAAAGTGTGAAGCCTGCAGTGGAACAAGACAATTAAATTTAATTCTAAATTCTCAACAAGAACTCATTAACCGTATTTTCGAAGGGATGTTATTTTTGCTTTATAATAAAAATAATAATAATGCAAACATTTCACGATTTCATGGATATAAAGTGAAAACTTCAGGAAGATGATCGCCATTGAGAATGTATTAATAACTTGAGTACAGGACACCAATGAGAATGTTATCTGTTAACACATGCGGGTCACCATTGAGAATGTTAACTGTTAATACAGATTACATGTACTACGAGGGGTGATCAAAAAGTTCGCAAACTAAATGAATTACTTCCTTAAAAGAAATAAAATGAGGTTTTATTGTTCATTATTTATTAAAATAGCCCTCTCCGATTTTAATGCACATCTGCCATTGTTCTGCCCATGCGCGAATCACGTGATCCAGGGAGTCACGTGACATGCTCCGTAGCGGTCTGTTCACAGAAGCTCTGAGATTTTTCCGAGTGTTATTTTTTTTACCATGTAAGTTATTTTTTTTTATAACAAGAACAGACCATCAGTCAGAAATGGCCAAAACTCGGCAATAGGATGGGTCGATAAGGATATCTCTTCCCAAAATTAGCATGGTGACCATCACAACCCGAGTCCTCTGTCTCAGCAGCGTCATTTATCCAATGTGGAAAAAGTATGGGCGCCCTCTTTTTTTCCTATTTCATATGTTTAAAGTCTAAAGTAAACGATATTTTAGGGATTTAATAATTATATTATTGTTCAGACTTTCTGCTATTTTACTGATTGTAATTTGGCGATCTTTTAAAACAAATTGCTTAACTAAGGACACATCTTTTTACCGGCTTGCTTTCGCTGGGAAATAGATCAAACATCATTTTTAATCATCTCCCTGCCTTCATTAAAACAATCAATCCAATTAATGATTGAACTTCTGGTAAGTCTTTCTTCTTCATAAACCTTGTACAAATTATCATATTCTACTGCAAAGGAATTTCCGAGATATACGTTGAACTATACAGCCGTTCGTTGCTCGAGTACGACGGTGTCAACCATTTTTTGTCACAAGTCACCTACATATAAATCATCATTTTCACATTGTGACGTCACAAACATTATATAACATCTGCTATTTATAGAACATGTGTATGACTATATGTGTTCCAAATTTCATTCTCATCTGAATTGTGGTTTTGTAAATATAGAGATAGTTCGTGAACTTTTTGATCATCCCTCGCATGTAATATATAGAGAACGTATGTAACATTTGGAGAACATGTATATCATAATATGTATTCCTCGAGAACAAAGTTCCGCTTTAGGACACAGAAGTTGACAGTTTCGTGTAAACTCACGGGAGTTTCGCAGTATAATGCAAAGCTGAATGTCTCTCTGTGCAAGTTTAAATTCAAAACACGAAAGTTTCCTGTAAAATCGAGCTAAACAGGCCTTCAGTGAAACAGCAAAATATAAAGAAGAAATACATAAAATACTGTGACCGGTTCATTATATCTTCAAGTATAAATTGTGAGTATTTTTTCGTCTTCATTTTGTTTTATATACATAGATCTAGCTCTGGGTTTTTTTCTTCTCATATTCTCTATTATAGATTATTGCTGCATGTAATACAGTTATGTCGACATGAAACACAAATATGTAAACAAGCTAACATAAACTATATGTTAACAAGCAAGAAAAAAGTGATAGGTAAAAGAATTGATTTTCATCATACCGGTATATAACAAATTGTTACACCCAATATGCGAGATGCAACTTCTTTAAGTTGATATGCAATTCAAATAAGTAGCATGTTGGATGTCACATGTGGGCGATATTTGATATTTAATGAAAATTTTACTATTTCTTACCCTACCATAATTTTCTTGAACATGTACTAGTATGTCAACATAGTTTTGTTGCAAAGTGACATATCTTAATGTTGCATCTCAACACTGACTATCTTGCAACTGGAAATAATCTATAGAAAATAATTCTCATATATAATGGACAAAAATATGCTACCATACATTTCTACTTTTTGAGGGTTTTATTTTATTTTAATTTAAATTGTGCAATCTCACGACGGGAAAATACTTGTTTCTGATACTTAAGAGATGTATGTACCTAGCTGTTTCTGACCACTAGAAGTTATATAAAACAATATTATAAAAAAAAAAAATTATAAAATACCCGCAGTTTGCTTCAGAGTAACCGTTATACAATTGTTAATCTAAAAGTATACTTTAGTACATGTCAATCGCTTTCACAGGCGTAACGTTTATTGATTTTTTTTAGTCCACCTGTGATGAAAGCTCAAGTGAGCTATGTCCGGCGTCCATATGTCTGTCTGTCCGTTTGTAAACGTTTAACATTCTCGACTACTTTTTCAGATCGAACCACTGGGCAAATTTCAACCAATCTTGCCACGAGCATCCTTGAGTGAATGTGACAAATAAGGACTCATTTACCTTTTTCAATCTTTCTAAAGAGGTTGTGATTATTCATATGACATTTATATGCAACAAATCCGGGGGAAGTATGAGGCCACAAAAGACGTAAAGATCAACAAGTGAATATATACGAAAAATTCCTGATGAAAAAAAACAAGGCCATGATTAATCGTATTAATATACAAGCATCTTCAGGCAGTAATGATTCAATTTTGTTCAAATCAAGTCCCACAGATTTATGATTGGGCTAAATTTTACATGGAAATATATAAAGATTTTTTTAAACGATCCTCTTGAGAACAGCAGGGCAATTGTTAGTCAAATAAATAATTACGGAGCATCCTCAGATAGTCAGATATTTTATTTTTAAGATTGATCAAATCATGGCCTCCAAGGGCTAGGGTGGTGCCACAATAGAAGATTGAAGTTTCATATGGGAATGTGTAGGAAAAAATCATTTTGCTAAGAATAGCAGGGATAGTAGGAGATCTATAATTCTTACATGGATATATATAAGGAAAATTATAAAAATCTTCCTCACGAACAGCAGTGCAATGGTTAGTCCAATTTGATTAAAATCAGATCCTTTGATCCGCTCACATAGATCGCTACACAAGGATCATCCATGTGTAGAGATCTATGTGAGCGGATCAAAGGATCTGATTTTAATCAGATTGATGGTTAGTGTTAAATATAATATTCTAATGTTAGATATAATAATTATATAATAATAAATATATACAATAAATTATATTATATAAATATATTAATAAATATATAATAAATATACAAGCATCATCAGATAGTTAACGTTTTGAAGTTTGTTCCAAACTTGGCCTCCATAGGTTTGGTGGGGCCCCAGTAGGAGATGAATTTTTTTTTTTACATTGGTATATATACATTTATAGGAAAATCTTTAAATCTTTTCTTCTGAAGAATTGCAAGGTCATGGTCATGTGTTAATCATATTAATATACAAAATTCCTCAGATACATGGTAGTTTGTTAAGATTTAACCAGGGGAGGATTAGTTACACCAAGCTTTATGATAAACCTGATGACTTTTAAGTATTCAATCGTCAACTTCCCTTATTTATGCAGCAATATACCCTTATCACCTGCAGACGGGGTGTATATCTCTCAATTGATTCAATACGCAAGAGCATGCTCTACGTATGAACAATTTCTAAAACGAGGTAAGTTATTGACAAACAAGTTGATGAAACAAGAATATCAACAGTCTCGTTTAAAGTCATCATTTCGTAAGTTCTATGGTCGATGCAATGACCTTGTCAGCAAATACAATCTATCATTATGTCGTATACTGACTGACGTTTTTCATACTAATTGTTAGGCCATTATTTACACACTGAATTGACGACGAATTTTTCCGTTATTTACCGATCATCACAAGGAGCACACGGCGGATGTGACCGGTCGGCAGGAGTTTTAATTAAGAGAATATGCAAGAAAAATCTTTTAAAGAGAAGATCACAATACATGTATATGTAATCAAACCAAAAGATTGATGATAAGTAATTATCTTGAGAATGAATCATTTAAGACAAATGATGCAACAGTTTACATATATTTATAAAGAGGGAATATTAAGCTTGACTCTTTATGAAGTGTTCTAAAATGTTGCAATTACGTTTATCGTTCCAACTTCCGTATTGTGGTTTTATCGTAATAAATCGAAATATCAACCAAATTGTGAATAACAAATAGAATCAGCATCAGGTTAACAGTGGCTGCTATGTCATGGTTAGGAATACAATATGTTAGTATTGTGGGATGTGTTTTAAAGAGAGAATTCCTATGTAAACAGAATTACTAGATGCAAATATTACCCATGCCTCTCCAGTCTGATGAGAACACACTCAAAACTGTTCAGACATTCACCCAGTAATGGGAGTGGGTTTTTTTTTCTATGTTGTCTAGGAATTGTCAATTTGATCCACTGAATAACGTTTCTGCAAATACTACCCTGGAAAAATCCAATACAACTAAAAAGCGGAACGATTTCTTCAGATTTATAAATCAAGTTAATTAAAATTAAGTTTATTGCTGCATTCTGAATCTCGGTAAAACCAAATCAAAATACACATGTACAATAAATTAGCTAAAATGAATAAACAAATGAATGAATGAATAATTAAGTAAAATAAATCAAATTCAAATGAAGAAAATGAAAACTAAAAATAACAGTAAGACAAGGAACAATACAAACACACATTTGCATATTTCTTCCTACTCGGGGGGTATATTAAACCTATTACACGTGACGAATGTGTCTCTCACCTGTGAAGGTAAACAATGTAAAAACAAATCTGTCTTCTGCTTCGATGAATTTTATCACAATACGACGTCTTTAAAGTAGCTTGCGTTAAAGATCTCAAAAGCTTGAGAAACAAAGCACGAGTTAATGTTCGCTGAATATATATCTTTTATCAGTCAAAATCGTTTTTCTACAAAGTTCTGATGGAATGAGGTGACATATAGAAAGACGTTATATTGAAATTATATAAAGTTTAGAATTGAACGCGACGGACAGCACGTGCGAGATGTAATTACACCATTAAGAATAATAATCGATGCGTCTTGATTACCGCTATTATTTAGAAACCTATTTATTCTGTACACAAGATGACGACCCCTTGACCACTTAAGTTTTTGATCAACCAATGGATAGTGTTTATTTACTTTTTATTAACTCTACACCTGCTAAAAGGACTTGTGGGGACCCATTTTTTAGTAAACAGTGGAGATTTTCGACAATTAGGTATGTCTGATTTTTCTTCTCAAACAATGTTTTAAAACAAAAATTACATTTTTAATCCGTATTTCATTGATCAAAAATTATATAAACAGACCTCGTTCTTTGAACCCACTTTTCTTTTCTTGTCTTTTTTTTCAAAAAGGATATTGTATTGTTTGTATTCACTTTGAAAACTGTGTTACTGGGATTCAGTGATATGGAAATTAGCGTAAAATTATCACTTCTCTCTGAGGTACAATTGCTCCTTTGAAATTAACTTGAGAAAAAGAGTAACGTTATCGTTCCGCCTAATGTTATCACTGGCGTTCTGTTCTGAATGGATTTCGGTAAAAAGGTGATGTTTGTTTTTCATCTTCCAAAACCAAACTATGTGTTGAAAACTCCCATTAATAAAACAAACTTTTTATACATTTTTCCCTTAAAATAATTACCCCCCTGAAATCTTGTGTGAAATTTCAACATAAAAAAAACAAGACTTCAATTACATATCAAACACTTTCTTTCTTGGTTGCTTCACTTTTGTTTTAATATTACAGATGCTTGAGTAATTTTTATCAAGTCGAAGAAATCAATTAGATTGATAAATTTGCAGTGCCAAGCAAATTTTTCAGATCGATGTTGAGTGCACAATACTACATAAACCACGAACGTGCACGCAATTTTCTAGAAAAGCTTTAGAAGGACTTTATTGTTCAACTCTGTGCGTACATGTTTTCTCATATCTCCACTCGAATTTATAAGAAACGATTACTCAGTATTTATAAGTGGAGAAAAACATGCAAATTTAATTTTTTTTTTTTTTTTTTTTTTTTTTTTTTGAATCATTTAGCTAGAAGAAACCATTTTGTGGACAAATACATTGTTTTATATAAAGATGTCGGAAGAAACCTTCGCCCACTGTTGAAAAAAGTGAAATGTTTCAGAATCAAATGATTACCAAGAAATTAAGAACAAGGCTATACTTGTATTGACCCAGTCAAGGTTCTGGAAATAGCAGCAATTTGATTAAAATTGTTTCATATGTGCGTACTATATAGCCTTATTGTATACACAAACACCATTCTTCAATGTTAACTATGATGTTAATGCAAAGGAAGTGTCGGGTTAACCTATAGATAGATAAGTGGCTGAATGAGCTGGAGACGTGTCGATCTTATATAGTAAAATCCAAACCAATTGAGATGAGCTTCTCTTTGATTTCAGGAATAATTTGGTACATTACCACTTTTGAAAATTCCGGAAGTCCTCACAATGTATGGTTTGCTACTGGAGAGTATCCAACATTACATCATAGAGAAGTATGGCATAGATCAGTGGAATCAAATTTTGGAGTATGTACAACAGAAGAATATTGTCTTCACCACTCACAAGATTTACACAGACGGTCTCATTAAGAAGATCGCCAAAGGATGCTGTCATGTATTTAATGAGCAAAAGAATGAGGAAGATTATTTACTCTTTTTCGGTCAGTGTTTTGTGAAATTCTTTAATCACTGTGGATATGACAAAATTGTTCGTCTGCAAGGACGTCATTTCCGGGATTTTCTTCATGGTATTGATAATCTTCACGAAATGATGCGATACAGTTACCCACAGATGCAAAGCCCGTCCTTCCTTGTTCAATCTGAGGACAGATACGGATGTGTGCTTAGCTATCGCTCCAAACGGACCGGATATAGAAACTATGTGGCGGGCCAGTTGACACAGTGTGCCAAAATGTTTTACGACATTGATATAGAATTAGAAATATTGCTGGAAGAGATATTGGATACCGGATGCAATGTTACATTTCGAATTAATTTCGACAACTCTGCTTACTTTGCTCCTTTGCAAGCGTCAGTCCAAAGCAATTTGTATGACGACATCGAATTTATATCAAACGAATTGTTCTTCAAGGTAGAAATTTATTAAGTACTATGGATTCATAATTATCAATGAACGATTTCTCATTACAAACTCGACAAAAATTGTTATTGCTTCAGGCAAGGCAATAATCCTTCACATTGTGAATTTATATTCCTATATTGATTTAACAATGCAAAATTCTACTTCAACATTGCCTCTTGAACTTCCTCTTTGTGTTATTGCTTGAGCTGTGACCTATCAGTTAGAGAGCGTCTATAATAGCAAACCTGACCTTCACAACGACATTCCAAAAAAATGACTTATTCATCTCATCAATCATCATTATACCTAATTTTGCATTCAGTGACTTTAATCATTGTCTAATGAAAGTCTTTAATCATTACATAGTTTTCTTAACTGCTGGTTGATACGATTTGATCCCTGTAGTATAGTCTTCAATTTTCTTTAAGGACAGATGATACAAACTTTTATTAAAAATTTTGAAAATAACAATTTGAGTCATATGTATATGAGTAAAATAAATAAGTTTAACCGAATAGGTTTTAATTTTTCATTCAAAGTTTAACAATAATGGGATTTAAAGTATAAAAAATTTTGTATAGAGTTATCAGGATGGCTGCAGAAGGGTAGAATTTTAAACACCATAGAAAGTTTACAATTTCGTAATAATTTAGATTTTTTTATTCGCATTATTTACAACCAAAATATATAAAAGAAAAATATATACCAATCTAGACATCCAATTTTTTGTTTGTATCATATGTCCTTAAACATTTATATCTTCTTTTTTTTTTAAATTGTTGTTTTATTGTTTGCTTCATTACCTAGGTTTTCCCGTTTAGCATTGTCTTTAATAAAGACATGATTGTGACTATGACGGGAGATAGAATGTCCAAATGGTTAGACACCAACGATCTGATCGGTTCTTACATTAATGTCCGCTTCAAACTCAGAAGGCCGATATTAGAATTCACCTGGGACAGTGTAAGTAATAGACACCATATCTAATGCAACCTTTCCATTATAATTGTTTATTCGTCCTATTGATTCTTGTTTCTGTCACATTGCATTATGCTTCGTACTCAGAAACCTCAGCAACTGAATAAAATGTCTTCTAGATTGGGAATATTAGAGCTGCAATTTGCTTTCGTTTGATGCCATTCAAATGCTCCCTCAAAGCAAACGACTGAAATAGTTCCAATAATTTACTTTATATGTTACCACAGGTATTATAAAAGTAATTTTTTTTTTCAAATAAAAAAAAAAATACAAAATAATGACTCAGATCACACAAGACAAAATATATATGAGATTACGTATGTTTGAGTTCGTACGACTGTAATTTTGAAAGATTACACAGCCATATTTAATCGTTATCTAAGTACAAGAAATTTTAAGAATTTTTCGGTCATGTTCGTAGAGTACAACATACAGTGACATATAACACAATTTGAAGTTAAAGACTGACAGGCACCAAGTAATACAAGAACTGGGTAAAAGAAATCCATCTGATGTCATATAGAGATTATCCTAATATTTCCCCAACGTTTTTAGTTCATACAGTTTTCCATCAGTCATCATTTAGCTTTTCCAACTTGTAAACTTAAGACATACTTTATCATTTGTGCAGCTTCTTGACTTCTCTAGATCTTATTTCAGATTATAACTCATCAAACGGTTGTGTTTGAACTCCAATGTGCCAATCTCACTCCTCGAAGACATTCCATTACTACCAGCATGACGTCACTATTTGAGAAAAAGCTCTATAGTAAACATAAGCTCATTTTCCGTGGACAGATGAAATACATCCCTTGCTGGGACGCCATTGCCTTTCTATGTAATCCACTGTAAGCATCCTTTAAGCACCTGTTTTATATTAATGCTTGAAAGCAGATTTAAAGATTCACATGTATTAGTTTTTCTAAAATTAAATTTTCAAATTGAGTCCCTATAATTCTAAAGTCTTCCTTTTAAAACCCTTTTTGGTAACTCAAACTATTCCGATTCTTTATGTAATGAACTAAGTGCATGTGACATTTTAATACAAAGAAAATTTCTGCTTCTCTTTAATTATACTTAAACGTTCTTTTTATTTCACATCAGATTATGTTAAAAGATTTCTGATGAACAGAAATGATAGTCAATCGTATGTATGAAGTGAAATTTTTTATTTTTTTTTTTAGTAATTTCTGTAGTCACTACAAGTTTATGTCAACCGTGAAAACCATGTTTGTACAAGTACATGCACCTTGACATAGTAAAGCTCAATATCGTTCAAATTCTAACAGAATTTGGTGTACCTGTAATTTTGATTGAATTAATTTTACAAGTTTTTTCTTGCTTTTAAAACTAAATTGTTCTTTGCGAACGAAGGTCATCCAAGGTTGTTTAGTAGATGAAGATGGAGAAAAAAATCTTCCAAGACGACTTTGATAATTTATAAAAAGCCATATTTATTTACTATTAATATTATCTAAACGGATCCTTGCTGTTTTTCAACTGCCTGACAACTATTTCCGATCCCTAATCAATGTGAAGCGTCCAGCATATGTTCAAAAGCACGCACTGGTCATTGTATTCAACTTTCGATCGTTGACGGGAAGGTTGACTCGCTAGAGAGGAAACTTTGTCACTTGGAAAAGTACTTAAAGTAAACTATAATGTAGAGGATCCTTTATCACGGGTCATTAGGTAAAATACTCTATAGACTCTTGTCATGTCTGCAGATAATGGACACGTAGACCCCATAAGGCTTATGACTTTTCTCGAAGAAAACATTGATATTCCATACCGACATCTTATTATCCATGAATTCGAAATTTATCAAACGACTTCTTTGTTTCTGGTTTTAGTTTATGGAGAACACTTCTAAACACTCATAATCTATTTTATATATCAGATGTGTAAATGCTTCCTCTGTCTGGCTGCAAATAACGTTCCTGTTTTTCCTGCCATTGTTTTTACAGAGTTGGCTCCCTTGAAGATATGACACGGGTCGGTTTGTATATTAATGACCTTAACCTCTTTGACTGCAGCAGAGACATCGTTCTCAATGGTTGGCAATACGCATCGCAGCTGGAATTCTCTCTTGAACAGGTCAGCATTAAACTTAAGATTAAGTGGCATCATTGATAACAATTGAATGTTCGGTAATGGATTTCAGCAGTTAGCAGGAAATGATTCCAAAGATAACATGAATTAGATGAAGATTTATGGAAGAAATATATACGAAAATGATTTATTTGAGTTCAATTCCTTTTGCTCTCTCCCTCTCTCTATATGTGTTTGTGTTACTGTTTAGGGGGTGGGATTGTTCTCGGTCTTGGTTGCTTTGTTTTAACCATATATACTAAGCCTTTCTTTGTCAAAAATTACATGTATTTTGTAAAAATGCCAGCCCAATTACTTCATTGTTACCTAATCTTTTGAAGAATCTCTTTGAAAACAATGCAATGAACAGCATTAGTTATCTCTATTTAACTATCTTGTGTCTCTTGACTAGAACACTAGAACTGACTTTCTTGAGTTATACTCTAAATATACAACATTTAGCAACAAGAAAAGAGTAAGCTGATTGAAGAGAACATGAAAAAGCAAGACGAATGGCGACTGAAGAGCGAGACACTGCTGTACTCCATGATTCCAAGAACAATTGCCGAACGCTTAAAACGCGGAGACGACCCGATCAAAACATGCGAGGTATTACAATCAAACACATTGCTTGTGAAATCATAGGTTACATAAGGCTAATTGAATCCAATTTTCTTTCCAATTATCATTGTTTTAAACAGAGACCGAAAGTGTACTTGTTAAAGCAAGTTTTATACCTCAGAAGCAACCCTTTATCTTATCGATAGACGTAATTCTACATTGCATTTTTTTAAAACAAAAAACAGATATTTTTTTCAAGGGCGTTTTCATGATCTACCCGCAGAATATGCACGAATATAACCGCAGGTGATTGATTTTTCATGTAGATTTAAGGCATAGTGACCAATTTTAAAAAATGCAGTGTAGAACATTAGTAACACTCGAAAAAAATGGGTGTTTAAACAGAACATTTCTAGAGAATGACTGTTTTCTTGAAGATCTATTGTGTGAAAATAAACACGAAAACCTATCTGATTATTAAAAAAATCCTCTCTGCTATCATTACTGATGAAATAACTCTGAAAATAATGTGTACATGATACTGAAATCTTTCAGACGTTTGACCAAGTGACGATTTTGTTCAGTTACATTGTGGACTTCACCGATATCTGCGCAGAAGCATCAGCAATGCAGATTGTCAAATGCATTAACGCTGTGTTCACTTGCTTTGATGCTGTCGTCGATAAGTACGATGTTTTCAAGGTATGAAAACAGAAGCAATCCCAAAGACACACAGAAAAATCTCATTTAATGAAAAAATGGAAACAAAATTGCTTCATCTTAAAATGCACTTTATTTCAATAAATGAAAATGTAAATCAAAACAGATTTAACCATCCTTATTACAATGTATTAAAAAAGTTAAGTTCAAATTATAAAGCTACATTAATTTGAAAAAAAAAAGAAATTCAAGTTCATTGTGAAAATTGTGTTCTTATAAATGTTAAAACAGAATAAAAAGAACTGTATAATACATAAGATTGCTGACCGACTGAAATACTTATCTTACTAGTCACTTACAATTATATTAAGTATGTAACAGAGAAAGTAATAATTGCTTTTTTGCTAAAACAACTGCTAATTTCAATGATATTTTACAAACTTAGACGATGCTTATCACCGCTATTTACGAAAACCTAAGAAAAAGTAAAATTAATGAAATACTGAAAAGCAATTCTTAAGATGATAACTCTCCCTAATCTTTACACCATTTATACTTTTGGGATAGGTTTTGTTTTGAACTAGGTATATTATGTGATTATCTAGGTGGAAACACTAGGGGACGCAGTGTACATGGTGGCCGGTGGTGTTCCAGACAGAAATGAAAATCACGCGGTCAATGTAGCAGGGCTCGCTATAGAACTAGTGGAAAAGGCAGCCAGCCTAACCGATCCCGTGACAGGGGAAAATCTCCAGCTCAGGGCGGGTAACTAATCCAAATAACACATCTTTCTCATTTTTCAATACAGGCACTTGAGGAAGTATTTATTTTTATAAAGACATTTATTTATTTCTCTTATAATGATAAATCTTACGGGTTATATATGAAAGGTTTAGTAAACATAAGAGTTTTCAATCAGTTTCTCCAAAATTATTTTGAAAGCTAAAGCGAAAAATACTCTTTCCCATTGACATATAAAAGGAATTGATTTAACAGACCCTCCTCTTAGTTTTGTAAAAGGGCATATGACAAAGACTCATGTACCTTTGCAAGCGTATTTGTATTCATTATATAGATATTTTACACAATTATTTTATGTTATATAATGAACGCGAAATACTGTAATGTTAATGAATGAAAAACTCAAAGACTAAAACATTTTGTATGTCCTAGACTACACTGAAATATCTTAACCTGGTGGATGACATCATACTCCTTTGTCAATGTCCATGAACACTGTCACATTGTTACACTAGGTATGCACACAGGAAGTGTGGTGGGGGGAATTGTGGGAAAGAGGATGCCCCAGTACTGTCTCTTTGGGGACACTGTAAATACAGCATCACGAATGCAATCATACAGTGAGGTATGAGTTAATTAAATTATGCTTTATGTTGCAATTGAACAGGAGGTCAGAAATAATCATGCGATTATTAATTAAAATTGGTTTGATATTACATCATATATCAACTGTTTATTGATTCTTCTTTCTGTTCAGCCAGGGAGGATTCACTTAAGTGAACCGTGCCATGAATGCTTGAAGGGAAAGGGATTTACCACAGTCTATCGAGGGACCCTTAATGTTAAGGTACTTAATATTGTGGAGAAATTGTGTTAAAATACGAAACATCTCTTTATATAGAATACAATACTCTCGATGAAAGTGGGAAAGGTGTTAAAAGTTTGAACACCTTTTTTTATTTAAATTCTTTTCCGTCGAAGTCTTAAAAGTTTTAGTTATTAGTAGAAGATGCAACTGTGGAAAGAAATGGTGGATTGGCTTCAAGAGCTGCAAGTTCTTCAAGTTCCACCTTTATTGCCAGCGATGGCTTTATCTTCATTTCCACTTTTTTCAATGAATAACTGTATCTCCTCTTCCAGTGGTACCAAATAATTCCCTTAATAAGTCCGTCAGCCGAGATCGGAATAGTTCCCCCATCTACATACAACCCGTTCAGTGTACTGTATCCACAGTCTCGATACCACCATCCAGACTTGTCTTTTCTCGCACAGGACGAGTACCACAGATCATAGTCTTTATCGTGCGTACTAAACCTCATGTTTTGGTGGTAGCTTAAAAACGAATCCCCAGCAGTGCCCGAGTAATTTGACACAAGTAACCTATACCCGTCTGCTTCGTTAGTGACTGCAAAATATTCATATCTGGCATAGGCCTCATCTCCTTCCCAATCCCAAAGGTCAATTCGCAGCGTGTAGTTGTTGGCCCGCGTCATTAAATGAATATATTCATTTCCTAACCAATATTCCGTGTTTGGATTTCCAAATCCAAAAGCATACGTGTTCCAGTTCTGTGTGAAATTAACACTTCCATCCTGTCTTCTTTGTAAAACGGTCCATCCACCCCTGTCAGTATCCATGTCACACCAGACATTCATTATTTTTCCGTTTGAGAAACGTATTGGATATACCCCAGAAACATGGAATCCATTCATCTTCAATTCATTACAATCTGCAAAATGAATTTTACAATTCTGTGTATATATCACTTTTAAAAAAAAAGCCAATACAATGTACCGGATATATTTCATTTTCTGGAATTTGATTTGATTTTTATATCTTAAGTTTGCATGTACCTCGGACTAAGGGTATATTTGGGAAACTTGGTGCCATCTTTTTATACTTTTCAACCTCTATTGTTTCTATCTGTCTCCGGATCTGTTGATCAATCTTATTATTCAGGACATCAAGTTTCCTTTGGAAGAGGGAGAAAGAAAAACATTAAGAACCGTAATACCCTATACCTCTAAATGAAATTGTCGTCCAAATGAAGCAAAGGCATATATTTAAATGAAACAAAGACACACAGGTTTGAACAATATTTGAGTAACTATAATGTAAAATAACGGTTGTTTTGTTTCTGTCCACATGTACACATTCAAAAGGCTTAATTTTTTCTACTTGCTTTACATACATGTATATGCAATATGTATTAGTATTCAAAGACTATATCTTCTGGTACTAGTTTTCAATATCCATCTATATATCGTTTCCTAGTGTAAGACTACATGTTTTTCTTCCAAGGCAATTAATTTGAAACTTACATAATAGCATCATTTATGAGATTCTCCTGGTTGGTTTTAGAAGTTTCAAAGTCTCCTTTCAGCCTCTCTAGTAAGTTACACTGGTGTTCGTTCTGGAGTGAAGGCGACAGTGATCTGTACTGTTCTGAGGAACATACACTGGGTGCCCCCGAGGCAGTTTGGCGGGAAGCTGCGGGCACCGAATCCTGACTAAGCGACGAATACAACATTCCCAACAGCTGTATCAGAATGCATATACAGTGCATCTGTAATGTGAAAAGGAAATGTTCAAACGAAATATCCACGTTATAAATTAAATTTTTATCAATTGGGTAACACCCTTTCAACATAGTTCATGTGTATTCTTAATTAACAGTTAACAAAACTATATAAGTTTGTTAAGATTTATATGTTCTTTCTATTTCACTAAAACACGCTTACAGATATCATTAATTAATTATATCGCCTAGTGCTCTCTAGAAGTGAAGATTTGTTTCCAAAACAAAATAAAGTTTCATGTATTTGCAAGTGTTTGCATATTTTATATTGCTTATTTTATCCTCTCTTAAGTTTAAAAAGATTTAAAATACATCTGAAATATGGGATAAAATACTTGTAAAAGAACTCACCTTTTGATTTTTGTAAATCCACTCACCAAAAAGACAAAGACTTTATACTTTGAATTTGCTTTAATGAAGTGGAAAAACCATGTGGCATTACAAACACCCTAAACTCCATCATTATAAGCTAAAATCTGAAACAATGCGCCTAGTTCAACCACATCAGATTTTATTGAACCTTGTCTAACCTTAATATTTTCTTTCCTCATGAAAACAATTCAGACAGAAAGTACATAAAAATATAATAACAGACATAAGATTATAAACACATGTTTATACGTCATGCTTTCGGAAACAAAAATTTTACAATGAATCATTCTCTGGTGCTTGCTTGCTGTAATGCATGTGTTTTGATATTAAGGCATTTATTAACAGTTCTTCTATAATGGCAAACCTGGAAGAGAGTATCACATTTGACATGTATATTGGCAAGACGTTAAATTATCTGGATGAGGGCCATATTTTGGCAAAGAAACAAGGACAAATTGAACATGTCAATTACTGCCACAAAGTGATTCAGTAAATAATTAAAACAAGAGTGTTTCCAACGGGCCAAAAAATTTCAACAAATGAAATATTAGCATAACATAGCAACATTGGCTGTCGAACAGGAGGGAAAATAATAATTCTAAATCCTTTACTTACGGTACATGTATGTTACATGTACATGTAGGGACTGGTCCCGTAACAGATTATTTAAAAATTACCAAGTACAGAGCTTGCGAAGCTTACGAACATAACTCTTCTTTCCAAACTCTACAAATTTCGTGTCTTTATCAAAATCCATATCCAATTCAATAGGTTTTCAAATCTATGTATTCCATATCCATGAGAAGACGTCGAAAACTACTTGTACCTTGCAGAACTGAAATCCTCTGAAGCTTCTTGAATGTTCTCGAAATATTGCTGTTCCCCCTTATTGGCAAAATCATTTATTGGTGCCAAAATTTCGGGTTTAAAAGTGAATGTATTATCTTGCAGGGCAAAGGTGAGATGAATACATACTGGCTTGCAGGAAGAGAGGGAGAAAGGAGAACAAAAGTTATATGTGAATTACTCAAAGCCGAAAAAGCCAAAAAGATGAAAACACAGTATCGGTTAGTATAATCCCGCCTCTGTTTTATGATAATTTACATCTAGGGCATTAGAGTAAATATTACTTTTAGAGGTCGAGCGCATGTGTTTTACAGCATTTTCAGTCTTTGTTCATGAATACTGAATTCATGTTGTTGGTTTTTATTTTCACTGTCAATTTTTTACTAATACAGTTGATATACGCCACTTGACAAAAAGTTGGCTCGTGCCTTAAGAAAAAATCATCGATCAACAAAAATTGTACAACATTAAAACATATTTTGCGGCAAAAAAAGTTTTTCACGTAACTGAATAATAAAACTGGTTTAAAACTTTTAGATTTCTGAGTCTCAAGCTACCACGATTCAAATTTTGTAAAAGAAAGGTGAGAAATGTGGATCCGTTTTCTGCTTTTATTGGGCATGCGCATTGCTTACGTACCCCATGATTTTCTAAACATCTTAACAAGAACAAAAGTACAACAAAAACTATCATATTGTCTGTTAAGCCAACAACGATTAAAATGGTGAACAATTAATTAAAAGAAAAAGTGCTACTAACTGCAGTAAAAAAAAAAAATTCTGTGTGTAAGTAGTAGGAGTGAAAAGATTTATGTTGTGTACATAATTGCAATACACAGGTACAACGATGTAAAACCCTATTCATTCTTCCATGCAAAGCTAAGGTGAGAACATTCACTGTAGATCATATAGAGTAACCCATTAGCGACCGAGGGAATTTCGGATAAAACCATTTGACGAATGTAATTTATCGATAGAAATCTAATTTGGTGATGGTGGAAAACATTGTAGAATATATTTTTAAAATTAAGCATATTTTGTATCAAGCGTGCTTGGTAAGTTATCAAAAACACAATTTATGCATGTCTTTTGAATCTTCGGATGCTGTTATACTTAACAATATGCAAAACTATTGTGTTTTAAAAATATGTGTTGGGCAAATTATAACATTCTTTATAAAATTCCTAAATGCAAGGTATCGGAATAAATAATACAGAACACCGAATGATACTCCACTTAAATCTGCACGTCAGGGAATACTTTTTTTTGGTGCAATCGTCACATTAATCTAAGAAAACGCCTTTCGTATTAATGAAATATGTGGAATGCAACCTCGGATCGCGAAGTTTGAAATGAAGCTTAAGTGAATGCAACTTCAAACTTATTCTTGAAAAATATTCGCATCTTGCATTTAGGATGAAGCATGTCTGATAGAGTGCTAATGTGAATTTTATGGCATCGTTTAGCTTTCAATACAAATTTGCATCTATCTGCTCCATTTAATAATTGCCATGGGAGATACATATGAAACATTTTTTGGATCTAAGTTGACATGAAATGTTTTCCTATATACCATGTACATTTAGAAATGATTCTAATCCGCATGTGAATTGCAAAATAATAGCATGGAGGAAATGGTTGATTGGCTACTATTATTACTCAAAAATAAATGTATTTGGTTTCAGAAATATCAACGTTAAAATGTTCTTTCACTGTGCTTCGTCTCTACATTACTGTATACATGTATATATAAAAAGAATTATTCGAGTGCTTTCCGCTATACTGCATTGCCAGACTTCAATCATGGTCAGCGCTTATACATGTATTTGATATTCGACTTCAATATCATGGTCAGCGCTTACATTTGATATTCTTTAAAATAAGAAGAGAAGAATATTCTCTGTTTCTCAGATTTTTAATTTAGAACGAAAAGGACCAAAACTTTTACATCTGAAGTATTACACAATGAGAATTCAGTTGATAAAATATTATCAGAAAGTGTAAATTTGCAATTTATAATTTATATGCGAATGTATTAGAATTTATCTGCACATGTATACACCACAGTAATTCTTGATTATTCTAACATCACTTTGCAGCTCGTTCGACAATGGCTTTGATCTACATGGTATGCACAATATCACTAGCTCTGCTAACTTTTCACTACTACAAGCAGGCGCCATCAAAGAGGATTCAGAAAATAACGGTAGGGAAATATAACGAAATAATGTTCATATTTGCCTTCACTTTTTATGTATATTCCAAATAATTACATGTTACTTGTCCAGTTGATTTCAGAAATTCCATATAAGACAAGATCATATTATTTTCATATGAATTTGGTTCATATGAGAATCATGTGATCTTCATATGGAATGTCACTTTTTTTTCTTTTTTTTTTTTTTGAAATCTTTTAAAATCATTTCATCTGGTCATATATATATAGAGAGAGAGAGGAGGGAGAGAGAGAGATTGGTTTTTATGTATTTCTTGGCAAATTCACTAGTGTAACCCCTGCAGTAATTACTGCATTAATTTTCCTTTCATGCACTGGTCCTATTTTATTTACTTGAAATACCGGTAAACATTTGATGCTAAGAATACCTTAGAAATACTAGTAAAATGTTAATTTAACTATCAATTTAGGCAAAATACAGTTAAACTGCAGTCCTTAAGCAGTATAACATCGGAGAAGAATACTGATGCTCCATTCAGTTGGGCTCTTGCCCCTGAATATCGGCTTTTGTTGTATGTCAAATGGACATTTTGCATTGTTGTAGAAAAGGGAAAATAGTACCTTCTCACTGAAACATGCTTTTTTGTCTTTATGCATGTTTTAAGTCATTAGCTCAGCAAAACCAATATGATCTGTTTGTGCCATCTAACTATTAGATGGAGGGTCATTCAACAGTTGCACCTTTTACAAAAGCGAAATAACTAATTAACGAAGTAATTGTAATAGTTGGTCCTACTTCAGAAATATATCCTTCTACAATTTGAAATTATGTTACTAAAAGCTAAAAGCTATATATATATATAGTACTAGTAATTCATTTCAAGTTTAACAATAACCTTTGAATGGAAACTTATAATGCAATTGTTTGGATACCTCCTCAAGAGATAAAGATAATAACTAAACATTTATTACTTGTAGTACAACTTTAAAGTAAATGTATAATTCCAGATCTGTTTTGTCACAAGCATCACTCTTTTTGTTATATCTGAATTTATCTAATGATGACCTGATTTTGTAATCTATGACTAGTACTGTAAGTAATTTGATGTATGATACATCTGTATTCAATTTCCCACATACGAGGGGTGATCAAAAAGTTCGCGAACTAATTGAATTACTTCCACTAAAGAAATAAAATTAGGTTTCGGTGTTCATTATTTTTTAAAGTAGTCCTCTCAGATTTAAATACACATCTGCCACCGTTCTGCCCATGCGCGAATCATGTGATCCAGGCAGTCACGTGACATGCTCCGAAGCGTTCTGTTCACAGAAGCTGAAAAATTTTTCCCAGTCTTATATTTTTTATCATTTCTTATTTCTGACCATCACAATCCGCGTCCTCTGTCTTGGGAGCGTCGTTGTGGATAAAGCATTGGTGCCTTCTTTTTTACCATATATGATATGTTTAAATTCTAAAGTAAACGAAATTTTAGGGATTTAATAATTATATTATTGTTAAGATATTAAACTATTTTTCAAACTGTAACTTGGCGATTTTTCATAAGAAATTGCTCAACTAAGGACACATCTCTTTCCCAGCATGCTTTCACTGGGCAACAGAACAAACGTCATTTCTAACCATCTCCCTTTCTTCACTAAAACAATCAATCCAATTAATGATTGATTGATTGATCGTATGTTGTTTTACGTCCCATTCGAGAATTTTTCACTCATATAGAGACGTCACCATATACCGGTGAAGGGCTTCAAATTTTGACCTTTACTCGGCACTCAGGGCCATTGAGCAGTGACGGATCTTTATCGTGCCAACGCCTGCTGTGACACGGGGCATCGGTTTTTAAGGTCTCATCCGAAGAACCCGCAACTTTCACTTCAAAGTGCCGAGAACTTTTTGATCACCCCTCGTATGTGTATATTGTGTTATCTATAACTGTGTTTTAGTGCATTCAGAGAGTATTGAAATACCTGTATTCAAAGCCTTATATGCACTTTCAATTGCCAGTATGTAAATTATCTTTTTATTACAGAATCCAAGCCCAAACGTGTGCCCAAGAAAAAAGCTTCCTGTCCATTAGACATTGTTGCAGAAAGTACGTCAGATGAACAGGCAAGCCCAAAACCTGTGTTTGTGTGAAAAAAACAAAAAAAAAACCTTTTAAATCCAGGATCTAAAACATATCAAAATAAAACAATGGCCTCCTTATTTTAATTCAAGTTTGAGGAAAGGCATGTGATTTGATTATATTGTTTTGAATTTGCAATTATAATAGCAAATAAATTGTTTTTCATTTTCTTAGTTAAACTTGGTATGATACAAAACAATATTTTATAAAACAAGAGAATCTTTACCGACATGGGGTTATAATATGTTTGTTTGAATTTGAAGATCCATTTTCCTTCTTGAGCTTTGGTAGCGGTCTGTACTTGGAATTTAGATCTAGTCTCAAGACAGGCATATAACAACAAAAGACTGGCATATGAAAGTTTTATATAATTCTTCTTGATCAAGTCTAAATACGTTGAAATCAATCTACAAAATTGCACTAATGGCACTATTGTTTCACATTCATTACATGGCACTACTATTTTAAATTCTGGTCTTAAACATGCACACACATGAACTCCACAATTCAATAGTAAAGGCTATCAACAAAACTCCTTTACTGTCTTAACATCATAGATTGGATATCTTGTCCTTGCACATGTAGTTAGTAAAAACATTACAAACTTTCAATGACATCATCACAAATTGACAATGACATCATCATAAATTGTCAATGAGGTCATCAGGATCGATGTTGTCAGAAGATCGGTTTGATGTTGAGGAGGATGCTTTTTTCATTCTGACAGGTCTCTCTGGCCTGCAGGTTAAAGAATCACATTACACTAAAACTAGTCTTTCTGAGACAATTTCTTTGTCATATTTGAATTTGAATCCTTTGAATTTGAAAATTAATTAAGTGTTACCCTTAATGGTTTTCAATGCAATTTAACTGTATATAAATTTTCTATCAGTTAAATACCTTTTGATATGTACATGTTAATCACAGATACATGTTATTACACGTACATTACATAGTTTCATCTAAATGAGATAGGCAATGATAAAGTATATCTATTATTTCATAAGATTTGATGAAAAGCAAGGTTTTAATGAGAGCAATCTGATTAAAATCAGTTGTTCTGATACGCTACCGCTTACAAACATCGATGTTTGTGGTGTAGTACGTAGTAAACATAGCCAACCAAACAGATGATTTTAAACAGATTATTGGGTTTTAGAGTATACTGTAGCTTCCTAAGTTTACTTGAGTACTAAATATCACCAAATAAGTACAATGCCATGGATATATAAAAGCCCACATACTTTGTTTCTGATGATGAAACTTTTGGTAGGACAGGTTTGGATGGAGTTTTACGTTTGTTCGACTCAGCATTTCTACGTGGTCTAAAATTTAAGAAAACTTTACATTCAAATTGAAAATTCTGTTATTATAAGCAAATTCCACAAACACAAGATTTTTATGCATGTCATCAATATTGCAGTTTACTTAATTGAAATTCATGGCAAAGTCACAATATTTAAGAGAAAAAATGATGAAAGTGATTTAACAGATATACATATGTAATTAGTATTATGTATTTTCAATGCCAAAATAGGAAATATTTCATTACATTACCTAGACACCATTGATGTCCCAAGACTATCCTTCCCTGTATCTAACACAATGGAATCATCCTTCTGTGGACTTTTTTTCACTTCCTTTTTGGACTTTTTGCCTTTTTGTGATGAACTCTGAAGTAAAAATAACAGTCAAATGTTTCAATGTTATGATTGTTCCTAAAAAAAAAAAACTTCAATTCTTAAAAAAGAAACGCAAAAGTTTGTAGTGTTTAATATATACTGAATGATTTGGAAGACAGTTCATATAAAACTGTACCCATTCTGTCAAACATTTAGGTCATATCGTTTCCTGGCCTCTATGCACATGCTGTATTTTTTTTTTTTTTACAAAATTCATGTTTGTCCAGTTAATAGCACTATTTGTTGCAACTAAGCAGTAAGATGCATATACATGAAGAATTCTTAGGGAAAACAAACTTACCTTTTCTTCATCTGTTGTTTCTGCATCACTGACAACAAAAGACAATGCAGATTATAATAAAATTATGGTAAACAGCATTTCTCAATGTACAATAACTTTACTTAGTTTATTTCTTAAATTGCAACAAATACATTTACCTCAGTTCTTCATCACTTGGTGCCGACCTTTTCTTTAGCCTTTTTTCTTGTGTTTTGATCGGTTCTTCTACATTTGATGGTCCTGGAGATGAGTCTGTACCATTTGTGTCTAAAAAAATTCATAATTGTAAGTACATTACATTTGTTTGATTACACTTGTGATTAGCACATATCTGTAATTAATAAAGGTTTTAATATGTACATAAGTCAGTGGTTAGCATGGCCGTAGGAACCAGGAAGGGGGGCAATTTTGCCGATCTACAGAATACTATAGAAAACATAGCTACCATATGCTTGTGCCCCCTCAATAATAATGTCTGATGACCTTTTTTTTTTTTTTGCTTGTCAAGGAATATTTGGTAGTTGAAAGTGCCCCCCCACAACTGAAAATGTATGGTTGTGCCCCCCCCCCCCCCCCCCCCAACTGAAATTGCTTCCTACAGGCCTGGCGACCGTTTCACTAACAGGTCGTAGCTCGTAAACGTAGACGTAAATGTGAACGTAGCACGTAAGTGCGTTTCCCTAAGAGTTATGATTTGCGAGTTACGATTAAAGTTGATCGTAAGTCTACGAGCAGTCAGGGGCACTCTTAAGATACTTACGTGCAAGTAATTTCATGAAAAAAGCAACACAAAACAAAACTATAAGCAAGAAAACAATAAATATTGCCACTTTTCACATCTTTGCCTGCTCTCAGTCATAATACTGGTAAATTGTGTAGACCGAGTCCAATCTTAAAACTCAAACTTAGTAAAAAAAAATATACATACTCGCAGCTTATAATAAAAACTTCAAGTTTAGATTTCATTTTAGAGATCAATATAACCCCTCCCCTGTAAAAAAGAAAATAAATAAAAATACAGTCGAAACTGAGGTGCGTTAGATACGATTGCATTCCCTTTCAACAATGTATAAAAGAGCTCAGAAGATTATAGATACATCTTCTTCACCCCTTTTACAGAAATCAACACTGACCCAGAAATTAAACAGAGAAGTTCCCCTTTCCCACTGTTTTTTTTTTCTTCTTTTCTAAATATCAAATCACTGAAATACATGAGCATACAGTATACTTGAATTTGTGTGAAATAGCATTAATTTTTTTTTTTTTTAAAAGGCAGAGATTTTAAGCACCACCTTCAAAAATACCTGGTCTGTGTACCCCTGTCAATCAAGTGCATTAAGGTACATCACTGGGTGCTAGAACCTGATTGACATTTACTTGCTAGCCCCTGTGTATACCCTGTACACTTGTTTGGCACTCATGATCATGGCAACCTTCAAATTAACTTTGATCCTTTTATATTTACCACACATGGTATAAACAATAGAGAAGCTGTATTACTATGATTGCAATGGAATTTTAAGTTTGATGATATATATACACATTACACACACACCTTTAGTATTTGAAATAATTATGATATTCTTTATGATAATATATATCAAAATTTGGTATAATTTTTTGTCAAAGCTCAACAAATACTTTGAATAATAATTTTTTTTTAATGGGTGTGCTTTGAGACACATTCAATTATAAATTAATAAAAATTATTTAGATTAATTTTTATTTACAACTTTTTCTTTCTAATTTAAAATCATCTCAGAATCCCAACACAGGTAAAGTTTGACTTTTTGGGTACTCTACTGTGTATTATATCACTTCCTGTGTATAGGGATTAGGAGACAAACGGCCACAGGTAGACTGCTAGCCCTCAAGGCATTCACACCTGTACAAAATAAGCCCCTCCCTCACCTGGAATTTACCACCTGGTAAAAAATCTCTGCCTTTAAGAATTTTTTTTATTTACGTATTGGGGCAAAATAAAATAAAATTAACCTTTCTAACTTTATAGGTGCGGTTACATTTAGATATACAAATTCTATGAGGAGTAGGTAGCCGGTTAAAAAAAATTGTTGGATCAGTGCCTGTTAAAGACTGTAGTACCGTGTCAATTTATATAGAGGTTTTCAAGAATTTAATAATTTAGTTTGATAACTTGGAAATATTTTGCCGCAATTATTTTCCCGATTATTACGATTTGCACGGGATATTACGATGGATAGTTTGCTAAAAACTTTACTTACATGTCACAGATTTATGTTGTGTATAAATTATAAATTCTAAAGAATATAGTGAGAAAGGCAATTGCTCTCTTAGAAGTTAATTGATGAAGCAGAAAGCAGAGAAAGAATCGATATAATACACATTAAAATGTGTAACTTTTTAAAAAAAATTACTTAAACAATCCTGCATGGGAGTATTAGCAATATTTAAAAAAAAACAATAAACATACTGCACTGTATTATTTGTTTAGTATAATTTTTTTAACAGAAACATGAAACAAGAACCGCCAATACGTACAATCGGAAAAAAACGTTTTCAAAAATGTTTGTTACACCACGAGTGTGTAATAAATTTTAGCTTGAAGTAGATATTAACATTTAGACACCACCGTAATAAATTTTAGCTTGAAGTAGATATTAACATTTAGACACCACCGTGGACTTCACTTGTCAATTAAGAGAAGTAAAATGCATGAATGAATTTAGATAATTGATATATATCATTTAATCCTAGTTTTGAGGAAACTTATGTCAAATTTTATGCATAGAATAAATATATAAAATTATATTTTTCTTTTTAATAATCTATTTTCCATGAATTTTTTGTCCTTTTCTTTCTTCTGTTTCTTCTGTTATTTTTTAAGACTAAGAAAAATGCTGAAATATTTTTTTTTATTTCGTAATGATCTCTTTCTTCTTTATTTTTTTTTTTCTTTCTCAAACAAATACACCTCCTTAGCCAAAAGAGTTCCAATAAGTTGATCGTAACTCGCCGGCCGTAAGAGCTACGTTTACTATAGGTTTAGTGAAACGCTCCTTTACATGCACGTCTGGCAATCGTAAACATAATCGTACATTTATGATTTGTAAGTGAAACAGTCGCCAGGTTAGTATGTACATAAATCAGTGGGTATTGAGGAATGGCTATATTAAGAGGAGTCTATTTAAAATTTCATTCAGATTGTACCATTACAGCAATCTTAAGACTGTCATATCCACTACTGCTCTGACTATAAATTTGAGTGAATATACATACAAACATGTAGGTTGCACCACAGAGTTGAATACTCACAGTTATTTTTAAGCTGCCTTATTTTTTCCTTCTTGCTGTTTAAAACATCAACAAACTGAAAAGAAAAAAATCAATTCAAAAAAAAAAAAAATCCAAGGAATCTATCAAAATATGTCCTGAGTCACTCGATGCACATTTCATATTTACATATTGTATGTAGTAATAAACAAGAGGCCCAAGGGCCTTAACGGTCACCTGAGTATAATACAACAATTTAGAAGTTAAATACACTGATAGATGAAGCATTGTTGCCCTAAAGCAAGAGAAGTAGGAAGATCAGGATCAACAAAATAATTAGTCTAGTATTCAGTATCAACTCATAAATTAAGTTCTAATCTGTCCCCCACTTAACACTATCACCATGCAGACTATCAACACACTATTAGTACTTCTGTACTATTTTTAAACCCATATTAAGACCTCTAGCATTGACCTCTCTTATGGTCTTTGAAGAACTTTTAATAAGATAAGTTATTTTTGTCTCATTTTTATTTATCTATTACTTACAGGTCTACCTGATTATTAAAACTAAGAAAGTACTTTTTGAATTATACGATAAACATTCTTGCATAATTATCTTATTCTAGTAACCTTTCAAATACATTATTTACGGTGATTAATTATCAAAGGTGAAAGGAAAAGGGGAATAACTTCTCTCAGTAGAATACAAATTAATAGAGCCCTGCCCAGGACCAGAATGCTTAGACGAATGGTCCAGATGTTTAAAAATCTGGTAGAAATACGCTTACTCATTCATTTAAACTTTTACTCAGTTTGCTTCCGATATGCCCAGAAGCAGAGAAGAATTTCACAGGTACAATGCATTTTCACTACAGATTCAACAAAGCCTTACCCTAACACCAGAACCCAAGACCAAGGGTCAAGAAATTTACAAATTTGGAAGAGTTACCCTCATCATCATAACTATGAACTTCAAAGAATTAACACTTTTCCACTATATTATCAAAAGCCCCCCCCCCCCCCCCCATTATGCCAGAACCTCTGACCCTAGGACGACAAAATTAGATTTAAAAATTCTGTTTGAAGCTCCCATTTTCATCATAGCTAAGCAATTTATTTATCAGCCCAACACTAAGGAGCAGACAGAATTAATTAATGATAAATTAATAAAATTAATGCTTTTTCACTATATAATCAATAGAGCCCCCCCCCCCTCCTCAAGAACCCCAAAAACTGAGGCCATATATTTAAAAATTTTGGAAGAGGTATCCTTGTCTATCATAATCATGCACTTAGTTTGTTTAAATAATCTCCAGTAGCAGAGAAGAAGATTTTCAAAGAATCAATGCATTTTCACTACATAATCAATAGAGCCCCACCCTAACACCAGAACCCCTGACCCTGGGGCCATGAAATTCACAATTTTTGAAAAGGCATCCTTATGCATCATAACCATGCACTTAGTTTTT